>NC_135539.1:65967014-66568764 GCF_045843805.1 Urocitellus parryii
AGGTCCTTCTCAGCCTTAACATTCTGAGAATTTCTGTGATCATTATTTCTATGAATAGCTCTAATCTGTTTTGCAACTAGTGTGTGGCAAACACTATATTTGGAACGGTGTTCCATTTAAATCTAATAAGTCCCCTTAAATGGGGTAGGAATATTGTCACTGTTTATGAGAGAACAAAAGCAGTGAGATGTAAATTAGACAAACTGTTTAAGAAGAATTGAGTCAAATAACTCCAGAATTCATGTTCTTTTCAAAGTTCTTTAAGAAAAGTTAAATATGTATATGGAAGTGAGGTTAAGCTAATTTAAGTATTTATAAGGGATCTCTGCCAGCCACAGCAATATAGAGATGGAATGTATAAACGTAGTAGGTAATTTTTTTAAAAAATTAGGGCTAATGAGTTATATAAATGGTAACATTTAAAAACAGAAACCATGCAAAGTTCACCAAAACAATTTTTATTTCCAGTGTTTAATTGGGTATGCACACAGGCATGACACAGGTTTGGATCATTAGGTCCTCATGCAGAATTATATTCTTCTCAATAAAGAAGCCAGTTCCATCCAGGATCCACTATCTACACACCTATGTTACAACATTTATATCAAATCTGGTATCTGAAGAAAAGATACACATATAATATGTTCATTTAAGTTACGTATTTTACAGAAAGATTAAAAATTCAAGTCACACAAAACTCAAAAACTGTATTAAAAGTTTGAATATAAAACTCAGATCCACCTGGAATGACTAAAGAATGGAAGTTCTGTATCCACCTGTGTTAAAACTGGTAAATGTAATGAAATTTATTACCAATAAAATGCATTCATTTATTTAATGTAAGTTATCTAATTTTAACAATATGGCACCCTAAAAATCAAATGGATTTTATGATGAGGCACTTTTGTTAGTGATGAAACCAAAAGAACAAATTTGCTGCATACTACTGTCAGCGATTTTCTCAGTAATTCGGGGTATATACTATGTAGTGAGTTGCAACAAATACCTTGCTCATTTGTATACAACTATCCAATATATTTTTAAATATATATGTGTTCTTCTGGCTGTAGTAATGCACTGTAAAGTTATTTCACAGTGCAAAATGATGAAACCAGCCCAAATGAAGGCTGCATAATAACAATTCTGGTACAAGAAAATATTTACAGAGTTACTGAAATGTGTAACAGTAGCTTTTTATTTGCTAGAGTGGACATACCCCCAGTTTAAAGACAGGGATGAAACTGTGCTTTACTCCCTGGGGTTTCAGACAGTTTATGAGGATGGGCATTAGTTGCAGAACTAGCATTTTGGCTCATGTTCTGGAAGTTTTCTCCATTTATTTGGTCAGGTAACTGTGGTGGTATGGAAAGATGGGGCCTAGTTGTTGAAGCCAAAGTACTAGAAGAACTGCCAGTGTCAGATTGCAAAGACCAAGTTGTCTCGGTCCTGGGTGTTTCTGATGTGCCAGGGTTCTCCAGCTGGGGGTCTCCAATTTCTCCTCTGCTAAGGTCAGATGTGCTCGTACGTAGGCGCTCCCTGGCAAGCCAGTCTGAGATTGAGAGGTCCTGGGCTGAGCATTTTGGTTTTAATCGATTCACAGCTGAAAGTTCAGATTCTCTCTCCCCACTCTGCTCATGTGCTTTCCAGAAATTCAAAACGCTGATTTCAGTAGCATCTCTGTGTCCTCCTAGTGTGTGTCTGCGCTTGATGTTTTTCCTTTTAGCAGTTTCGGCATTTGTTTTTTGATTCCCTACTCCAAACATATCATCTGCAGGTGCTCTGGGTCTCAGCTTTAGTCGATCTGCTATTTTCGTTTTCCAAGTGGGTTCTGGCTTTTCTGATTCACTTCTGGTTGGTGTTAGTAGACTCCCAGTTGATTTTCCTTTTTTCATGACATCAAACACTTTGGTTATTGAAGGTGTTTCTTTCTCGCTCTTGGTATCTCCCAGACTTCCACTGTCTGACTTGAATCTTGCAGACTTTTTTCTGGATAGTGTATCACATTCAATAAGTTTATGTGAACTAAAGAGTTGTCTCCGGCTTTCTAAACTTGGTGTTAAACTTCCCTCAGTACAACTTACTTCACTTCCTTCTGAGTTTCTACGGCTTGTCTTAGTAACTTCTTGCAGTTTTCCTCGGAAAACCCTCTCGGAAGTCAAAGCTGTGGGGAAGACAGGAAACTCACTCTCACTGTCTGTCTCCACAGGCCGCCCCTCACTTATCAGTTCGCTTCGCTCATCATCAGCCTCATCTCCCTTACTTTCTGCCACAGACTGTACTTCAGGGCTCAGTCGACTGGAGTCGAGGCTAGTCAAGTACATAGTTGATGATGTAGTAGAATAATCTGAGGTGATGGTGCCAACATTGGCCAAAAACTCACAATGTTTAGGTTCTGGACTGGTGGATTTCTTGGTAGAAAACCTTGCCAGAGAAGCCTGGGAAGATGTGCTAAGCAAAGTGCCAGAGTCAGACCCTGTCTCTTCAAAATGGGAGGACTTTTGTGTGAGAAGTGATTTAGAGCTCTCTTTCAGGATAGTAAAACGACTGCTAAGAGTTGGCGATCTGTTATGTTTGGAATTGTGTGGTGGAGAGGGTTCTTCAGATGGTGTGCTCTCTTTTCGTAGAGATGTCTTCTCATCTTTTGTTGTGCTGTCTGTCTTAGAACTATTTTCTTTGGCAATGATGAGCCTTTGTTTTCTGCTTAATGTCTCACTTTCCTTTTTTGACTCTTCTTTAATGTCATTGTGACACTGTTCCATATTTTCCTTCTTAAAAAATACATTGTCCAATTCATCTTCTGAGCTACTAGGTTGTGCTTTTTCTTTTGGCTTTTTCCTCTTGCGACTAGCGGCTGCAAAGATGGAGGACACAAGCAGTTCTCTGCTATACTGATCCTTTCCAGATCCCCAAGAACCCTGGGAAGCAAGCAGAGAAATAAGATTGTGAACAAAAGAACCATGCTGGTTGTAATTTGTTTTTTATACCCCCTTTTAAACTTATGCCAAAGACAAATTTTTATTTAACCACCAATCCCATCTCTTGCCTGGTTGTATTTATTTGCCAAGTCATAACTCAATTACATCTGTCTTTCAGGGAACACTTTTGTGTTGAGAGGCAAATAGCTCTCCTGATTCTTAATTTTCCTGTACTTGACTTTCCCTGCTTCTTTCACCTGGAACATAGGTTTAATAATTAAATAATGTTCTAATAAAATTGAATATAATATACTGAAATAGGCCATTAACATTTTATGGTGAATTCAATTTTCTAACTACAAAATACATATGACAGATACTTGACAGTATCGTATAAGCAAACTAGATTTCCATTGGTTCAGCTAGATTGAATCTTCAGGTATTTGCTTTAGTATACCAGGTTAGAAATGCCTTCATTTATCTAATGGTAACAACACAATTGAAAAATCTCAAATAACATAAGGTCAAAGGATCTTTGATCTTTATCATGGAATCATTTAAATGTACCATTATTGGTAAAGTCATCTTTTATGTATAATAGGTCCTTTCTACAACTATTTAGTTTGTTTATAATGTCTGTATGCTAAGGGAATGGCTGGGGACAAGGGTCAATAAATTCTTGTTTTAGCACACAACAAGATAGGGAGGCAGGAAGTATGCTGAGTAATGGATCAGAAATTATATTTCTCTTTCAATAAAAATTTTAGACAAGTGAAACTGAGAAAATGAGGTCTTTTAAAAAGGCTTCTACATTAAAAAGGATCAAATCACAAATTAATAGGATTTTGTTTTCCTGTTATAAAGGATTTCCTAAATATCCATTACATTTTAAATGGTTACTCACATTTTCTCACACTCTGATGAAGACCAGAGGGGATAATGGTTGTGATTGGGCTCTGAATTAGGAGACCTGATGTTCCATTATCTAGCTTGTTGTATAGGACATAGGAGACCTGATGTTCCATTATCTAGCTTGTTGTATAGGACACTGGACAAGGGACTAGACTTCTTTTTTTAACAATTGAGAAAGTGGTAGAAGTAGTTATAGCATTTGGACACCCACTACATTGAGGGTATGGTAGACCACCACTTAGATGAAGAAACATGTTAAAGGCAGAGATTTCAAAAAAATCCTTTCTTCTGGCAAAAACTTTTGGAAACTGTCATGTCCCTTTAGACTTTTATTAATCTAGAACAATGAAATATAAGGAATAAAACCTGACTGCATCTAGATAGGGAAATGGAAGAAAATCCTTTGTGTAGAAAATGTACATTAGATAATAATGTATTCTAATGTTGGTATCCTGAGTATAATTATAGTGTCATTATATAGAAGAATGTCCTTGTACAAGCAAGTCTCAAATGACTCTGGGAAAAAAGTGTGTTTATGTATAATAGAATCAAGAGATTAATTTAGGTAAAAGGGTTGGGTGTTATTCTAACTTCTCTGTAGGTTTCAGGTTTTTAAAAATAAACACTAGGAGCACAAAGATGGTGAAAGTTCTAAGTGATACTGGTGATAAAAACAGACTTCTGTTAGAATTATAATTTAATCATACAATTCTAGTTTGCTATTGTCTCACCAGTCTACACAGTGATTCAAAAAACATTTATTTTTAGTTGCACACAATACCTTTATTCCATTTGTTTATTTTTATGTGGTGCTGAGGATTGAACCCAACCAAGGCCTCACACGTGCTAGGAGAGCACCTTACCATGGAGGCCACACCCCAAAACACTTTGTAAGAATGCTACATAAGAATTTCCTATAAACTGCTCAAAAAAAAAAGTGTAATCTGGTGTTACTATCAATAGAATAAAAATTATGTAAAAATACTAACAATAAAGCCAAATAGGCAAGAATATATGCATTTTCTATAACAATGTATAGTAATAACAGAAGTTCATAATGCTAATAAAGTTATTTACAGATAAAATGATATCATGTTAGCACAGAAGCAGCAGGACTGGTAATTGTTGACGATGGATAAGGAGTACCTCATATCATTCTCTCCAATTCTGTATGTGTTGGAATAACTCTGGAAAGTTTTCTAACTCACAACTCAGTACTAGTTTAAGACTAATTTTTCTATTTATTGGAATTTGTTGTTCTGGCTCATAACATCAGCCAGAAAGCAATCCCCTCCTCCACCCCCCAAATATTTCTAAACTGTATAAAACAAAAAGATAATTTACCTTAGATTTTGTTGAGTCACTAGTGGCTGAATCTGAGAAGTTAAATAAAACATGGTCAGTATTAGCCAATCTTTCCTGCTTTCAACAAACAATGCAAAACTTATGGAAAAGACAGGCACAGAACAAATGTGAAAGCAAAACTCAAAACAACAGAACACAGTGGATAGTCAGAGCTCACAAAGATGCAAGCTGCACCACAGAAAGCCACCGCCATGAAAGGATGCTGTGAATTGTAGGCAGAACCAGCTCAATGATAGGAATGGCAAAGGAGCCCTGTACTAAACAAAAACAGAAACACTAATGTTTATTTTCTAAATATTAAATCTAGCAATAAAGAAGCTTGAAGACCTTTTAAGAATTATATCATGTACCACATCCTGTATCTGAAACTGATACACAATGTAGAACTTTTAAGATTGTTGGCTATCCTAGCTACAAATTGAAACACTCATATTGGTGTATTTGTTTATTTTTGTCAGACTTAAATATTATAAACATATACTGTATGCATATGGATACAAAAAGAGGCATTAGGATAATCCTGCTACCAGGTCACTTTGGTTTTTATTAGATAATGTTGATTTTTGTGCTTCAGACCCCATTTTCACGTCAGGGATCTTTTTGACTAGTTTGGTTAAATTGCTACCAGTTTTATAATTATCTATTAACAGACGCTATTATGGAAATGGAAAAATGGAGACCATAATTTTACTGTCTGGCAAAAACTCAGATTATACAATTATAAAGAGGGTAGAACGGGGCTAGCACTATTTAGAATAATACGAATTTTGAAATTTTATCTTTCAACTTCTGGGAAATTGTTTTTCAAAATTAATGAGCTGAGCCCCATGCCACACCCCTTTTAACACATGGCTAAATGCTTTATGACTTTAAGAACTGGTAGACCATACCATGCTATTTCTCCTCAGGGTCTGCTTCAGAAATAACAAGAAACAGCAAAAAACTTTTAAGAAAGTAGTATTGATCTGTTTACAATATTCTTAAGAGAAACTTTACACCACAGATCAACTGTGTTTGCATTTACAAGAATCGGGGGTTTCTGCAGACAAGGCAGCTACAGTGTGGACAACAATCCTCCTTCTTTCTACAGTTCCAGCTGTCCATCAGGGACATCACAGAATCCACTAGTGACATTACCGTGTGATAGACTCCTCCCACTTCGCCTGTTCAACATCAGTATAGATTTGCCTGTGTCAGTAAGTGCTGAAAAAACCCTTTAGGACTAAAACAAGAACTAGAGACAAAGGGAGAACATTGTGTGAAACAACATGCTAGATTAGTGCAACAGTCTGGCAGGAGAAACTTTTCATCAAAAGAGCCTATAAAAACTAATACTTAACCAAGCATTAGGGTGGCAATAGGAAACAGAAGAAAATAAAGGTCAAAGAGATTGACTTTTACTGTGATATCTATAGTGACAGATAATACACTGTATTTGAGAATGGTGTCCATTAGCAGTTTGACACATGTAACTTGTTGCTCTTAAACAGAACTTCTAGGTCAGGAATAAGAACTACATATACAGTCTAGATCATACTTTCTGCCATCACAGCAACCACATATTCAGTAGCATATATCTGTTTTACCTTGTGATGACTATTACATGGAAACTGTGAATTAAAAAAAAAAAGAACAAAACAGTGGTTTGCATGCTCATTTCCCTCATATTTTCATTCTGACAAACATTACAACTCCATGCATTGTCAATGGCATTATAGGCACTGGAAGATAATTAAGATCAATCAGAAAAGGAAGATTATTTATTAGTAGAAAGGAAAAAAAAGAAAAAGAATAAAATCATAGTGAATTATTACTCATGACTGATTTGTTCTTTCATGTTACAAGAATGTAGCTTTTAACCTAGAGCAAAATACTGCCCAGGCAAGAGTTACCTGATACATCTCCAGGGGAGACTCCTGTCCTTCCAATGTTGGTGAGTAAATGATCTATGTTTGGCACTGGCTGGGAGTCTACTGTGTTTTCCTCCTGCACTGAGGTCTATGGTTAACAAACAAAGATCTCTTCATCATCTCTTCAAAGATATTTTAAAATTCAAACAACATTTTTTTAGTAAAAGATACATTACTGAATGGAGTGCTTGTGCTTAACATTTTTATATTGGTTATATATCATTAACTGCAAAAAAAGCTTTATATGATCAGAGACTAAGGAGCTAGAGACCTGCTTCCAGGATGCAAAGCGGGCAATAGCATACAAAGCGGGAGGTTGACATTGTTGTAGCATCAGGATCTTGAGTCCCAAATGAAAATAACTGAGTGCAAATGCTGCTGCACAATACTTACAAGAGGTTCTTCAGCACCCTCTTCCGTGAAAAACCAGTCATGCTAAAATTTAAAATAAAAGAGGTGAAAAGAAAAATTAAATAACCCCCTAAATATACTTTATATCTTGAAGGATAGTTTTTTTAGACAAAAAAAAAAAAGACCAAATTCTATCCTACCAAGTATCAGCTGCTCATGAAAATGAATGGTCTCGGAGATGAAGAACGAACTTACATGCTGGATGAGTGTCTCTACAATCTTATACTGGTCGGGCATGTGTGTGACCATGTGGGTCATGTTGTCTTCTGATGTTCGCACTAGAGTTGGACCAAAAACAATTGCTAGGTTTCTTGGTTCCATCTGAAAGAATAAATGATGGTGGAAAATTAAAAAAAAATTGAGAGAATTTTTTAATATTTATTTTTCAGCGGACACAACATCTTTATTTTTATTTTATGTGGTGCTGAGGATCGAACCCAGCACCCCGAGCATGCCAGGTGAGTGCGTTACCGCTTGAGCCACATCCCCTGCCCCCCAAAAATTTTAATATAAGAATTCCCTTTGTAGGTCTGGCATTTTAGATCTAAAAAGTTATTTCTGACAGAGGAAAAAAATACAAAGCAATTTTTTTAACCCTTTGTAGTCCTATCACAATTTAGGACATTGCCTGACACTGCTGTTATCTTCTGGATCTGCAAGCAATAGGGGTTGATACTGCTCATTTCATAATTCAACCTTATTATAATTGAGCGCTACTTCCAGATCATGCATGGCCACTGAACTGACCTGAACATATACATTATTCTCTATCTTAAACTGAAAGCACTCTGAAGAAAGGGAGTGATAGTGGTATTCCTAGCTTCTGGTGTTCTCTTATTTTCTTCTCGGTCTTGTTGGTTTCTGGAGAACTTTAAGGGAGTAATGTCACAAAATGAGAAAATCATCATTTTGCTAACACTGTAATGATTATCACTGAGGAAAAGGATGAATAATTATGTCACCAAATACAATGTGTGAATTTTGTCTAGATATTTAAACAAATAAGAGACATTTTAAAAATGAGTCAAACAGAACATGAATATTAATATTCTAGTAAATTTAGTTGTTTAATAATGTGGTGGTGTTAAAAGGGGGAGAAAAACCTGTTTAAAACAAAATATTATTTTTCACTGTATACCGTGTATATACATTACCTGCTCAAAAAGGTGATATGCAGCTGAAAAAGTGTAATGTTTCTTTTTCATGCTGGATAAATATAACATGAATAACCTTCTTTAAAATAGTGACAACTGGCTGGGCGCGATGGTGCATGCCGGTAAGGCCAGCAGCTAGGGAGGCTGAGGCTGGAGGATCACGAGTTCAAAGCCAGCCTCCACAAAAGTGAGGTGCTAAGCAACTCAGTGAGACCCTGTCTCTAAATAAAATGCAAAATAGGGATAGGCATGTGGCTTGGTGGGTGAGTGCCTCTGAGTTCAATCACCAGCACCCCACTCCCCCAAAATAGTGACAACTGGTATTTGTAGATATTTTGCTTTTAAGAGTACTCTTCAACCTTAGAAAAGAAAAGGGAAGATAAGATCTCCCATGTTCTTGAATAGGCAGAATTAATACTGTCAAAATGGTCATACTACCAAAAATGCTACCAAGATTTAATGCGATTCCTATTAAGGTTCTGATGATGTTCTTTATAGAAACAGAAAAAGCCGTCATGAAATTCATTTGGAAAAAGAGGAGGCCCAGAATAACCAAACCAATCCTCAAGGGAAAAAGTGAAGCAGGAGGCATCCCTATACCTGACCTTAAATTATACTACAGAGCTACAGTAACAAAACTGGCATGGTATTAGCACAAAAACAGACACAAAGACCCATGGTATAGAATAGAAGACTCAGAGACAAACCCATATAAATAGTTATCTCATACAGACAAAGACACCATAAACATACATTGGAGAAAAGACAGCCTCTTCAAAAAATGGTGCTGGAGAAACTGGAAATACATATGTAGCAGAATGAAATTGAAACCCTGTCTCTCACCCTGCACAACACTCAAGTCAAAGTGGATAAGGAAAGTATGCATTAGACCACAGATCCTGTGCTTACAAGAAGAAAAAGTAGGCCCAAATTCCATCATGTTGGCTTAGGAATGGAATTCCTCAACAAGAGCACAAGAAATAACATCAAAAATCAATAAATGGGATGACATCAAACTACAAAGCTGCTTCACAGCAAAGGAAACAAGTCCATGAAGAGAGAGCCTACAGAATGGGAGAAAATCTTTGCCACCTGCACCTCAGAGCATTAATCTGCAGAATATAGAAAAAACTCAAAAAACTTAACAAAAAAAAGCAAATAACCCAATCAATAAAAGGGCAAAGGAACTAAACAGGCACTTCACAGAAGAAATACAAAAGGTCAAATATATGAAAAAAATGCTCAACATCTCTAGCAATTAGAGAAATGCAAACTAAAAACTACATTGAGATTCCATCTCACTCTAGTCAGAATGGCAATTTATCAAGAATACAATTATAACATTAAGTGTTGGCGAGAATGGGGGGGAAAAGGTACGCTCATACATTGCTGGTGGGACTGCAAATTGATGCAACCATATGGAAAGCAGTATGAAGATTCCTCAGAAAAGCTGGAATGGAACCACTGTTTGACTCCTCCATATATATGCAAAGGACTTTAAATTGGCATACTATAGTGACACAACCACAGCAATGTTTATAGCAGCTTAATTCACAGTAGCTAAACTATGGAAACAACCTAGGTGCCCATCAACAGACAAATGGATAAAGAAAATGTGCTGCATACTACACAATGGAATACTACTTAGCCATAAAGAAAAATGAAATTATGGCATTTGCCAGTAATTGGATGGAATTAGAGACTATCATGCTAAGTGAAATAAACCAATCCTAAAGAACCAAAGGCTGAATATTCTCTCTGATATATGGATGCCAACACACAATGAGGAGGTAAGTGGGGAGGGGAATATAAAAGAGTAGAATAAACTTGACATAATTTTCCTTTGTTCATATATAAATACATAACCAGGGTAACTCTACATTATGTACAACCACAGAACAAGAAGTTATACTCCATCTATCTATAATATACCAAAGTACATTATACTGTCACATATAAATAAAAAGAACAAATAAAAAATTAAGGAGTGCTCTTCAGCCAGTTTGATGTATTTTTGGAGTTTTTTTGTTGAATTCTAAACCTATTTTTGACAATTGGGCATGAAGCAATGAAGGATATCTTTTAAACTAAAGCCACTAAAATTATATTTCTTAAACATGCACTTCACATACCTTATTTTTTTCCGAATTTTCTGCTACTGTCTTCAGATGAGCCGAAAGAAACTTAAGGGTTTCATAATGATGTTCAGGCAAATCGTGGATCTAAAACATATTATTTTATGATGGATTCAAATGTTGAATTTTAGTTGTGCCTCCCAAACTAAAAAAATAATACCTACTAGTCTTTTCAATGTTTTCAGCCGATCTAGAGGATCTTCTTTACGATTGGCTTCAATAAAATCAGCATATTTATCTGACAACAATAAGAATAAAACAATTTATCTTTAGGTAACCCTGTAAAGGTTTAAACACAATGAAAAGTAGAAGATTCCCAAATAACTTGGCCTTCGAAATGTAAATGTCTACAAATTACATTTTAGATAAAGTTTGAAGTTTAAAAACCATATAATAAATAGAAGAAGATTCAGTGAAATTTTCTGTTCACACAGCCTGTCCAGTTTTCCCCCCAACCACTACAGTGGCCCATGTAGCATTCAAATTTCTGTAAGTTTTCCTATTAATGGTATCTTATTATGTGTGAAAACTTTTGACTAAAACAATAATGAACAGGAAAATATATTTTTTCCCTGAATGGAAATATTTTTAGAAATTCTGTTTTTCACTATATAACTAAACACAACCTTCTGTTTCCTTCAACAAAATATATATATATTTTTGGTTCCATCAGTCTATGGTTTTCTAACAGTTGTAATGTGGACTGTTTCTCTGGCAGCTTTCATGGGAGTTAACTTACCATTTGTGAAGAGAGGTTCAGGGAGTTTTCTGAAGAAGGATTTTAGTAAACTGCTTATCACATTCAAATCTCGCCATTTCTAGGTAAGCAAAACAGAAATACAGTATTTTTTGGCCAATATTAGCAAAAGGAGGAAAACAGATCAGTTATTCAAATAGAAATAAACAAACTTACATCATCTTGTATATCAATATCAGCCATTCCCTTGTTGAGTTCTTCTTGCATACTTGAAATGGCTGCATTATTTCCAGGAACTCTGTAAATACCTGTATATTCGAGACCTCTTTCTTCAACTAATTTGCAACATATATCAACTATTAATGGAATATACTGCAAAACAAGAAATAAACATTTTTATTTAACACAAAAATTTATGTTCAGATAGTAGTTCTATATCACAGCTACAAGTACCCTTTCATCCAAAAGGAAATATGTAAATTGCCATTATGAAAAACTAAAATAGAAAATATAGACATTCAGAAATTGGGAATAAATCGAACCAACATGACATTTTTTGAGAGAGTGGGAAGAGAATGAACAGGTCAACACAGAACATAAAAAGCCCTCAGGGAGATGATCTAGAAAGGAAAGGAATAATTAAGAAGGATGTGGAAACAGTTTAGGAGAATAAACAGGAATAAGGTCAAGAGAAGACATGGGATACAGTAGCAATCAACTCACAATATGCATCTTAGCATGGAGTTGTAAACCAATATACGTGTACTTAATAAGGCTGTTATCATACTTGTAAGATGCAAAAGACAGAAAATAAATTCATATTGACACTTTTTTTTTGGGGGGGTGCGGTATGCTGGGGATTGAACACGAGGCCTTGAGCTTGCAAGGCTACCAACTGGGCTATACTCCCAGCCCTCAGACACATTCTTAATGACTAAATAATTCTATTTTAGAGTTAATACATTGGAAAAAAGTATTATATATAAAATTACTTATACAGGTCAGAGTAACTCGTGGAAACTAAGATCTGGATGAAGAGGAAAATGCTCAACAGAGGAAGCAGTCCCTATTATCTGAAAGGCTGTACACTCAGATCCTATAATTACAAATGAATGAATGAATTCAGGAAACCCGGCTGGTTGGTGTCTCCTACCCGATTAGTATGAGCTGGCGGACAATCATCCAGTCGGACGCCAAATGTTCCTGTAGCAGTAGGCTTTTTCTCAAATGTCTTTCTCATAATGCTCGGAATGCCTTTTCTCCATGTGCCTTTGTCTTTTGGGGGACTGGTATCATCTTTTGATTGTTATTGAAAATAAAATCACATAAGAAAACGGAAATAAGAGTATTTAAATCATGACTAACAATCCTTTATATTAATTGGAATCCTCTTATGTAAAACACCCTACATTTATCTAAAATATTTAAATCTCTTCCTAAATGGCCACTCCCTTTAACCTTCCATATAATGTAACAGATAATAATACTTCTTCACCCTTTTACAGTCCATATCATGATTTTCTTTAAAACAGCAAGGAAGTACAATCAACAAAACTACTGGTTCCATTTCACAATGGTAGCATCTGCATTCGGAGTCACTCAAATCTGCCATGTCTCTTTTGTGTTACATTCTCCTTTACCTTGTTTTGATTACAGAATCTGGTGTCTTGGGCCTCACTTTAAAGGAAAAGGTCCCATTAGCCTACACTAGGTCTCTAGTGATCTTTAAGATAGCTGACCCTGGGTCTGAGTCAGTAGAAATGGTACAGAAAAACATGAAAATACCTTTAAGATCCCAATTTTAAACACTTTATTTGTTAAATTTACCCAGAAAGCTAACATCAGTACCTTTGCTGAGAAGTTTCCTTTCAGATTCTTCCTTTGGAGAATGTGGGCTTTGAGTCTTTGGCTCTGATTTAGCACCAAGTAAAGTTTGCCTGATGCTGAGACTCTGGCGAGGTGTTTTTGGCAACTGTTCTGCTTTGCTGCTAAGAGAAATAAACATTTCTTAATGGTTTCCTATTTCACATCCAAATTAACTGTAGGCACGAAGGGATTCTCACCTCATCAGATTGTTATATTCTTTTATTCTCCGACTAATTAAATCCCTGTTAGTAACTCCAGTGTCCTACAGAATAAACAGAAGGTAATATTAAAAAGTCAATTCCAAACATAAATAGGAGATTCTTATGAGTGGGGCCATTTTAAAGCCTCTATTCAACATCACTATGTGAAAAATGTTCCAGTTACCTCCTGACATTGCCAAAGTTTTATTTTCTGTATTCACGCAATAATTAGAATATTTCCAGCAAGTAAGAAGTTGTTCAATACTTATTGATCTGTCATTCTAAATAAATGACAGGGCAGCAGAGTTTAATACTTAAAGGATCAGCACTTAATACTCTTGGATAAAAGATGGAAAAATACTGCCAGAATTTAGTAATTAATAATTTGTAGTTATTATTAATTTGTAGTAACAGTGAGATTGAGGGTCAGTTAGTATTAGAAGGGGCAGATTATCAAGAACTTGTTTTTTTAACCTCAGCGGGTTAGTGTTTATAAAATGATAAATCCAAAGCTGAACATAATTTTTTCCTAGTGATTCCAATTATACATTGATGTGTGTCCTCAATTTTTTTTAGTTTATTTTGCTTATAATGAAAGACAATTTACAAAAAATTTTGTTTCATTCCAAAGTTTTCAATGGACTTTTCCAATGAATCAGATGAGTAAGATCTAGAATAAGATTGCCTTAATTTAAATCCTAACTCTTACATTAAATTTGTAATCCTGGGGAAATTATTTAATCTCTGTTTGACACAGTTTTCTTATTTATAAAATTATTATGATATTAATAGGACACATTTTATATGATTGCTAAGATTAATTCACGTAAAATGTTTATAAATAGTGTCTGCCAGGGCTGGGATTGTGGCTCAGTGGTAGAGCACTTGCCTCGCTGCCTTGCATGTATGGGGCACTGGGTTCGATCCTCAACACCACATAAATAAATAAAAGTATTGTGTCCAGCTACAACTATAAAACTTTTTTAAAAAACAGTGTCTGCCATATGGCTTATGCTCAGTGAATCATTTTTTTAATGCTCAAAACTAGGGGAAATATCCCTGTTTTAAGATTAGATGACAATGATGATTGACACTGAGTCAATGTTTATTAACTGCCAGGCAATATGTTACATTCTTCACGAGCAGTATCTCCATCAAACCTCAAAACGGTTGTTTCAGATGAAATCATCTGAGGAATTTTAATGATACTATGCCTAATACACAAATAACACACAGCTGGTATTTATTAAATGGGAACTCCTTTAAACCATTACTTAAAGCTGAATCTACATCTGTGAATTATTCTCCCTGTTTCTTTCACAGAATTTAGGTCTGATGCTGTCTACAGTAAGCGGTGGCAAAACAAAGGTTGTGTTGATAAAGATCTGGTGTTAAAAATTAACTATCATCAAGGCAGGGGGAAAACTACCAAAGGAAGAAGCAACAGGCACTTTTCCTCATGGTATTAAGTTTTCATAATTTGAATTATATTACAATGAAAATGATTAAATTGGAGAACATAATTTGTATGGCTTTACAAGGAACATTCTGAATAATGAGAGCAAAAGAAAAGAATCTGGTGTGCTTTTGGGGGTCATCACATGAAGTCAGAATAATGTGGGAGGAAAACTTAGTTAATAATATGAAGGAAAAAAAAAGTAGTACTCTTGAGCAAAAGTTTGATTTCATCATTGCTGTTTTTTTTCCCCCACAGAGTTTATAGCTATATACCTTTAAAACTATCTTTATTACTGAACCCTGCTATAAACTCTCAGAAACTTTATTCCCTATTAAAAATAAAAGCTGGCTTATAATTTTAGATAATGTACATTTTCTTAGAAACCAACTACTATACTACCCCCTAGGCTATATTTTTGCCTATACAATTCAATTAACAAAAATCATGCCAGTATCTCTGCCTTTACATAGTAATTTTTTTCCCCACAGTATTGGGGATTGAAAACGGGACACTCCAACAGTGAACTATATATCCTCAGCCCTTTTTAAAATAGGGTCTTGCTAAGTTGCTGAGGCTGGCCTTGAATTTGTGATCCTCCTGAGTCACTGTGATTGCAGGTGTGTATATTTTCACTGTAACCTAAGCCTACAATAATCCTGCTTTTGAAAGCAGGGCAAAGACACAGAAGAATTTGGACATAAAGGTTCAATTGACCCTCTCTATTCACAAGTCCCTCATCTGAAATAGACTTTTTGTCTTATTATTCCCTTAATGATACAGTGTAACAATGATTTTCTTAGCATTCACATGGTATTAGGTATTATAGGTACAGATTTAAAGTACACAGGAGCGTGTTTGTAGGACATATGCAAATACTATACTATTTTATATAATAGACTTGAGCATCTGCAGATTATGGTAGCCAGGAAGGGTCCTAGAACCAATCCTCCACATTTAGCAAGGGATGACTAGAATGATCAGGACTAAGAACATGGGTCTCCTACCTGTGTTTTATTGCTTCTGAGAAGGTCCGCAAAATATGAATAGTCTATGTTTCTAGTTCAGGAATGGTAATTTTTTCAATAAGTGAAAATAATCTAATAAGTACACTTGAGCTTTCATTTTGATTGTCCATTTTTTAAGTAAAAATTGCACATTATAATGTTTTGTAAAAATGTATCAGATTCTTAACACCTACCTCTTCATTTAGGTTGCTACTTTCCTGGATAGTCTTGATCCATGCTAACATATCATCTCTGTCTTCTGCCTGAAATAGACATTCACAATCGGATGTGGTAAGTCGAAACACATTTTTCCTCTTGGTCTCACTGTAAGAGATGTCTATCAGGCAAGCATTAACACTGATGGGTTGCTCTTCCTCAGAAGGAGGCATCTGCTCTCTCTTATCTTTGTACAAGTACAGAGAATGGCCCCGAAGTACAACATACATCTGTTTCCAAGGACGAATACTTCCACCAACACGCTAGAAAACACAAATCATTCCATGAATATATAACATAAGGCTAAATCTTTGTGACAGGATAAGCATATTAAACAACACCTTTAACATGTGCATATAGACACAAACACACACCTAGTATAGAAGGTGTCTAATTTACCTTAATATATACTTTGTATATATAACCAAATTAGGCAATGTATTCATATCAAAATTGAGGATAGTGAAATGCTAACTTTAGTTGGAAAGATAAAATCAAAAAAGAAATTAAAGTTTTGCAAAATATATTTAAAATGCCAAGGAAATGGAAAATTTAAAAAATCAATCAGAAAAATCTCTAGATAAAAATGGGTCTTAAGTCTTAGCTTGAAAATGATAAACACTGCAGAAGAAATTTCCAAAACGACATGTACAAATGATGAATTAAGTTACCAAAGCTGATCAACTTTATATGTATGGTAAAGCAAAAATATCCATATCCAAAGTAAGTCCTCTAAAAAATTTTAAATTCTTACAATATTAAAATGTTCTCATAAACAAGCTGACCAAATATTATAGGAAATTCTTTATTATATTTGGAGTCTACCTGATGAAGCATATATTGGTATTCATTTATATAATCTAATATTTGTAAAATAAAATAAGAAAATTATAAAGGCAACTTAAAACAAAAACAAAAATTATGAATAGGAGAAATGCCACTTCATAAAGGCCTACTCTGTCATTATCTATGGTTAGTAAACTAATAAGAGAGTTCTTCTTATTTTTACCTTAGCAGAATATAAGAGAATATATTCTACCTATTGTGAATACAAAGACTAAAATATTAAAAAAATCAAGATTAGAATCTTCTTAAATAATCTTTCCTTTATGCAGAAGGAGATATTTTCCCCTTTAATCTGGACATCTTTCCATTTTACACATAATGCAGTGTGTTGTGTTGGGGCCTGCATTTCTGACATTTACAGGAGCTGAGTGAACACACTACCTTGCCCTTATCGGTGACAAGTGGTCGGAAATGGAGCCACCCTTCTTTTGCAGCATCACTGAAAACCTCTGAAGAAGAATCTTTTCTGGATCCAGAGTCTTCTGATGACTTTTGACTATCTGTGATCTACAGAAAAGGCCAAGAAAACATAGTCAAATGTCAGTTTTTTCCTTTATAAATATTTATATGTTTGAAGTTGCTTTGCCAAAAGTCTTATGTTCCAAGTGAAGAGCTATTTTTGGAAGATCCTAACTTCCTAATTGCATAAGAAATATTTCTAGTCTTATTTAAAAAAATATTATTAAAGTCATCTGAAGGAATTTAAAAATATAAACTGATTTTTCCTGCTTTCATGAATCCATATTTTAGCAGAAAAAAATGATCAGTTTGAGATTTTGCCAACTGAAAAATGAAAATAGCAAGATGCAATAATCAAGGACTGAGTAGAAACTATAAGTTGGTGGTGCTGAGGCAAGGCCTCTCTGAAGAAGTAACATTTAGTTGACATCTGGAGGAAAAAAGGGCTTGCCATAAAAGGCTAGAGGGATAAAAATTTCAGGGAGAATGTATGTTCATCATTATTATTTTAAATATCCACTGTTCAATGTGAGTTACTAGATGTTTTGGTTTAGGGTCCTTAGGCTATGGTAGGATAAGTAAAGGGAAGCTGTTAAAAAGTGATGAAGCAGGAAGTAACATTATGTGTTCACATTTAGTTAAATTCAAAGATTTAACTGAATGCTACACAAGGATAGATTCTAAAAGGGCAAGATGAAAAGATGAATTACGCGAGTTACTGAAGGAATCCAAGAGACAGATGAGTGGCTTAGATAAGTGAAAAGAGGGAGGTATGCAAAGATTGAGGGTATGTTTTAGAGAATAAATAGGATTGATGTGGGGGGGGGGAAGTGAACTAAAAGAAACAAGACTAATTCCTAGAATGTGGCTTGAGCAACGATGAACAGTAGTGAATTTATTCAGACAGGGAAAACTAAGTCTGAGGTAATCAAGATATATTGCGCATGTAAAGCTGAACTGTTCATTAAAAATCTCAATGAAAATGTCATATAGGCAGTAGCTTACATGAGCTGCAGTTTGGGGAGAAGATCAAAGCAACACAAATACTGGGATACCTCTGTGTAAGATCATCAAAAAAATCAGGGTAGATAAAGAATGGGTAAGAACAAGCTCGAAGCATTCCAACATTGTACATGCTAGGCATAAACAGAACCTGCCAGTGAAGTAGAGTTAGAGATAAAAGGAAAGCAGAAACAATGCTAAGATGGAATCCAGCACACGGAAGTATTCCAAGAAGGGAATGGAAAATTGTGTTGGATAATATTGAAAGGTCAAGTAAATTAAAAACCAAGTAATCAGGGGCTAGGGTTTTAGCTCAGTGGTAGAGCACTTGCGTAGCCTGGGTGAGGCACTGGGTTCAATCTTTAGCACATTAAAATAAATAAAGGATTGTGTCCATCTACAACTTAAAAAAAATTGAGAAAAAAAAAGTAATCATTAGTTTTGAACTTGAATTGTCTCTGGTGACCTCGGCGTGAACAGTGCACTTTAAAGTAGAGAACAGACAATCTTTTCAAGGAGATTAATATAAAAAGTAGAGGTGAAAGGAAGAGTGCTATCTAGAGGAGAGAGTAGTTTCCAGGAAGGTTTCCATTTAATGTAGGGAATAGTACAACATAACTATTATACAATGGTGAATGAGCCACTGGAAAGTGATTTTGCAGAGGAAAAGGAGGCATGAGTGAGTGATGACCCAATCCAAAGGCCGTGGGTACTGGTTTTCCACAGGATAATGTGTCAAGTAAAAAGATGTTTGAGATAAGGAAGGCACAAAGTGTGGGCATAAATGCAGGTGACAGATACTTTTGGAGATGGTAAGAAAGGAAATTCCTGTCTCATCATTTCTATTTTTCTTAAGGAAGCATGAGCGAAGGTTAGAGAACAACATACAGAGGTGGGCTGAAAGAAAAGGGTGGAGGGAAGTCACGAAATAATTCTAAGGAGAGAAAAATAAACACACAACAAAATACAGAAGGATTGCTGAGAAGTTAGATTTGGGGCCATAAATTGAAAAAATCAGCAGTGTGTGAATGTGTGTAGAAATTAGAAACATTAATATTTTCCAAAATGCAGTCAACAGTTACAGTATAAAAGTTATATGATATTTAAATATTAAATATCCAGTGGATAAAATATTTCTTTATGAAAAGTAAACTACTAAGGTAATATTTATTTGCTTGATGTTTTAAAAATACTGAATACTAACCTTGATGCCCTTCAGGCTAGATACATGCTTAAAGGATCTGTTGGAAAAGAAGTGTATTTGCAATTAGTACAAAAACACCTTAATGTTAAGAATTTGAAGACTGCAAATAACCTTTTAATTAAGGAGCTGATATTTTATCATTATCATGTTAAATGTTCACTATTCAATGTAAATGAAAAAAAAACATAATTTTATAAATAATTAAATTTTCAATGATAGAAACTTTCTTAGTTTATTTGGCAAATCAAAACTGTTTCTATGTAAAGTGTGGGATTTTCTCATCTAAGAAAAGGAAAAAACCACTCAGGATAAACACTTGTCTTTCTGTTATTAGTTAATCGTGGCTATGAAACTAGGGTAAGGATTTCCACATTACTAATTATGCTCTGTAAGTAGCTGATGTCAGCAGTCATCTAGAGAGCGTGGTGGGTATCCTGACCTGTAAATGCAGCACCCAGAGCACTGCCAGGTGGTTCCAGCCTAACACTACCCTCCAGCCACAATGTGAGTGCTTTCAAGAAGGTGAATGACAAATATTGTCTCCAGAAAGGGCTTAAGTCAACATGAAAGAATTCAAAATAACTTTTCAAAATTCATTTGCAGAACTCAGAATTTTAAGATATTACTAAAAATGTCACTATCTTCTCCTCATAGAAACCATAACAATCAACAAGGTAATTAGAAACAGACATACAATCTTGAATAGTGTGGGGGGCTACTACCTCTAAATTGAAGTGTACAAAGAAGGGTGGCTAAATGCAGTGAAGTACAAAATGGACACAGAGAGGATACCATTTGTTATATATCTCAAAACTGCAGTTTATTGTTTGAGAAATCAAAACCAACCTCCCCTTGTTTGGAACAAGGGCTAGAGTCAGTGACAGAAACTTCAAGATATGAGAAAAGAACGAGGAAACAAAATCCTGTCATCTCTGTAGGAAGCAGTGAACAGCTAGTGTAGGACAAAGGAGACTGAAATGTGGCAGTTACTGACATCTTTCAGTGAGGGGAAACTAAAGGCTAAAATAGCTCCCAAATCCAACCTGGGATCATCAGAAAAACTCCTGCTGGGCTAGAACACTGTGTTCTAGCCATACCTCACCACAGTGGCTGGCCCAACATTATAATGAAATAAAAATCTAATGAATACTTCAGAGTATGTTATACAAAGATAATTTAAAAAAAAAAAGACAGAAAGAAGATCCTATATTACAAAAGAGGTCAATATTAAATATCATGTTAATAAAATATCTAAGAACTAGAAAGGCTGATTTATAGCCAGCAGAATTTCAAAAAAGCACAAATAATGGGTAACACCTCTACCAAATAAGAGAAACATAAAACTACTGTAATTAATCGAATCTGGTATATATGACCAGATGGAAAAATTAATTGAACAGAGCCCCAAAATAAAAGAAAATACAAATAATTTAGTGTGTAATAAAGATGGTGTATCAGTGGGAAAAGGATGAGTCACAATAGATGCTTTGGGGACAACTGGAAAATCAAAGTTGTAAATATACAAAAAAGAAAAACATAAGTAAATATTGCAAAATTTCATAATTCTGGAGTTAGGATGGACATCTTCCGTATGATTCAAAACCCCCAAACCATAAACATATTCCCTAAATTTAACAACAGTAAACATTTTACATGTTTTTCATGGTTTAAAAATAAAAGCCAAATAAAAATTCTGAACTGGGAACAGACTTGTAATGCTTATTACTGGAAAAGTGATAGTTTTGTTTATATTAAAGGTTATGCAGAAATCAATAAGAAAAACCAGCAGAAAATGGGCAAATGATATGAAAAAGCAGTTCATAAAAAATGTTAAATACATGAAATGATGTTCAATTGATGGTTCAAATTAAAATATAATACCATAAGATTTATTTTTAAAATAAAAAATAATACACTGCATTGATGAATAATGGAGACTTCTGGTGGGAATGTGACTTGATATAATCTTTATGAACAGCAACTGACAATAGATATTAAAATAAAAATATACACATATCCCTTGATGTATAATCCTAGTAAGACTTATTACTCAAACATGCTAAATTGACTTTATGTAATATAGTCAATGAAGTATTGTTGAAGCATAAGATTTGAGCAATCTAAATTTCTACTAATAAGATCTAGATTATGGATTAAATATTTTCAGTGGAAATATAAGCAATTATGAAAAAGAAAGTGGCAAGAATACTGAACTACAGGATCTCTTGATCCATATGCACACCAACCCTCATTTATTTATCAAAATAATTAGAACACAAACACATGTAAGTGTATATAAGTGATTTTATACATGGAATAGCTCTAGAATTATACACAAGAAAATACTATCAGTTATGCCTGAGTGGTATTGAGAGGTTGCAGGTATGTGTATATATACATACCATGTTTGTGTATTACTGACTTAAAAATTATATTTAAAAATCCAATTGGATATATTACCAAGTAACAACTTGGATTTCATTTTTTGCCTTTCTAATGACAAGAAATTAGAAAAATCTAAGGCCTTAAATTCCATATCTATATGCCAAACTTATATTGAACACCCATCCATATACAAATATTTAAAATAGTACACCCAAGACTTACAATTTTGCATCTTCTCTATAATCATCCAGACCCTCATCATATGATTTTGATCTTTCTGTTTTTGAGTTGGGCTGGGCATCCAGGCTAGGTGGTCCAACAGATTCTGTAATTAGAACCCAATATTCATACATTTACAAGTGGTTTCCAGATTCTCTTAATGGTGAAAAGATCTGTTTGTCATATGATTTGTATAACCACTCTTTAAATGTACCTTGGTCATGGGACAGCTGACGTCGAATTAAAGGAGCAGAAGTTGTGAGACTGGGAGGAACAGTTGCTATTGAGGGGACTTGACAGGTAGAGGCAGAGATAACAGCAGAAGCAGGGATATGGGCAATATCATGATCAATGCTAGGGCTAGTTGGTTCATCTATAAGAAACGGGAAGATAAACATTAGAATATTAAAAACTCAAATGTATTAATAAAGATTTCTTTTTAATACTTTTTTAGTTGTTGATGGACCTTATTTTATTCATTTATTTATATGCAGAACTGAGAATGAAACCCAGAGCCTCACACATGTTGGGCAAGTGCTCTACCACTTAGTCACAACCCCAGCCCCCAGATAAAGATTTTAATACTCAACCAACAAACCACACACAAATTAAATATCTGATCTGCTAAAAATATTTACACAGCTTTTACTCTAGTAATTTCAAGTAATTCTCAGAAAACAGCATAACAAATATTTTAAATGAGTTGCTTTATCTACCAACCGATAACCAAGGTACCAAAATTTATAGGTATTCAGAATTTAAACTTACCAAAGTAGAGTAATAATCATACAGCACCCTAAAAAAACTACTTTTCAAATTTTAAATGCATTACAATTATTAATTCAGAAAGCTAAGAAGGGTAATTTGGATAATATTTACCTTTCAGTGTTCAATTCCTTACTTCTTCCCTCCCTACCACACAAATGCATCTTCAATTTTTGTTGAAAGACAATAAAGCTCAGTTTGTAGCTGTGGCTATTTTAATTGGTACCTTTGTATAAATCACAAAGGCACCCTCTTTCTCAGGTAGATATTAGTTTTGGTCTTCCCCATTTGCCTTCTTGAGCAGATACCGTTGAACCCTTGTAGAAAAATGAGTATTTTCTAGGTACTATGAATTTTAAGTTTCCAAAAACCTGTCTCTATCATATACAAATTCACATGCATGTATAACAGCCATCATATAGCCAACTTACTATCAGCACCATTACAAATACCTTGTATTATTCCTTCCTGTAATACTTGTGAAATCATAAGAAGTACTATTTCACAAAGACCAAGACAGATTAAATAACTTGCATAAAGTTTCAAAGCTTTAGGATGGAATTTGAACCCAGTTAGATACCTGAGGTCCTGCTCTGTTTGTCTTTCCTTTGGTAAACTTTTCAAAAGCTTAATCAAAATTTATAAAAACACTAGAAGTATAAATTCTAATATTTGAGGCCAAGAGAATGTAATTTAATAGAATAATGGAACTATAATCTTTAAAATGTCTTATGATACCCTTTATATTACAATGATAAAATGGTTTTGATTTTTAATTTTTTAAATTCTAATTTGTTATATATGACAGCAGAATGCTTTAAATTCATATTACACATATAGAGCACAATTTTTCATATCTGGTTGTACACAAAGTAGTCACACTATTTAGCTCTTCATACATGTACTTAGGGTAACGATGTCCATCTCATTTCCACCATCTTTCCTACCCCCATGCCCCTTCCCTCATACTCCCTCCCCTTTATTCTACCTAGAGTTCCTCTAATCCTCCCATGCTTTCCCCCCAACCCCATTATGAATCAGCATCCTTATATCAGAGAAAACATTCGGCATTTGTTTTGTGGGGGGGATTGGCTAACTTCAATTAGCATTATATTCTCCAACTCCATCCATTTACCTGCAAATGTCATGACTTTTATTCTCTCTTAATGCTGAATAGTATTCCATTGTGTATATATATCCACAATTTTATTATCCATTCATCTACTGAAGGGCGTTGGTTCCACAGTTTAGCTATTGGGAATTGTACTGCTATAAAGATTGATGTGGCTGTGTCTCTGTAGATTTTTTTTATTTAAAAGATCAAGCTATTGTAATTCTGACCAAATTCTAAGACTCCTGTATCATCCTAATGATTAGCAGTATTCCAACAAGGAGAGCTCATGCCTATAAAAGTATAACATTTAAATTTTATGCTAAATCAATAAATTCTGAACATCTTAAACTTGTTTTCTGGTTTTACAATTTTTATTAAAAGCACCTTTACATTTTAGAAAAGAAAACATTATTAAAATCTTCAGGTCACTTTTACTAAGTATATGACAGTTTATCCAATAATTCTGTCTCTAAAAATAAGGAGATAAGTGAAGTTTTTAAACTAATTTAGTGAAGATAAAAATTTATTACTAAAAATTATAGTATTTAAAACTATCATTAGGATTTAAATTATCAAAAATTTAAAAGTTTCTTCATATGATAGAGATACAGTAAGTGGGTTTTATAAAGATTCATAAATACTGCAATGAATGGGAAAATACCATATTGTGTAGAAACTATCTGGCTTACGCAGTATAACTGTATAACAATTAAAAGAGATTTTCGTATCAAAAACATTTAACTTACAAAATAGTTCACATGAGAGCAACTGAAAAAAATTGATAAGAAGAGAAAGATATAAAAACCTATTTTTAGAGGCTAGGATTGTGGCTCAGTGCCTCGAACGTGTGAGACACTTGAGTTCAATCCTCAGCACCACATAAAATAAACAAACAAAGGTACTGTGTCCATTTACAACTAAAAAAAATTTTTAAGCCTGTTTTTTTAAAAATTGACAAGATATTCCCGTAAGATAACATTTTTCAAAGCCAAGAAACTATCTCTGGGCATATGTGGTCATCATATCTATTAAAGGGTACCTATGAGATGCTGTGAAATAAATCTTTTAGGAGAATAATGACATGCCTTGTGAAGTAATTTTAAAAATGTGTATTATTTAAAATAAAACAGGGAATGAAATTACATTGTACATGTATTAGAAATTAAATAAAATTTCAAAGGCAAGCTTTTTTTAAAAAATGAGTCTGGATTTGCTGGTGGTATTCAAACTCTTTTTTTACTATGTTTTGGGGGCTATTGTTTAAAACTGACAAATGGTTGTACACATTTATAAAGTATAACTGATGCTTTAATACACATATACATTATGTAATGATCAAATTGGGGTGGTTATCCATCATATGTATTTATCATTTGTGGTAAGTACATTCAAAATCATCTCTTCTAGCTATTTTGAAACATTATAGTCACTCTACTGTGCAACAGAACATCAGAAGTTATTCTTTTTGAAACTGATCACATTATGTGATGTGTTAGGTATGTCACAACAAATTCCACTACTATGTGTAGCTGTTATATACAAATAAAATTTAATTTTTTAAAAAAGTGATTCCTTCTACTTAAAAAGAACTCTGTATCCACTGAAAAAAATTTCTCCCTTCCTTTTCCCCTGCCCTCATCACTCCCTGGTCTCTGGTAACCATTATTTACTCTCCACTTCTATAAGGTCAACTTTTTCATATTTTACATGTGATAAGATCCTGTGGTATTTATCTTTCTGCATTCAATGTATTTTTCACCCCAGTATAGGATGGCTATTATCAAAAAGGCTATCAAGGCTGTGGAGAAAGGGGAACTCTTGACAGGAATGTAAATTTAGTATAACCATTACAGAACAGTATGAAGTTCCTCAAAGATTTCCCAAGGTAGAAAAACAGATAGTTGTTCAAATGAAAAACAAGACCACTGGGTTGTCATGTTTTCAATTTCTAGATTTTTAAATAATCAAACTTATAGTTCACAAATATGTGTTTTACATGTTTTAGTTTAAATGTCTTAATATAGTAAATGACATGACTAGAACAAAGATGACTGATTATTTTCAGAATATTTGTATTGACAGAATATTTTAGGGCTATAAGCTTGCTATTATCAATCTTTCCCATTAAATTGAATTATATAATCAAAGAACTGGGGTTAAAAAATGAAGAATTATTTCACTTTTTTCACTAAAAACCCCATAGCTCTTCATAACAAACAGAAGATTGAGGACATTGATGCTATTATATATATATTTTTAAATTCAGTATCATTGTTTCTTAACCTGTAAAATGTATAAAACAATATTCAAAATTTTCTTTTGAAAAAGTGTTTTTCACAAATAACATGTATCACATAAATCAATTTGGATCTTTTTCCAAATGGAGACGTAAATTTATTATTTTGCATTTATTATTTATGTGTGACTAAGAAATATTTACTATGGCTTGTTACCAATTAAATGTTCTAGAAGGATAGCTAAGATTTCACAAATGAAGTAAAAAACAGAAACATACAAAAATTAAGCAAACATTGTGAAATTTTATGTATTAATTTGGGCAAGAAGTTTTTGGACAAAGAGCCTAAAAGCAGAGGCAACTAAAGCAAAAATAGACAAAAAGAATTATAACAAGCTTAAAAGTTTCTGCATAGCAAAGGAAACAAAGTAAAAAAAGGCAATCTACAGAATGAAAGAAAATGCTTGCAAACTACACATCTGACATGGTGTTAATACCCATAATATACATGGAATGAAATAGCAGAAAACAAATAACCTGTTTGAAAAATGGGCTTGCATAGACATATTTCTTAAAAGAAGACATACAAATTGCCAGGAGATTTTATGAAAAAGTAACATCACCAATCATCAGGGAAATGCAAATCAAAATCACAATGAAATACCACCTTACTCCAATTAGAACAGCTATTATCAACAAGAAAATAGCACAAGTCCTAGTGAGGATGGAAGAAAGGTACCTTTTCACACTGTGTTGGGAATGTAATTAGTATAGCTGTTATGTAAAACAGTATGGAGACTCAAAATATTTTTTTAAAAAAGTAGAACTACCATATGATCCTGCTTTCCCACTACTACATATATATCCAAAGGTAAGGAAATCAGTATGTCAAACAGACATCTGCACTCCTGTGTTTACTGTAGCACTATTCACAGTAGCCAAAATATGGAATCAATCTAAGTGTCCATTATTGAACAAATAAATTTAAAAATGTGGTATATGCACACAACGGAATACTATTTCCCCCTAAAAAAAAAATGAAATTCTGTAATGTGTAACAACAAAGCTTCGGAGGACATTGTGTTAAACAATCCAGGAATCTAAACAAATACCAAACCCAAATCCAGGAACCCAAAGACAAATACCAGCTGAACTCGCTCACAGGTGAAATCTAAAAAAGTTGATCTCATAGAAGTAGACAGCAGAATAATGGTTACCAGAAGCAAGAGAAAGTAGAGGGTACAGGAGGATAAGGATAGGATGATCAATAGGTACAAAGTTATAGTTAAATAAGAGAAATAAGGGCAACTATGCTTAATAATAATAAATTATATATTTCAAAATATCTAGCTGTTTTTGAATGCATTTATCACAAAATATGATAAATGGTTGAGATGGAAATGCTTATTTGACCACCACACAATGTATACATGTATCAAAACATTACACTGTATCCTCAAATAAGTGTAATTAGAGTCAATTAGAAACGAAAGCAACAAACAAAAAGCATGGAATGTAGTTTGTTTCTAGCTCCCTTTGACAAATATGCATATATCCTCCTAACACCCAATGTCCAGTGCTGCAGGTTGGAACACAAGGGAAACAAAATCCTTCTAACATGAGCTGAGGTAGGACGCTTGTTTCTCACAGATAAAAAAATCACTCTAGAAAGAAGTACATAATCAATGTAGTTTAAATTTTATAATTATAGTTGAGAATAATTTTATATAATTCAGTAGAATTATCAAAGTTTTGCATAGATTGTGGCAGAATAATCAGTTTCTTGATATAATTTTGTTTTCTATTTCACCTCTGCTAAAAAAGGGTAATTCTACTTCCTCTCCAAATGACATCACAAAAAAATTATATATGAATTCCAAAAATAGTAACAGCTGGTATATGTATCTCTGTGTGTGTGTGTGCATATCTTTTTTTTTTTTTTAACTAAAAATATGGAAACTGAATGACTGGTCCAAAACTCCTGCCATAAAGGACATTCACTGCACATGTCCTGAAAAGTCAATCTACACCTTCTATATCTGTTTAAAATCATTGGGATTTTTCCTTGTCCTTAAAGGAAAAGGAGAATAAAAGCCACTTATAGATTTGTTTTAAATGTGATAAATATTCTTTCTTTTTACCTTCCAAAGAATATGTTCAGTTTAAGTCAAATGACGTGAACTTCAAGTATATAAAGCCAAATTATCTTTTTTATTTTTAAGACATCATCTCTTTTACCCAGGCTGGCCTCCAACTTCTAGTGGGCTCAACTGATTCCCCTACCTCGACCTCCTGAGCACAATTTTTACTACTCCAATGTCATCTGATTTTAACATTCTTATTATGTAGAAAGAAAATATATTATCTTGATAAGATCTCACAAGCCTATGAAATACAGTCACAGGTGATAGGACTCTTTATATTTTAAAAGGTCATAAAACAATCATTAGCCCTCAGCTGCTTTCTATAAAATATCTATTCTAAATGATATATTAAGTTCCATCTATAACAAGCTTCAAGATTATACTATTCACTGAGTTTGGCCTTAAAGATACCTATGAACATACAATTTTGGTTAAGATTCCCCACAATATTTACAACTTGAATATATCATAGTTATAAAAATTCTAAATTATATGGAACCTTTTCTTTTAAAGTTGATTTAGATAATATAACCTGTTATTCTAATAGCGCAAAGACTGAAGTTTCTCTAGAAAAGAAAAACCCAGAACTATTGCTCAAAGAGAAGTGCATTATACTGTAAAATTATTGTAAACCTATGAGTTACCAGGGGGTGTAGAAGTGTGCCCTGGTGGCAGAGCAAGGGCCTAATGTCATAAAACTCTGAAGGGTGCTCTTTGCAATGCTCTCTGTAGCAATGGTACCCTCAGAGTTGTGCTCTGTGATGAAGTGGAATGACGATAGAGCCCCTATCTCTACCATTTAATAGTATGCTTTTAGGAAAGTTATTTAATCTCTCTACAGCTTAAAAGTTCTCATATATCAATGAAGATAATGATAGCAATGTTTTCAGATTATGTCTTAGAGCTGTACAGTAATTAAGAGAACTTTTTTGGGTTTTTGCTAGATATCTAGTCATCATTTCAAAAAAATATTTACTAAGTGAATGCCTTTTCTATGCCAAGCAGTGTTCTAAGGGATTGTGGATGTCAAAGTGATCCAGAGATTAAAATTTAAATTTAAAATTTCAGCTTTCATGTACCTTTTATTTTGGTAATACAAAGAAACATGTGATAAAAAGTACAAAATAACCTCTGTGGATACATGTAGGGCACCTATTTTGGATAGATTGGACAGGAAAGACTGTTTGGATAAGGTAATATCTAAGCAAAAGTCCAAAACAAAGGGAGGAAGACAGCCTTGTGATTATCTGTGGAATGTGTTCCAGGGCTGGGAACTGGCAGCATCAGAGACCTGTCGCAGGGCACACTTGGCATGTTCCACAATAGCAAGGAAGCTAGTGTGGCAGCAGATGGGATGCATGGAAGAAGATCAAAACAAGAGATGGAATACTAAGCACTAAAGCTATTCCAACTGTTTTCTGACTCAGGTGAGTCAACATCTGGGTACAACTGGTTTACTGAGTCTCCTGGTTCCTGATGGTGGGAATTTGTTTCACCAAAATTAAAGTAAAAAATGGGTATTAAATACAAGGTTTTTTAAAAAAAGAAAAATTGAAACCAGAAATAATTTTAAGGATAAAAGATAATGGTTCTGGTTGAAGCACAACCTATAAAATTCAGAACACATGTTTTAAAATCACAGTGCAAGATTTCTATACCTGTGGAACTACAAATTATACTTTTCTGATAAGACTTACATAATTGATGCATTAGCCAATGACTCTAAATGAGCTCACCTATAAATGGGATGGAAGCCAAGGAATCACCAGGCGGGCTGGTACTTGAGGCCTTCCTTTCCTCCATTCTTTTTATATGGACCTCTCGGCGTGCATCATTCGGCAACCAGCAGGTGGTATCTGACCCAGTATCCTGGTCATTTACTGCTAAGATGTAAGACTGATGCCTTAAAGGCTGTGGTGTTTGGCGACCAGATGGAGGTTTTTCTCTTAGGATGACAGTTTCTTTATTATCTAAAGCATTTGTTTGCTGAAGTTCAGCCTCTTGTAAATTTGGATCTTGATTCCTTTGAAGAGAGAGTTCTAAACCTGAAGTGCCCACAGTCTCGCTCTTCTGAAGGCCAGGCTTAACAGAAGCTCCAGATAAAGAGAGGGCCTTCCCAGTCTCCACTTGGCGATCAGGGGTGCTTTCAGCTCTGAACCACGTCTGCTGATTCAATACACTGTTTTGATGCATGTGATTTACCGGTCTTTGGTCTTTGATAGACACCAGTGAGTTCTGGCTGAATGATGGTTTTGTGACATGTGTGGAAGGTGCTTTCAGAGAATTACTCCGGACTTTTACAAGAGGTGACCTGTCTTGTGAAATACCTCGCGGCAGTGACGTTCCACCAGTAGTTTGAAAATTCCTGTTGGACTGCGGTGTTTTTAGATCTGATGGAATTTTTTTAAACTTCGACACAGATCCTACTCCTCTACCACTCATTCGCCTATTATCAGAATTAACAACACTTGGAGCCACAGTCAAATTTGAACCTCGAAAAGATTTATGAATTTCTTGTTGCCTGGGCCTTTCATAAATACCTCGTCTATCATCCTGTTCAGTAAACCCACTCCACTTATAAGTCTGTTTTCGCTCCCCATTTGAATCAGGTATTTGACTTTCAGAATTAACATTTTCTAAGGTTTCACCTTGTCCCTCAATGTAATCCCATGAACGAGTTCTATGATTACTGAAACTAACGGGTGGAGATGTCAGTGCGCCTTGAGATGCACTTCTTGGACAATACTTCATTAGCACAGAATCTTCCAGTCTTTCCTGGGAGACACTGCGTTGCCGAATCTGAGCAGACTGGGGCACTCGATCATGAGAGGTGCTTCGGCGTCGTACCTGCAAAGAAGTGCGGGTTGGTACCACCTGGTTATAATCCGTTGTGCTCTGAGATGCTGCTCTTAAACTATCCAATCTTTCTTGAATTGTCCGACAACCTATGTGCAATCGTCTGTTATCAATATACTCCTTGTAAGTTTTATAGTTTTTCCAGTCTATATGCTGATGGGAATTTGGGGAATAGTGATTAACAGATACAGAAGGAGAATCTACAGCTTGAGATCTACTGCTTGATATTCCTTCAGATTGTCCACTGTAATTTCCAGATTTAAGTAAAATTCCAGAAGGTTCTAATGACCTAGAACCTGCAGTCTGATGAATAAGATGGGCAGTAGGAATTGATGATGGTGGTGATGTGGTTCTTGACACTATTTTTAAAGGGTTCTGTTCACTTACACCATACCTTACTTCTTCAGTTCTGTGTGAAGGACCTGTATGGTTGTTTCTACTGGATAACAAGTCTACAACCTTCTCAGAAGGCACAATGACAGTCCTTACACTTTCATTGCAAACACACACTGCTGTATTTGATTTTGCAACATCTGTTGGTGATGGAGGCACTTGTATTTCCATTCTATAAGCCCTGCCAGGTTGTGTCAGGACTGGTGTACTGGTTTGCTGTTTGCTCAATGACAAATCTGGAGGAGATATTTCAACTGGCTGCGCCATGGCTGAAGGGGCAGATGGCAACCAGGGATAGCAAACTGGTGGAGGTTCAGGTATATTACGGGCATTGCCGCTATAGGCTTCATTGCCTTTCAGGTAGGCATCTTGAGAATATGCCTGTATGGAAATGAAAGAAAAATATCACTTCAAATTCACAAAACAAGTCCCATGTTTGTAATTCACTATTTTACTTTAATATTTTTCCTTGATCCTGAATGACACTCACTATAGCATGCATGCAAACACAACATGAGAATTCCACATATCTAGAAAAGAAATTTTCTTGCAGAAATCAAATAGATTGTAGAATGTGCAACATAGAGGGATTACAATCACTTATTTTCTCAAAAGATGTAAGACAACATCAAATTTTCCCTAAGCAATTAGATATATAGCCATGTTGCTTCTAGAATTCTACTCATTCAAAGCTTTATGATTTTTCAGCAGTCAGCAGGTTAAATGGTCGCCTACTAAATCCCAGCAAAAGGTTCTTTTGCTAGACAGAGGGTGAAAATATTAAAAATCTTATCCAAAAACATTTATTTTAAGCACAATTATCAATAATGAAATATGATTTATTGAAGTGTCTTTTCAATTAGCCATTCCAGAATCCATAATAATCCATTTGATAAATTAAGCCTTTCAACAGCCATGCTAAATATTTTAATATTTAAAATAACAGAATATGCATGTTAAATTAAGCACGTGTAATAAAGGCAAAAAAAAAACAGAGGAAAAGGAAATTCATCTTTCTGTTTATAATTTACATTTTTTATTTTAAGTTCATGCAAAGTTATATAAATTTATTTGGTCTCTTATTTATTACAAAAAGACCTTTATTACTAACAGGCAGGCATGCAGCTCAAATTATTTCTTATCAACTATTTATGAATTGCAGTATTTTAAAAAATTTAAGAACAAGTGAAATTAACTACAGAAACTACAAAACAACTCATCAATGTAACACAGTACTATGTTTAGCATCTGGGAGTTAGGTGTGGTAACATATCTTCCCCTAATCAAAACAAGCTTAACTCAAGACTATCATCATTTTCTGTCTTTGCATTCGACAGCTTGCAAAACTCAAATGCAGCCAATAACATAACATAACACAACATAACATAACATAACATCAAAGTACTAGAGAAAAGAGGGTGAGAAACTTAAAAAAAATACTGATGCAAACAAATATTATGCTTTTAAACCAGTTATATATAGGATACAAAAGCAAATCAAACATTAAAAAGAAAGAAAACACCATTAAAGCTTTCTGAAAATTAGTAAGATTAACACTATAAAGAGATTTCTCTAAGCAAACTTACAGTTTTAATAGATTGGTTTATTACAAATCTCTAAAAAACATGACTTTAAAAGCAAGGAAATGGCTACTGTGCATTTCTTACCAGAGCTGTGACATCCTTTGTAAATTGTAGCTAGCAGAAAATAGGAAAACATAGCAGAAGCTGCTTACTGATATAAAGACAGAATCATGTTGTCATATTGATGCTGGAAACAGCAAGCTAAAAATACATCTATACTGATTTCTCTGGAAGGTACCAAGAGAGGTAAAGGGCAGTGAAGCATAAAGAATAACTTCAGTATCCTTCTGAGCATCTTTTTCTCAGGCTTTTATCTAGGTCTTATTTGATTGGTCTACCACTCTTGAAGCAAAATACATTTGGTGACGTGCATCCTTAACAGATTTTTTTCTTCAATATGCACTGCTATCTGATGATGTGCTATAAAGGCTTCCCTTCTACACGAGCAACATTGATGCCTCTCATTTCCCCTGAGCTTCTTCCATCTCTGCTATCCAGATGACGAAACGAATGCTCTATTATGCATTTAAAATAGTACAACCTCCTTCTTCCCCAGTAAATCAGAGCATAACCACAAGCTGTCAGCTGACTCCAGCTGCCTTTACACTATGATTTGGGTGAAAAAAGACTGTTTTGTTAAATAAATTTCACTCAGAAATTAAGACCTTTCAACATTGTACCTTTTGTGTTGTTTTACCAGTTTATTAAATGACTTCAAAATATACATACAAATATTACTTCCAGAGTAAAACTTACAATGAGTACTTCAGAACAAAGACTGGAATGCAGTGAGAAATTAAAGCTAGGTATATAAGAAGAAAATATGCATAGCATAACATTTTTACAGCATAAACACCATCTTGCATGAACATGCATCATGCATCTTGGGTATGTGCATGGACATAACAAGCTTATCTTATATAAGCTGACTGAATATACACCATTGCTTTTCTGTGACAAAAAACTGCCTGAATGAGAGCATCCTGTAGTCTGGTGCAGTATTTCCTGCAGCAGGTTTGTGTAATCTCATTATGTACCACTTGAAAAGAAGGGCAGATCCCTATAGCCAGTGATGTAGGAGAAGTTGGGAAGCTTCTGGACTTCTCAAAATCTCTATATTAGTATACATTGTGAAACCTGAAGGAAAAGTAGGAACTTATTTACTATAGAACCTATCTATTTCCAAAGGTTTTAAAATGATTAGAATATCCTGCTTGGGAAATGCTGTTGTAGAACTAATAACTTAAAGATACCTCTTTTATTCCAAATTTGGGGAGGAATATTATTTTAGTAATTTTAAATATTACTAAAATATTAAACTACTGAATACTTTTAAAATACATATATTTCAGATATGTATAAGAATCCTGTATAGCAAGTCTAAATGATGAATAGCCTACCTGTAGCCACAGGTCCCAACTTCTGAGTAAAGATATAACAAGGGGTCCTTAAATTCATACATATGGACCATACATTAAAAACAAATTAATTAAACAGAACATCTCACATACATGGAACTATTACCTAATATAAGCAAATACAGTTGAGATAATAAAATATGAATTCATTTAAGAACATTGCTAAATTTCCTCATATATTCTCAGTTGATGAACACCAAAAACCTTGTTTATACTATTTACTTTCTTATTTAAAGGCTCTTCATTTTCATATTTGGGGAAAATACTACTCCAAATTACTATCCATGGAGAAATAACAGTGCCCCTCAGGTCACATTGTGGAGTAGTATGTGTTATACTGGCATATGGTGACTGGCAGGTCATAGACATTCCTGAGAAAATTCTGGAACATGTATGGCTATTCTGAGGGGTATATGGTATATGACAAATTATTTCCCAAATCATATTAGAGAAATAAACCAGGACTATACAATAAGCATCTTAATGAATCCTTTTCTCCATGATACCTCTAAGTGTTCCCCTAGAAAACTACTGGCCTGCTGTAGGCTCCTTCTAAGAAGAAAGCATTCATAGGGGCTTAGACAAATACTGGGTGGGTCATCTGGAATAGAACACAGAGTGAGGCTCTTTGAGGTGAATATTAAATGCAAATGGTTTCATATTCTGGGAACAGATTTGAAAACTCTGTAACTTGCTCACAGCTGTCAGGTGTTCTCTGTGTCCTTGTTTACAAAGTAACAAATCTTTCATTGAGTCATCATGGTCTGATGGTCAATGTTTTAACTACCCACTGGGAATCTTTGACTTGTCAGTAAGTACCAATTAAATGGCACAAAATATCATTTAAACAAAATAATTATATTCTTTTTAAAAAGTATTTCTTTTGTTGCGCATGGTCACAATATCTTTATTTTTTTAATGTGGTGCTCAGGATCAAACCCAGTGCTTCACACATGCTAGGCAACCACTCTACTACTGAGCTACAACCCCAGCCCCAAAGTAATTATATTTTTATATAATGATGTCAAAACCATACTGTGTTAATAAGTTGTCTGAAATGGTATGATCAAACCAGTGTCATTAAGAATTGAATATTCAGGGCTGGGGATATAGCTCAGTTGGTAGAGTGCTTGCCTCGTATGCATAAGGCTCTGGGTTTAATCCCCAGCACCCAAAAAAAAAAAAAAATCATATATTCAACTATTAACAAATTTTGGTTTTTACTTTTTAAACCCAAATGAATACTTTATAATATGTACATGTGTTTAAAAGATTAACACTTAAGTTTTTCCCCAAATAGAATATGGTTAAAAAAAAAAAAGCCAGTTCTTGTCATTTAGCCCCCTTTTCACACCACTTACCACTCCACACCCTGTCTTGAATTTCCTTTAGCCTTGCACTTAAGTTTTATATTTTGGAGTTTATAGCTTACATTTTAAAATTGAAATCATACCTAATGAAAATAAAATAGCAGAGACTTTTTTGTGCTTATTGCATCCAAAAATCTCTGAACAAAAGCAAAAAGGTGAGGGAGAAGTAAGAAAGATGACCCACAGAATTCTTCATTTGGAATCAGAATTGTAAAAAGCATATTAAATAAACTTTTATATTAATATAATAGTCTGAGTCTTAAGTATAGGTACCGTGCCAAACAGTAACTAAATATCCTAAAATATTAGGATATTTTCAGTTCAGTTTTAAGAGTCACATCAAAATCACTATTATCATATCTATACCATTAAATGGTAAACAAATAAATAACAACAAAAAAACCCAGCAAAATAAAATGCCCTACAGAACAAAGAGGCTGATGAGATTTTTAAAATTCTTGGCTACAGTTCATCTTTAAAAGTTAATTTATTAATTTAATGCCATGAAAAATAAGTGAGAAATAACCATCTGCCTGTTGATATACTAAAATGCAAGCTGGCCATGCTACAGTGGTACAGGTGGTACAGGTGGGAAGGAACAAACAGAGCCTTGGATGCAGTCCAAGATGTTGAGTTAGAATTAGGGCCCTGACACTAACTAGAAGTGTGACTTAAGGTAAGCCCCCAACCCAGAAACAAATCTGTACTTGATGGCAGCACAACACTGTTGTTGGGAACAGGATTCAGTCTCACACTCACCCAAGTTCAAATCCTAGGAACAATGCTTTCTTCCTTATTCTATTAGACAAGGTATTTAACAGTGTTATTAGCAAAGAACAGCACAGAGCAGGCTAAAAATGCTCTGGCCAAACAACAAACCTACCCAAGAATCTACAGAGTTAACAGAACTGATTAATTTAAACTCTGAGTCCAATGAACCCAATGCTTAACAAAATATCTTGTGTCACACATCAAGAAAAATGCCCAAATCTCATTCTCCTATCACTATCTCATTTAAGGAAGGATTTGCTAATGGTCTCTTGTGATGCAATGGACTTCTAACCAAACTTGTACTGGCCATTCAAGAAAGGATTGCTGCAATCAGTGCTGTGGTCTGTTTGTGTGGCCCCACATTTCATATTTTGAAAGGTTATCACCTGAGGGGTAAGTGTTAGGAGATGAGGCCTTTGGGAGGAGATCAGGTCATGAGGATGGAGCCCTTATACATGAGATTAGTGCTCTTATGAAAGAGGCCCCACACAGCTGCCTTGGCCTTACTATACCACTAAGTAAGACACCATCCCTGAGGAAATATACCCTTACTAGAAACCTTGAGCTTTGAATTTCCCAGCTCTAGAACTGTGAAAAATAAATCTTTGTTGTTTATAAGCCACCCAGCCCATTAAAGGTATTCTGTTATAGCAGCCTGAATTAAGACAACCCCATTCTTTAGGTTACTTGAAGGGTAGTAGCTATTTCATTCATGCACACTTGATAGCAAAACAAAAACTTTTTGTTCTTTTGGAAATGAAACAAGAAATATCTTTTATTATGTAGTAATTCCTTAAAACATGAATATATATTTTTATCCCAGTTTAACATAGTATTATAAAAAAATTGTCAAATGACTAGACTGTATTATTCTTCATTCTTTTAATCTAGAAAGTATATTGGTTTTAAAAAGCTGCTACACACAGAAGTACTATAACCAGCAGTAGTTTAGAAACATAATTATTTTTAATTTTATTTCATACTTTCAACCTTCTATCAATCTATCACTAGATAACTATTTATCTAAATTAGACATTAAACCAAATAAAATTTTCTATGCCACCTCTCAAAGATGAGTTGAGCACTTCTAGAATAATTTGGCTCATACCTCATTTCAGGAAACAAACACCACATACTACCCAACCCTACTGTTGTCCAGGTAAGCACATATAAACTACTATGGGCTTTTCCATGGGTGAATGATTTTTACAGTGGCTGTAAAAAAATCATGTTATTTTTTTCCTTTTAAATGAATATTTACCCTTACAGGGATAGGCACATATTTTAAAGTGCATCTTTTGAGTATCAATTTAAGATCAGTGTCCTTAAGTACTCCTGAAGGTTCTTAATAAACTATTTTAGCTCAAGAATCTGGGCTAGAGACATAGTACTTCTACATATGGTTTTTTTAAATCCCAAACTCTGTTATATAATAGCTCTAAAAATTGACACTTGTATTTATTCTAGTGAAAAACAGTTTATGCAGAGAAGAAGTTGACATAGCCTAATGTCCTTTGTAGAACAATGTGTAATGTATTAATTATATATATTTATACATATTTATTATATATCTATATGTAATTAATACACACATTCCTTTGGCTTCCTAATAAATTATAGTACATTAAAATATGAATTAAGGCAAGGTTTAAAAACAGACTTTTTGGGCCAGGCACAGTGGCTCACACCTGTAATTCCAGCAGCTGGGGAAGCTGAGGCAGGAAAACTGTGAGTGCTAAGCCAGTCTCAGCGAGGCCCTAAGCAACTCAGTGAGACCCTGTCTCTATAAAATACAAAAAAGGGCTGGGGATGTGGCTTAGTGAGTTGAGTGCCCCTGAGTTCAATCGCAGGTACCAAAAACCAAAAACAAAAAACAGAATTTTCTGCACTGGGAACATAGCTCAGTGGTAGAGTGCTTACCTAGCATACCCAAGGCCCTGGTTTCAATCCCTAGTATCACCAGGAAAAAAACCAAAAAACCAAAAACAAAACAAAAACCCTTTTTTTGAGTTTTCTATTATTTTATTAAGGGCATGTGCTTTTACACTTTAATGATTAAAATAATTCAAATAACATGTTTTAAAAGTGAATTTTATGTTACAGTATACCAAAATATTTACTGATGAGCCTTGAAGATCTATATGCTCATGTCAGCTACTACTTTCCCCTATGTTTGTAACAATTGCATTTTTACCTTTATTTTAAATTTACCCATTACAAATAAAATAGAGCAAGACAAAGTAACTTAATTTCCACTAATCATATCACTAGAAAATTCTTTTTGTTGCATCAAGTGGTTTGCAATTTTCTATCTACTGCACAATGGGTTACATTGGAATTCTGCATTTAATTCGTTCCTTAGAAATTCAGTATAATGTCATTCATTCTAGAAACAAGCTCTTCTTTCTAAAAGGCATCTAACCAATGCTTTTACCTTGGCAAGGAAAGAGTGGATTAAAGATGAGAAATCAGTTCAGTTTGAGAAGTCAAGTCTGTCTTCAAGTTTTCAAATTTCAAGGCTGAATCAAGGTATAGCCTTCACTACATTAACACATTACCTTCTAGTACTTTGTACAGAAGAGGATTAGAGGAACATCCTGTTTCTAGTCTAATGACTCACAACCATTGGTTTCAATGGTTGCTGCTCTAATACCATATTGAATTATCAGGGTGGGTAATCTGTAACTATCTATGTGCCTAAGAAAATTGCTGCAGACAGCTGCAACTTCTTCCCTTCCTTCCTTTATTTATTTATTTATAGTTGTAGATGGGCACAATACTGCTATTTTATTTATTTGTTTATTTACATATTTCTTTAGATGTTGATGGACCTTTATTTTATTCTTTTATTTATATGTGGTACTGAGAAACGAGCCCAGGGCCTCACACATGCCAGGCATTGTGCTCTTACCACTAAGCCACAACTCCAGCTCCACTATTTTATTTTTTTATGTGGTGCTGAGGATGGAACCCAATGCTTTACACATGCTAGGGAAGCACTCTACCACTGAGCTAAATCCACAACCCCATGCACCTTCCTTCTTGAGCCTCCCTAATCCCACAGAACTGTGTACTTCAGAAAGGTAATCTGTTACCAGCAATAAGTCATTTCTATGTAAAATCAACACCCCTTGAAAACACTGTGTTGATCTCCAGAGATTTCAGTTTATTATATTTTACATGTCATGAATAATGAGAATCAAGGATCCACATGAGCAACTTTTTTGTAAACAAAAAATTATACAGAAGATTATTTAGGACTTTTTTTTAGCTAAGTTCAAACTAAGTTCCCTGTTTTTGTTTTATTTGCTCTTTTTAGTTACACATGATAGTAGAATCTATTTTGATATTTATTCCTTAATTTAGTAATAAGAAAAATAAGCAATAATAAGTTATAAGAAATAGAAATAAGTAATAAGAAAAAACTCAATTATTCACACACACAAAAAAAGAATTTTAAAAAATACTTCAGTGTCCATTCCTATTTCCTAGATCTATTGGAGGTCAGTACGTTATTTAAAGTGCTTTCCTCAGTGTACTTTACTACAAAGTGAATCAAAAGAAAATATGTTTTGCATGAAATTTATATTTTTATCACCTTAAATTTACTTTCAGAAATACTGAAGCTAAATAAAGGAGTTAAGTATTCCAATACATTTCTTCCTTACATAAAAATCAGAAAAACATGTTTCACGTACATAATTTCATTTCTCCTAGCATAGCATATATTTTCCTTAAGTTATACATCCAATTCACTGTGGCCAATACTTCTAATGGAATGAATTGATACTCTTAACAAAACTGCTTGGTAATTTTAAACAGTGATAGTTATTATATCATTAGGAAATGGCTTTCAAAAAATTTCTGTGCTTGTATGTTTTTTAAAAATCTAATTCCTATGGATATGCACTTGCACTCTGATATTTGGCTTTTGTTCAAAGCATTACCTAGATATAATGCTGGTCTCATCCTGAAGGACAACATTGAAAGTTCACTGTGAAATCAATATCACTCAATTCTCTTGTCACTTAATTGCAAATAATTGACTAGTATTTTTTTGTTTTTTGTTTTTACAAAATGTAAAGAAATTTATACTCTGCTAAATGAAACTGGAGGACTTTTTTCTATAATCTTTTTTTAAAATGTACTCCACCTTCATCTCAAAACTATTTTATTAACATTTCTGACTATAAACAATTCATACTTGAATAGATAAAAACTTACCACTTGGAGAATATCTTCATCTTTTGGCATAACACTAAGTTCCAATGTTGTATCACTGAAATTGAATATATACAAATACTATTTTAGGGGAGGTGGAAATGTATACAAAAGACTTAAAAGAAAAAAGAGTTAACTAAGAAATATATTTTAAATTGTTTCAGAGTTTAATTATTTTTAATTTTTACTTTTCCAGATTGTATCACTAGAACAAAAATAAGTCATTTCTATATAGGAAAAATAATGTACAAAAAAGGGTGCACTGCCATATGTCTGTACTACTCATCAAGTGTTCTTTATAATGTGCTTCAAATTTAGAAATACAGCGTTACTTATTATTTATTATTTTATTCAAGTTATAAAGAAATTAAGAGATTTTTATCACACAGTCTATTATCAAGTTAAAACTTGTTAAAATAGGGGCTGGGATTGTGGCTCAGTGGTAGAGAACTTGCCTTGCAAGTGTGAGGAACTGGGTTTGATTCTCAGCACCACAAATAAATAAATAAATAAATGTCCATCAACAACTAAAAAAAAAAAAAAAAAACTTGTTAAAATAAAATAACTAAAGAACCCTCAAATTTAACTATTTGTGTGTATGTGTGGTCCTGTGGACTGAACCAAGGACCTTCAGCAAGCGAAGCATACGCTCTACCACCTCTAGGCTCTCAAACATAACACTTTAAGCAATACTAAACATTCTGATTTTAAATATTGCCTCTTGGCTTCATAAATGAAGCAAATCAGTTCACCATTGCAACTACTGAAATGATTCATTTTTAATAACTATAATAATATCTCAACTATTTGCTTTCATGCTGTGATTTAATTTTAGAATCTTTTCAGGAAAAGCTCAAAGCCTTATTTATTTTTGTGCTATCAAATTTCTGTTAAACACGATAGAGAAGTTTCTCTAGCTTTAAAAATGTTGAAAGGAGGATGAAAGTGTAGCTCAGTGGTAGTGCACTTGCCTAGCATGTGAAAGACTCTGGGTTTTATCCCAGCACCACAAAAGGGATAAATTAAATGGAATCCCATGATCCGGAATTACGTTTAGATACAGCAAGGACAGTGGTGCTATCTCCACCAAGTGCTTCAATAGCTAATCTAATAAAAATCATATTTTCCCCCAATATAATTGGAAGATTAAGGGTGGGGGACACAGTAAATCTAAAATTAATCCATCTCTTTTGGATAGGTTTAAACCATTATTTTTAGGATCATAAATGTTGGGAGAATGATATAACAATGAGAACCACAGGTTCTAATAAATTTAACTAGTAAAAGATGGAGGTACTTGTATTTCAATATTCAGAGTTGGCAGAAAATACACACAGTTTTAAAAAATTCTCATGCAAGGATATTTGCTACCAACTGTAGACAAAGAAATAAAACTTTTTAAAAGAAAATAAGATCATTGAAAAAGTGTTTCTCTAATTTTTAAATTAATTTTATTGCAAAAAAAATTAAAAGACTATCATTCCAAAGTATTATTACTCTGAAAGATCTACACTAGTAACAATGGGATTATGTGCATTTTAAAGAAAACAAAGATTACTTGGGAAAATAATATTTTTAAAGAAGAGATATTAACAAATACACTTAAAAATCCTTAAATTATAGACTGACAAAATATTATTGTATTTATGAATGATCTCAATTATGAGGAAAAGAAAATGCCTCTCATAGAGGCCTTAAATTCACCACCAACATTAAGAGGCAAGATTTAAAGAGTTGTTTTCTCTGAGAATCTCATTAAATATTAAAAACATTAAAGAGAATACTCTGAGATCAATTAATCATGATCATGTCATTTAATTTTAAATTCAAAATTGACAATTTCTTAGGGCATTACCATAAATAATTTAGATTACAGCATGAACTGCTTTAGACATGGCTAGAGGAGCTTGAAAAAAATTTAGAAAATAAAACCTTCAATCAAGCTGTAGACAGTTGAGTCTGACAAGAACCATTAAATATCCAAAAGTTATGGTATTTGAATATGAAAAGACCTCTTAGAATAGAGTGGTGATCTGAATATTGGACCCAGATTCATGGCCTATTCTTATCTTTAAAATTTTTATTTTTTTGTGGTTGTAGATAGTTTATTTTTATGTGGTGCTAAGTATAGAACCCAGTGCCTCATGCATGTTAAGCAAGCACTCTACCACTGAGTGACAACCCTAGCTCCTTATGACCTAGTACTGACAGAAACTCAATTATAGTGACCTCTTTGGCTTTTCATTTCTTCACTTGTAATTTAAAATTTGATGGGTAAAAGAAACAGAGTACATTCAACTCCATTATTTTTGAGGCCTAAAAATATGTATTTACCTTTATAACTCAAAATTCTATCATTCTACAGATTATGGCAAACGAACTAAAAAAGGAATGTCTTGCTCTGTTGGTTACAACAAATGAATAAATTTAAGCCAAAAAGATATTCAAAAAGATATCAGTAAGATAAATTATTTTTTTAAAATCTTTTTAGTTGTAGTTGGACACAATATCTTTATCTTATTTATTTATTTTTATGTGGTGCTGAGGATCAAACCTAGTACCTCATACATGCTAGGCAAGTGCTCTACCACTGAACTAAAACCCCAGCCCAAGATATATTAATTTTAATAAAACATATGAAAATTAAAGTATCTTAGTAAGAGGTTTTAAAATCAACTAGGTATTTCTTTTTTTTTCAATTTTTTTTTTGTTGTTGTTGCACATGGACACAATGCCTTTAATTTGTTTATTTATTTTTATGTGGTGCTGAGGTTTGAACCCAGTGCCTCACACATGCTAGGCAAGTACTCTACCATGAAGCCATAACCCCAGCCCAACTAGGTATTTCTTTACAGTTACTTTAAACAAATTATATATTTGCCACTTCAAAAAAAATTGGAAATTTACAGTAAATCTAAAACGTGTGCCTCTCAGAATCTAAAAGGATTTTTAAAAAAAATTTTTTTAGTTGTAGGTGGACACAATGCCTTTATTTTTATTCATTTAGTTTTATGTGGTGCTGAGGATCGAACCCAGTGCCTCACCTGCACTAGGCAAGCATTCTACCTCTGAGCCACAATCCCAGCCCCGTCAGAATCTAAAAGGATTTTAATCACAAATCTGACAAATTTGCCAAAGCAAAGCCACCTATTAAGTTATCCTTAGGTAGGTGATACTTGACAACTTTCAAATATATTATCTACTACAAAGCAAAGTTCCAATTGCCATGTCATCCAATTCCTTACAGGAATATGAGGCTATTAAATCTGCTTGCTACTGATTTATAAAACCTGTCTTTGGCCAAAATAAATCAATTCATTTTCAAGAATCTTACCTGTTCTGAATTAGAGCAATTACTTGGGAATAGGTCTTTCCAATAACACTTTCTCCATTGACTTTTATAATTCGGTCACCTTCAAAGAGGAATAAAATGACACATGAGGAAGTCTTAAAGAAAGTCACTTTAGAATTATTTTAAAATATTTCTTCATCTTCCCCACCCCCGCCACCCCGAGTGCTGAGGACTGAACTCAGGACCTTGCACATGCTAGGTGCTCTACCCAGATCTCCCAGGGCTGCATCCCAGCCCTGAAAATGTCCTTATTTTTCATATATCTTTGTTCATATATTTTAAAGTACCTTTTACAAAAGTGAATCTAAATATATTCAGCTACTTATGAAATATAGCCACATTCTAATAAGACTTCTTGACACTGATGAATTTAGAAAACTACTAATATCCCCGTCGGTTGTTTTCAGAGTTATGGAACTACTAGTTATCTCTCCAGTTACACTGTCATATCTGATAGAGAACATTATTCAACAGTTTCAAAAAACTGATGATTTTTATTTCATCAGTGTCCTCAAATTTTAGTACAGCTGATTTTCTTTTAGTATTCTTTTGATCTATATATGATTTATTGATTTGTCTGTACTATAAAACTAAAATATGGGTATTCACATGCTTTTTGACTCTATATATTAATTTGTTCTTCATTTTAATGGCGAAAAAGACTATTACTTAGAAAAACTCAGAGGAACAAAAAAAAGGAAAGAGAGATAAAGGACAAGGAGAGAAAGGACAGAGGAAAATAGGGGAAAAAATTACTCTTGTGTTTCTCAACGATCTTACTTCATCTTCTCTATATTATGACACTGACAATATCATAGAAGTTACATTCTATATAATGGAATACCATATGAACACTAACATACATATTAATTAGGCTTACTTTAAGTATGATGAGAAGGATAATTAAGATTTACATTAACACTGTATTTTAATAAATCTTAGCTATTATTTGTAGCTAAAAATACATTTTATTCAAGACAATAAAATTTTCATTGATTCCCATTTTAAATTATTTCATGTTTTTACCCAAGGCAGAAAAGAATTACTATTTTAAAACATTCACTCATCTATGACATCTCTATTTAGTTTATTAAAACCAGAAATCATAAAATATTTTAGAGGAAATAGCCACTAGATTCAACTAATTAGATCACATCCACTGATACCTGTAGATCAAGGGAGGCTACCTGGAAACCTAAGCCACTCTTTGTGCTGAAAATGAATTAATTCACCTCTGGCTGATCAGGCAACTTCCAGAATTTGGAGATCTGAAATTATTTCAATTATGTCAAATAAATATCTTCCATCAGTTTGCTATTTGGTAATCCTTTGTAGGATTCAATATATATGATTTCAATATATGAAAAATAGATCTTTATAAGAGCCATTAAGCCTGTTATGTGTGGGGTAACTAACAATTTATTAATTTATTAGTTTTCTTTGAACCCATTTATTTGAGTATCAAACATATAACTAGACACAAAGAAAAAGGGACAAACTCATAAAAGAAAAAGAAAAAATGTGGAACACACAAATGTGAAAGAAGGGACTGGGGATATAGCTCAGTTGGTAGAGTGCTTGTCTCTCATGCACAAGGCCCTGGGTTAATCTTCAGCACTACCAAACTTAAAAAAAAAAAAAAAAAAAAAGTGGAAGAAGGAAGAAATGAAGTAAAAATAAAAGGTTTTGTTTAAAGCAAATTATCAGCACCTGTGCATAATCCAGCTTCAAAGGCAGGTCCTCCTTCTTTAACTTGTTTAACAAATATGGTATCCATTGGTTCCAAGCGGTTTCTTTGTTTTCCTGTGGGAAAGAAAAAGCCCAAGGCATGATTTTACTTCACAATATTTTATCAAAATACCAAAATATTAATTAAGACAAGCGGAGATTTCTGAGGAGGCAATAAAAGCATATTTTTGAATCTGGATGATAAACTCACAAAATAGGGGTTTTCATTAACTCTAACATTTATTTTGCTTCTTCCATAACACAGTGAAAGCTACATTTGATGGTTTCCATTTACTAAGTACATTCTGTATGTCAATAACTATACTACACACTATACATACCTTAAAACTGCTAATTTTCATAGTAAGTAAGTCTTACAACCACTATTGCATAAAAAAGAAAACTGAGGGTCAGAGGGATTAAGTAAGTTCTCCAAGGACACACAGCTAACAAGTGGCAAAGTTCATTATACAGGAAGTGCCAGGCTACTGCTTTTTAATTACTGCATTGTGCTAAGTATTAAAATATGATGAACAAGAGGTTTCTTCCCTTCAAGGATACTGGGAGAGGAAAGACATACATATAAATATTGGTATACTATAAAAAACAGACAAACACAAAACATAGTCATGGAAATGAGAACATGATCAACTCTGTAGTACAGTCAGGATTTCACAAGCTGTTGTCCATGGATCATCTGCATTAACAACTAAGGTGTTTGCTAAAAATGAATGTTCTGGAGTCCAAACAGAAATCTGCTTTGTTAACAAGTTTCCCAGGTGATCTTTATTCATGCTAAAATTTGAGCAAAACAGTTTCAGTAAAATAGAAGTCAACAGAAGATTGGGAGATGAGAGGACACTTTGGCTAATTGATAAATACTATCATAACTACTGTGGGAGGACAAAAAAGGTAGATAAGAGTTCTAAAAGTGTGGTCCCCAGACCAGCAGCATTAGTATCACCTGGGAAATGTGTTAGAAATGCAAATCTGTGGACCCTTCCCCAGATCTACTGAATTAGTCACTCTGAGGTGATTGTGATGCACACTGAAGTTTGAGAACCACTGAAGTAGAAGACACATTCAGTTTGGACACTCAAAGAATATAACCACAAAAATGAGGTATATACATGTGTAGAGTAATACAACACTGGGCAGAAAATGATTGTTGTTAAATAGCAATGCTGGGTAGAAAATGATTGTGAATATAAAGAATTCGTAGCTTATTGTATACAAAACTAAATTTTATCACAGTGTATACACAAAGGTAGCTCTGAAGACGTTTTTTAATGATGAAATATCTATCAGTACCTCTAATCACACTCAGCTAATTAAACTACAAATTGTTTTTGTTTCAGAAGTCAGTAGACATGGGTTCAAATCCCTGCTTTGCCACTTGAAATTTTCTGTGTGCCAGGTTTATTTTCTTCATAGAACTTCTTACTTATTGACTAAAATTACATTTGTATCCACTTACAGATTTGTTGTATGGCATTCCCACTAACATGAAGAGCAGGAAGTTTTGCAAGCTCACTGATAACCGTAGCACCTACAACAATGCCTGACATACAGCAGGCATTTAAATAATTACTAAATAAATGTATTATTTAATTCACATAAGCCTTCAAGATGGGCATTTGCCTGACAACAAAAATTGCCATTTGTCTCACAAGAAAAAAGACTTGCAAAGAGGATAAGTAGGGGCTTGAACCCAGGTCTAAATTTGACATACGACATTCCATGTTGCTTCAAAAGTAACTGAAAGTAATCCATTTGTTGAGCTGTATTGATTACCAGTAGTCCATTAACAATTACAGTCATGAATTGCATCATGAGTTTTGATCAAGGAATAGGCCACATATAGGCTATACCATATAGCGAGGGTAGTGTGTAGCAGGCTACAACATCTAGGTTTATGTAAGTACAAACTATTTTCATTCACACAACAAATGAAGCACTTAGCTTCTCAGAATATATTGCTGTTATGTGAAAGATGACTAGAATTTAAAAGGAAAAAAGTTCTTTTCAATTTAAATGCAAACAATGACTTCGAATCAAGTGGTAATTAATCAGACTAGGTCCTTCTATGGCCAACCCAACATTTACAACAGGTGGCATTAGAGGAAATTCATATATCTCCTTGGCTAGAAATTTGAGGATTCAATAAGATTTACCATATCAAGACACTGCTTTGATGGAAAGAGTTATATAACAAATGAGACTTTTTTTTTAAACTGCTGTCTTCTAGTCCACTGTGTCTCAAAGGTGATTATACCATACTTATATTTAAAAATACAAAATGTAAATGACTAGTAATGAAGTCTACAAAATAATAAAAACTTGGCTGGGTAGCAATGGGGTGACTTCTGGAAATTCTGATAGAAAAGTTCACTTACACAGAACAGAGGTGGTCCAAAATAATTTGGTGTGCTAATGTCTATAAAGGAAATACTAATTTTGAATGATTGCCGTTGTAAAGTCAGAGATACTTTGCCATTGATAAATCTCTCAATACACTATGCCTGAAAACATATGAAGATGGAATAGATTAAAAGAGAAGCCAATCCTATTGTAAGCACCATTACATCTCCTGAGAGTTGCACTTTTGGTTTTTGTTCATTTTCTTTTCTGGATTTTATCAATTCTACCTAGATATCTAATTCCGCTATACAAGAGAAAATTGTCCCCAAGTATCCCTCAAATATAAACCAGTTTCACTAAGAAATATACTTCTTTTCACTTAAGTTTTGAGTTAAACAGGACAGAGTAACATTAATAGTGTCCTCTTTAACATAGGTGGATTTCAATTCTGCCAGAACTTGATAAAAAGTATCAAATTTAAAATGTGTCATTCAATCTCCTGCGTCTTTAGTTGTTTGAGATGGGGATGAGTGGGGGTTGGTACTGGGGATCGAATCGAGAGGTGCTTTACCACTGAGCCTCATCCCCAGCTCTTTTTAAAATATATATTTTGAGACAGGGTCTTGCTTAGTTAGACTGGCCTCAAACTTGTGATCCTCCTGCCTTAGCCTCTAAAGTCACTGGGATTAGGTATGTGACACCACACCCAGCTCCTGGGTCTTTAGTTTTTGTAAGTATATTTCTGGGACATGCAAAACTAAAAGCCTGATCTTGAATTATGAAAACCCAAACAGGAAAAATTACTTTTTTACTTCTCTGTATGAATATTTAGCAGAGCCCAACAGCTTTCATTCTTAGTAAAAGCCTTTTTGATTTTTCACATCTATACTTCATAGTTCTCAATTTTATAAAACATATGAGACATGTTTCAAAATCTATTAAGTATTTTATTCAAGTGCCATTCCCTTGACCTTATCAAAAGAAAGAAAATGTGTCTTTTTTAGCATAAACATGTAATTAAATATTTCTGTATTTGCAGTAAAAAAGATAATGATCTTAAAAGGACAAAAAAGGCTAAAGTGACTAGATTCAATAAGAATACATGAAAAAGCTCATATAAATTTACTTGAAGTTGAATATTATATGTGAAATCAGAAAGAATGCATATCCTTCTACATTATATTAATAAGATCAGTTGGGGAATATGAGTAAAAAACTAACAATATATAGGGAGGAGCTGTCATCCAAACACTGAATGTCCAGGTGAGTTATTACTCTCAGTGTCTAGTATAATGCAGTAGTAATTAAGACCTTAGGCCTTATAACCAGATTAACATGGTTTAAAACCTCAACTCTACCATTTCTTTTCAATGTAGGACTATAACTTTTTGAAGTTGCTGAATACATATTTAAACTAAAAATAATTAGTTAATAATCTTAAATTCAAATTTAACTGGGCATTCTTTACCTGGATTTTATACAAATTATTTATATGTGTTTATAATTCATAAAATTATTTATAAATTCACTCATCTGAAAAATGGAAATGATGACCATTACTCATGCCTGGCAAAGATGTTGTAAGGATTCAAAGAGGTAATCCATTAAGTGTTTATGTAATTCATAGTATAAGTAGTTATTTAATAAAACTTATGATTGTAAGCCTTCAAAAGATGACATAAAGCACATTGTACTGCAAGTAATCAAAACATACTGGTTGAAAGAATATCCATAAAATTCAACTGTCATAAGGAAGTGAGAAATACAGGCCAATGAAAAAAAGGAAAAAAAGAAAAAAGAAGGTAGAAAGGTAAAAGACTACACCAAAAATAAATAAATTAATTAATAATAATGAAGTATCTCTGACATAAACCACTTATCTGTCTTCAAAGAGACTGGTGTCTAAAACCAAAGGCTACCATGTGGTGCAGTCTCTCTGCAGAGACTGGTGGGTGGCACTTCCCGCTTCCAGATACCCTACACTGGGATCAGTCCTCCCACCCTGGTCCCTACACCACCCTGAGGGCAGAGGCACCAGCTTAAAACAGAAAGCCCCACCTATTGGATGAGAAGAGAAACAGAAAAGAAACAGATCTCTAAAACGAGCAACAACCCTGGTTTCTTCTTTCGAGTATTTTTTTTTTTCTCTTTCTCTTCTACCCCTCTATCCTCCGGCCCTCACATACCCAATATATGTGAAACAAAGAACTTTGCATGAAATAGGATTTTCAGGACTGAGTCATAATAATAATATAATATAGAGGTGTTGTATATGCCCTTTTTCCCCCCTCTTTTTTTTCTTCTTTCATTTTTCTTTCCCCCAAATTTTACTATTTTAACATCCTGTATTTCTCTAAATACATGTGTGTGTTTGTTTTATGTACTCTACTATCTTCCCACGTACTTGTCTACCCCAAATTACTTCTTGTCTATTCTCTTGCTACCCTCTTCATTAGATTTCTCTTTCACATTTCCTAAGATAATACTAACTCTATACTCTCACATCTTTCCCCCTCAGCATAATGTCCTACTCCCCACCCCCAGTTCATTGTCCACTGTCAGAAACTGTAAACCTTTACGAAAACTACTGATTATATTTTAGATAATAATTGAACCTAACATTTCTGTACATTGAGACTAAACTGTAAACAACAAATTGTTCATAGGCGATATCTTGTGGATATTTGGATCAGTTAATGTTGTCCTTCTCCACAAAGGAGGAATCTTGGAACCCTACAAACCTATAGAGTAATAACACCCCAGACCCACAGAGATGGAAAGGAAGACACATGAGCAACATGAAAAGACAAGGGAAGAAAGTACCACCAACAAATCAAGACACCACATCATTAGAATCAATAGCAGCCACAGCAGAAAAAATTACAGAGAAGAGTTCAGGATATACATGGTTAAAATGTTCTGTGAACTCAAGGAAGATATAAGAGCAAATACAAGCAGTGAAAGGTCACTTTGACAAGGAGCTACATAAACAAATCCAAGAAGCAAAAGATCACCTCAACAGGGAGATAGAGGTTCTTAAAAAACAAAACCCAAACAGAAATCCTTGAAATGAAAGAAACAATAAACCAAATTAAAAGCTCAAATGAAAGCATCATCAACAGAATAGACCACTTACAAGATAAGACATCAGACAATGAAGATAAAATATATAATCTTGAAAGCAAACATAGACCACACAGCGATAATGATAAGAAACCATGAGCAGAACATTCAAGAAATATGGGATAGCATAAAGAGACCAAATTTAAGAGTTTTGGGGATAGAGGAAGGCATAGAGGTCCAAACCAAAGGAATGAATAATCTATTCAATGAAACAATATCTGAAAACTTTCCAAACATGAAAAATGAATTGGAAATTCAAATTCAATAAGCTTACAGGACACCAAATCTACAAAATCACAACAGATCTGCACCAAGGCACATTATAATAAAAATGCCCAACATAACAGAATAAGAAGAGAATTTTAAAAGCCATGAGAGAAAGGAATCAGATTACATGTAGAAGAAAACCAATTAGGATAACAGCAGATTTTTTAACACAGACCCTGAAATCTAGAAGATCCTGGAACAACATATACCAAGCTCTGAAAGAAAATGGGTGCCAACCAAGAATCTTGTATCTAGCAAAATTAAGCTTCAGATTTGAAAATGAAATAAAAACCTTCCATGATAAACAAAACGTTAAAAGAATTTATAGCTAGAAAACCGGCAGTATAAAACATCCTTGGCAAAATATTCTATGAAGAGAAAACAAAAAACAACAATGAAAATCAGCAGAGGGAGGTAATATCCTAAAAGAAAAACTAATCAAAGAAGACAATCAAGTTGAGTTAAATAACAAAAATAAAAAAATTTGGTTGGAAATACAAACCACGTCTCAATAATAAACCTGAAGGTTAATGGCTTAAACTCACCAATCAAAAGACACAGGCTAGCAGACTGGATTAAAAAAAAAAAGACTCAACTATTTGCTGCCTATAGGAGACTCATCTGATAGGAAAAGACATACACAGACTGAAGGTGAAGGATTGGGAAAAATCATACCACTCACATGGATTGTGGAAGCAGTCCGTCCTCATATCAAATAAGGTAGACTTCAAGCCAAAGTTAATCAAAAGGGATAAAGATGGACATTACATACTGCTCAAGGGAACCATACACCAACAAGACATAACAATCATAAATATATATTCCCCAAACAATGGTGCAACTATGTTCATCAAACAAATTCTTCTCAAGTTCAAGAGTCAAACAGAACACAACAAAATAATATTGGGTGACTTTAACATACGTCTCTCACCACTGGATAGATCTTCGAAACAAAAGTTGAATAAAGAAACTATAGAACTCAATAATACAATTAATAACTTAGACTTAAATGACATATATAGAATATTTCAACCTGCGTCAAGCAGATACACTTTATTCTCAGTAACATATGGATCCTTCTCTAAAATAGACCATATAATGTGCCACAAAGCAACTTTTAGCAAATATTAAAAGTAGAGATACTACCATGCATTTTATCAGATCATAATGGAATAAAATTGGAAATCAATGACAAAATACTGAAGAAAAATTTATCTATCACCTGGAGACTAAACAATGTGCTACTGAATGAACAATGAGTTACAGAAGACATCAAGGAGGAGATTAAAAAATTCTTAGCAGTAAATGAGAAAATAGACAAAACATATCTAAATCTCTGGGACCCATGAAAGCAGTACTAAGAGGAAAATTCATTGCATGGAGTTCATTCCTTAAAATAAGAAAAAGTCAATAAATAAATAACCTCATAGTACATCTCAAAGCCCTAGAAAAAGAAGAACTAATCAACAGCGAAGGCAAGAAATAATTAAAATTAGAGCTGAAATTAATGAAATAAAAATAAAAGATACAATTGAAAAAATTCACAAAACAAAAAGTTGGTTCTTTAAAAAAATAAATAAAATAGATCTTTAGCTATGCTACCAAAGAGAAGAACAGACAAAACTCAAATTACCAGCATATGCAATGAAAAAGGTAATATCACAACAGACACTACAGAAATACAGAAGATAATTAGAAATTATTTTGAAAACTTATACTCCAATAAAAGAGAAGACATTGAAGACATTGACAAATTTCTTAAGTCTTATAATTTTCCCAGATTGAATCAGGAAGATATGGACAATTTAAACAGATCAATAATAAGTGATGAAATAGAAGACTCCATCAGAAGTTTACCAATCAAGACAAGACCGGATGGATACACAGCAGAGTTCTACAAGAAGAACTAATATCAATACTCGCCAATTTATTTCAGGAAATAAAGAGGCAGCACTTCCAAACTCATTCTATGAGTTCAATATCACCCTGATCCAAAAACCAGGCAAAGATGCATCACAGAAAGAAAACTTCAGACCAATATTTCTAATAAACAGAGATGCAGAAATTCTCAATAAAATTCTGACAAATTGAATACAAAAACATATCAAAAAGATTGTGCACCATGATCAAGTGAAATTCATCCCAGGGATGCAAGCTTGGTTCAACATACGGAAATCAATAAATGTAATTCATCACATCAATAGACTTAAAAATAAGAATCATATGATCATCTCAGTAGACATAGAAAAAGCATCTGACAAATTACAGCACCCTTTTATGTTCAAAAAACTAGGGATAATAGGAACATATCTCAACATCATAAAGGCTATCTATGCTAAGCCCCAGGCTAACATCATTCTAAATGGAAAAAAATTGAAGGCATTCCCTCTAAAAACTGGAACAAGACAGGGCTGCCTTCTTCCACCACTTCTATTTAACATAGTTATTGAAACACTGGCCAGAGCAATTAGACGAAAGAAATTAAAGAGATTCACATAGGAAAAGAAAAACTCAAATTGGCACTATTTTGTGATGATATGACTCTATACCCAGAAGACCCTAAAAGTTCCACCAAAAAACTCCTAGAACTAGTAAATGAATTCAGCAACATAGCAGGATATAAAATCAACACCCAAAAATCAAAGGCATTTCTGTATCTCAGAAAGGAAAACTACCCCATTCTCAATAGCCTATAAATAAACAAACAAACAAACAAACAAATAAATAAATACTTGGGAATCAATTTAATGAAGAGGTAAAATATTTATATAATAAAAATTACAGAACCCTAAAGAAAGAAATCAAAGAAGATCTTAGAAGATGGAAAGATCTACCTTGCTCTTGAATAAGCAAAATTAATTTTATCAAAATGACAATATTTCCAAATGCAATATACAGATTTAATGCAATTCTGATCAAAATCCCAATGACATTCCTCATAGAAACAGAAAAAGCAATCATGAAATTCATCTGGAAAAATAAGAGACCCAGAATAGCTAAAGAAATCCTTAGCAGGAAGAGTGAAGCAGGTGACATCACTATACTATACTACAGAGCAACAGTAACAAAACCAGCATGGTATTGGCACCAAAATAGACTGGTAGACCAATGGTACAGAATAGAGGACACACAGACTAACCCACAAAACTACAATTATCTTATATTAGATAAAGGTGCCAAGAACATGCATTGGAGAAAAGATAGCATCTTCAACAAATGGTGCTGGGTAAACTGGAAATTCATATGCAACAAAATGAAATTAAACCCCTATCTCTCACCATGCACAAAACTCAACTCAAAATGGATCAAGGACTTGGGAATACAACCAGAGACCCTGCATCTAATAGAAGAAAAAGTAGGCCCTAATCTCCATCATGTGGGATTAGTCCCCAACTTCCTTAATAAGACTCCTGTGGCACAAGAATTAAAATCAAGAATCAATAAATGGAATGGACTCAAACTAAAAAGTTTCTTCTCAGCAATAGAAATTGTGAGGTGATTAGAGAGCCTACATCTTGGGAGCAGATTTTTACCCCTCACACATCAGATAGAACACTAATCACTAGGGTATATAAAAAACTCAAAAAGCTAAACACCAAAAAAACAAAATAACCCAGTCAATAAATGGGCCAAGGAACTGAAGAGACACTTCTCAGAAGATGATGTACAATCAATTAATAAATACCTGAAAAAATGTTCTTCATCACTAACAATTAGAGAAATGCAAATCAAAAACACTCTATGATTTCATCTCATTCTAGTCAAATGGCAGCTATTATGCATACAAACAACAATAAGTGTTGATGAAGATACGGGAAAAAGGTACACTCATACACTGCTGGTGGGACTGCAAATTGGTGCAGCCAATATGGAAAGCAGTATGTAGATGGAAAATTGGAAATGAAACCACCATTTGACCCAGCTGTCCCTCTCCTCCATCTATACCCAAAGAACTTAAAACAGCATAATAGAGGGACATAGCCACATCAATGTTTATAGCAGCACAATTCACAATAGGTAAACTGTGGAACTAACCTAGATGCCCTTCAATAGGTGAATGGATTAAAAAAATGTGGCATATATCACAATGGAATTTTACTCAGCAATAAAAGAGAATAAAATCATGGCATCTGCAGGTAAATGGATGGCACTGGAGAAGATAATGCTAAGTGAAGTTAGCCAATCCCCAAAAAACAAATGCTGAATGTTTTCTTTAATATAAGGAAGCTGATTCATAGTGAGATAGGGAGAGGGAGCATGGGAGGAATAGACGTGCTCTAGATAGGGCAGAGGGGTTGGAGGAAATGGGGTAGGGAAAATGGGGTTATTAATGATGGCGAAATTCAATGATCATTATTATCCAAAGTACAGGTATGAAGACACAAATTGGTATGAATATACTATGTATATAACCAGAGATATGAAAATTGTGCTCCATATATGTAGTAAGAATTGTAATGCATTCTGCTGCCATATATAAATTTTTTAAAATGAAAAAAGAGAATATTTAAATCTTTAATTACCTCCCTTTTTTAGAGAAAGCTAAAGTCAAAAAACACATGCAACATTTAAAATATTTGCAAATTTGAAGTTTTAAGTATCTAAAGCAAACAGAGTAAAGCAAACAGATTACAAAGCAACAAAATTTGAAGTATAACTGTTACAAACCCTGAAAGAAAAATCCACAAAGACAGAGATCATTCTAGTTTAGGGGACAAACTAGGGTGGGCGTTTTATACAAGAAAATCACTCTACATTTTAAATAAAAGCAAAACAATGAAAAATAACAAATGTCATCAAGGTTAAGCTTTTTTCCTTCTTCTGAGTTCTCGTACTACCAAAGAATTTTTTCTAATGGAACCAAATCTCTGCTTATATAATGACAGTTATTTTTTAAAGTATTCTTTTCATTGATTTCTTTGTTGTTTAAAAAATAGTCTCTCACTACATTTTTTTAAACAGCTCTATACATTTAAAAAAAGGCTACTGAAATGAGAAAGAATTTTATGAACGTCAGATAAGCCTGTGAAAAAATGCCCCTCCATAAAGGTTGAAAGCCAAAGATGTACATGATATAATGGAACATCAAAGCACCAGGCACCAATTATTTTTAAAAAACCTAATTAAATAGCTTGTTGAAATGAATATATATTTTTCAGATGAAATCTTCAATAACAATAAGAGGCTGGGAGTGGGTAACTCCATGATAAAGCCTTTGCCTAGCATGTCCAAGGTGCTGGGTTATATATCCCCAGCACTGCAAAAATAAAAAAATTTAAAAAAGGCTAAAATCTCAATGTATACTGAAATAAATATCTAAGTTAAGTCTAAATGATTTTTTTAAACTTCATTTTTCTTTGATGGAGAACAGATTATCAAGTAGAATACTTTGTTGAGCTAACATTAGAAATTACAAACTGTTAAGGCAAAAAGCAAACAGAAGAAGTAATAAACACCAAATTCATGCAAGTGGTTACTTCTGGGGGAAGATAATAGGGAAGGAATAGGTAAAAGGTCTAAACTATACATTTACGTAGGGGAGGGAGGAGGAAAAGGGAAAGAATAAACGAGAAAGGGGATATTGAGGAAATACAAATTGAGTATGCCTTATCTAAAGTGCTAGGTACTAAAAGCTTAAAATGTTTTGGATTTCAAAGTTTTTCATATTTTAAAATATTTGCATAAACTATCAGTTGAGCATTCCTAATCTTAAAATCCAAAATCTGAAACTTTTTGAGCCTGTGATCTGATTTTCGAGCATTTCAGAATTTGTATTTTGGATGTAGGGATGTTCAATTTGTATTAAAAATGTTATGAGGATAAAGAAAGGCATCAAGCATTCAAAAGTTAAATTTTTTCCCTATAGTTTGCCTGAACTATTTCATAACTATTATTTTTTGTTTTTGAAAACATGCTTCAGACACAAAATAACCAAAATAGAATAAAAGCAGTACTAAGGGAAATTTACAGCAATCAATATCTACCTCAAAAAAAGAAAAACATCTTAAACATCCTATCACTGCATGTTAAGAAACGAGAAAAGAATCAAATTCAAAATTAATAGAAGAAAAAAAATAATAAAGATCAGAGTAGAAACAAATGAAAAAGGGTCTAAAACACAACACAAAAGTTCAGCAGAAAAGATAAAACAGACAAACTCTTAGCTAGACTAAGAAAAACAAAAAATAAAAGACAAAATGGAAGACATTACAAATGACACTACAGAAATTTGTAAACCAGGAGAAATGGATGATAAATGTCCTGGATACATACACCTTATCAAAATTGAATCATGAAGCGAAGGTTCTGGGAAGGAAACTGAGCAAATTATGTGTATGTACAAGTATGACATAATGAGACCCATTATTATGTATTTGAATACATTTAACAAAGTTGCAAGATACAAAATCATATACAAAAATTAGTAGCATTACTATAAACCAATACTAAATTATCTAAAGTAGAAATTAAGAAAGGCAATCCCACTTACAGTAGCTACAAAAAAATACTTAGGAACAAAAGTAACCAATGAGGTGACAGAGCTATAATGAAAATATAAATATTAATGAAAGAAACTGAGGAGGACACACAAAAATGGAAATATATCCTATGTACATGAATTGGAGGGATAAATACTGTTAAAGATGTCCATACTATCCAAAACAATCTACAGATTCAATGCAATCCTATTAAAATAAAGTGACATTCTTCACATAACTAGGAAAAACAATCCTAAAATTTTTATGGAACTACAAAAAACTCCAAATAGACAAAACTATGTTGAGGAAAAACAGAAAACCAAAGTAGGAAACATTATACTATCCAAATTTAAAATACAGTACACAAAGCAAAGCAGCATGGTACTGGCATAAAAACAGACATACAAATCAATGGAACAGAACAGAGAGCCTAGAAGTAAATTGCTGCATCTATGGCCAATTGATTTTCAACAAAGTCACTAAGAACATGCATTGGAGAAAGAACATCAAACTAATAACCTGCACAGCAAAGGAAATATTATCAGATTTAAGAGACAATTCAGAATAAGGAGAAACATTTACAAACTATACTTATTACAAGGGATTGATATCTACAACATATGAAGAACTCAAAAAACTCAATAGCAAAAAAAAAAAGGCAATAAACCTTAACAGACATATCTCAAAAGAAGACATGCAGATGCCAAATTGATATAGGAAAAAGATGTTCAATTTCACTAATTTTCAGAGAAATGCAAATCAAAAACACAATGAACTATCATCTTACCCCAGTAACTGACTATTTTAAAAAAGACTAAAGCCCAAGTGCTGGCATAAACCTGGAAAAAAGGGAACCCTTATGCTCTGTTGATAGAAATGCAAATTGGTACCGCCATGTGAAAAATCATATGGAGATTCTTAAAAAAATTAAAATAGAACCAACACATAATCCAGCAATCCCACTAGTATGTATATAGCCAAAGGAAATGAAATCAATCAAAGAGATACATGCATGTTCACCATGACACTATTCACAATAGCCAAGAAATGGAAATGACCAAAGTGTTAATCAACTGATAAAGAAATAAAGAGTATGTGGTACAAATACACAAGGAAATACTGTTAGGCCAAAGAATGAAATCTTACGTGAAACAACATAGACGGAATTGGAGATCATTATGTTAAGGGAAATAAACCAGACATAAAAAGACAAGTACTAATGACCTAAAATGGTGATTACTAGAGGCTGGAGAATAAGGAAAGAGGAAAGGATGAGGAAAGGTTGATCAATGGGTACTAAGCTACAATTAAAAACAAAAAGTTCTGGTGTTAAATGTTATTTCAACCTACACGTATGTAATTTTTAAAAATTTTTTATTGTGGAAAATGTTCAGCATACACAAAAATAGAGAACATAATAAAGTCATGAATCCATTTTAATGATTTTTTTTAAAAAACTGTCAGTTTTGTTTCATTAAAACCTATCCACTTTTTTTCTAAAACATTTGAAAACAAATCCCAGATTATATGTCAATTCATATACAAATACTTTACTTCAGAGTATGATTCACTAAGATATAAAAATTTAGTTTTTTCTTATAGGAAAAACAACAAATGCTTCAGTGATTCTCTATAGTACGTAGTATTCTGCACAATGTAGGTTTCTGATATAAGCTGACAACACACCCAATCTTTCTACTTTCATCTTCCTAAATTCTTAATGAAGGCAGTGTCATGACAGAAATGACAGCATCCAAAGCAATTATTTCACATGTTAAAATCACAACAAAGCCCTCTATTAAGTTTTTGAACAAGCTGCCAATTCCCGGTAGAACTACTCTCTGTATTCAAATTCACTGAGTTTATAGGAGCAAGAGAATCTTGCTCATATAATCATGAAACATGAAAATCTCCAGCATACAACAGTGCTTGGCACATAGTAGATACTCAAATATTCCCTGATTTAAATTATCACCTTGTAAAATGCCAATAAAAAAATGCCCCAAACCATTTTAGAGATTTGTTTCAGAAACAAAGCTATTATACTACAAATGACCTGTAATATTTCCCTGATAAGGTGACATGTTGCCATACTACTGTAATACCACTAGGTGTCAGACATGAGTCAAAATTTTCTGGAAGCAAAACTACAGAAGTATGTTATTCATCAACAAATATTTATTGAGCTCTTACTTTGAGCCAGGCACTGATTCTCCTAAATGAACACAACAGTCCTGAGATCTGCCTTCTGGAGTATCTGAAGTTTATGCAGCACTGTTGTTTCTCAAAATTTTAGGAATTTCACAAGTCATGCATAATTTCTAGATCTACAGCCCTGATATTTCTGTTATGCTAGGTTTAGATCTCCAGAGAAATTTGTTACAATGCTGTAATCACAAGCAACTGTCTTTCCATCTTTGACTTTACCATCACTCAATCCTAACCAATTAAACTTGCTCTTCAACTCGGTGGCGAAAAAAAAGACTTATCAGCGGCCCCTCTCAGCCCCCATTACTTTCTTTCTAAGATCAACCACAAATCAAAATTCACTAGGAACCTCAACTTCTTTTTCCCCTGGATAGACCTTTCAAAACATTCAATTTGCCAATCTCTAACTGTGGAGAATTCCAGCCATATGCTAACTTGTTCCATTCTGATTTTCTCATACTATTTGGATATCCTTATCTCCTACTTCACTCTAAGTTTTCTTTCCTCAATTTTCTTTCCCTTTGTCCTATCATAGATGAGGATTTTGTCATAAGCCTTCTTCAGAACCTTGCTTCCATAGTTCTCTCTAGTTATTTATAAAACTTCAGTCAGTCTCCAAGTCTTCTCTCAAAATCTTTTTTTTTTTTTTGCAGGGGGGTGGGGGTGGGGGTGGTACCAGGGATTGAACCCAGGGTTGCTTAACCACTAGCCATATCCCCAGACCTTTTTATATAGACAAGGTCTCCCTAAATTCCTGAGGCTGGCTTTAAACTTTGGATCTTCCTGCCTCAGCCTCCCAAGCCACTGGGATTACAGGTGTGCATCATCACGCCTGGATTCTCTCAAAATCTCTTAAGGACATAAAGTTTCCCAAACTTAAAAAAACAAAAGTTCTTTCCACATTGCTTTCATTTCCATCATTTCATTTTTACACTTCTTACAAATGCAGTCTACATTCATTCATCATCACCTACCTCTATTGCAGGGTTTCTCAGATATTAACAAATATCCCCTGGGGAGGACAAAAATCATCCTCCATACCACCCCGCCCCCCATCCTCATGAGGTTCACTGCTCTAATTTATGTCCCAACCCACTGAAATTTGCTTTCCTCATCACTTCCATCCACTGTACTAAAACTGTTCTCAGTAACTTTACCTTTTTTTCAGGTCTGGTCTGAATTTCAGTATCTACTACTAGGTCTCCATCCCAGTGAATTCTCCAGGAACAGTTTTGTTTCAGGAGGTCTGTGTGTTTGTTTTTTGTTCTGGGGTCTTACTGATGCCAAGCACATGCTCTACCTCTGAGCTACACTTTCAGCTCCTGCATCCTAATGAATCCTCTATGACAAATGACAAGTTTTCCACTGTCCCCTTAAAATTATCAGCTCTTAGTTAACAAATTACCAGCTCTCCTGGTTGTCCTCATACCATACTACTACTACTACTACTACTACTACTATTACTACTACTACTACTACTCAGATTTACTTTCTGATTCTTCTTTCTCTGTATCTTAGATGTTATCTTCTTTATCCTGCATGTCTTCATACTCTCTATGTATGGATTCATCATGCCTAAAACCTAATTATAACATATCCAGTAAGATTTACAACCAACCACACCTTTCTATGAGCTCTAGACTCAAATTTTCAACCAGGTACTGAATGTTCTACAGGCTTCAGAAATTATCCCAAACAAAACTCATAAATTTCCCCTTCACTACCCTTCAGTTAATTGCACCTCCATCTATCCAGTCACTAAAACTAGAAAAGACAAACCTAATTCTCCCTAAGTCATACATAACTGGGGGTTGGATGCAATCCATCCTGTAGTTCTTCCAACAAATTTGGGCAAATCTAAGCTCTAAATGTGTCTGAAAACTGTTCAGAAATGCTGTTTTTCTTTCTTCTTAAAGAAGTCCTCTTTGTTCATAACAGCCTAAACAAACACCCCACCTGAGTACTCTTCCCTGGTGGTAAAATGATTCCTTGCACCATGATCCTATAACAATCCTACATACCTTTTTTGGTTTGGGGAGTGTGTGTGTGTGTGTGTGTGTGTTTTGGAGGGGGGAGGTATTTGTTTGGTTCCAGGGATTAAATCCAGGAGTGCTTAACCACTAAACTACATCCCTATCCCTTTTTACTTTTTATTTTAAGGCAAGGTCTTGCTAAGTTACTTAGGGCCTTGCTAAGTTGCTAAGGTTGGCTCTGAACTTGCAATCCTCCTGCCTCAGTGTCCCAAGACCCTCTGATTACAGGCGTGAATTTATCTTTGCAATGAAATAACTATTTTATACTTTCAACCTCCATCAGACTTAGAGCTTTCTGAAGTCAGAGACTGTGTCATGTACTTCTATTTTTTCATTAAATGTACACATGCCAGGAAGTGTTATGGGGTTTAAAAAGAAAAAAAAGTCCCTGCTCTATAGTCCAACTAAGAAAGAAAAATTTTAAGCAAGAAAAAGTACTTTGAGAGATGATGATGTAATGGAGAATAATAAACAGTGAGAAAGAAAGGGAGAGTGAAAGGCAGGGCTATTTTTATGAAATGGTCAGGGAAGTCCTCTGAACAGGTGATATTTGAACAAACTTTGAAGGAAATGAGGTCCGAGGCCATGTCGCTTCCTTCCCAGCAATTACTTTAGTGGTGGCTCATGGCAGTGACTCAACAGATGTTTGCTCAGTGAATGAATAAATAATACAAGAATATTTTTCAGTTTAATATATTCAGCATTTATATGCAAATATTTCTGTTTTGTTTTTTATACCAAAGATAAAAAGTTACCTGTTAAACACTGAAAGCAGATACTGTTAACTATTACAATTAACTTTTTATTAAATGGATTTATGAATTGCATATTCTCGATGTAGACTAACTAGAGAGCAATCGAAATGAAAATGCAACTATCCAGGTGGTGTCTATGACCAAGGTCACAAATTATGGGACAGCTAGGAAAAGACAGCTTGAAATTACCTAATTACAAAGCTGCCTCTGGGACAACATTTCCACAGAGAACTTATTTCCAGAAGAGAGATTAATATTCCAGAGAATATAAATACCCTAACCATATACCTGTCTTGACATTTTTACTTTTATAGTCCTATCTGTTCAGTATCTACAATTAGCTCTCTGAAGTCCGAGATTTTGAGCTTTGTAAATCTTTTAGAACTCTTAAAAGAGACTTTTCTGAAAACTGCATTTATTTTCTTGACTCATTTCATGCAGTATGTTTTTCAAGGTCTTAAACTCTATTCCTAATAACAGGATTTCTACCAGTATCTACTTTAATCCAACTGAATTCCCTTCATTATAGATTACTATAATTATGGTTACAGTAATCTGGGACTTTCAAAGTTAAGAGAGTTTGTTTTTAAGTATCTCATCTAACTTGACCACCTTACCAAGTAATTTTAGAAAGAGGATGTCTAAATTCCTGTGTAAGCCTATAACTTCTATATTTTTGGCATTATTATTCTAGTTTACACATGTGGCTATGAAATATGATTTTAAATAAAAAGAACTGTCACTGGCACTTGTGTTAGGGAGACTGATATGGAGAAAGAAAAGTAGGAAGGCAGAGAAGAAAAGGTTTTCTTTCTCAGCAGCAGACAGACTCTGGCATGCTGCACACTGCTCTGATTATGGTCACTAAGGACCAGAGAAAGGGAAGATGGCAGCAAGCACAGCATCTATCACAGTGCAGTTCCCTTTATTCAACATACCCAATCCACAAACATTAGAGTTCCATCTGTGTTCCAGGTACTTTATTAGACACTGAAAATTCAGCCATAAAAGATCTATCCTTAATGATCTTTGTTCTGAAATATATACAAACTTTTTTTTTCAGCAACACACTGAAGGCTACATATAGTGGCATGGGCCTATAGTCCCAGCACCCAGGTGATCAGGAAGATCATCTGAGCCCAAGAGTTCAAGATCAGACTGGGGACAGGAGTAGAGGGGTACAGAGGTGAGAGGAGAAAAGGGAAAACTAAAGGGTATAAGTATATAGAAAATATTTACTTTACATATTTTAGTGACCAATTTTTGCCTCTTAGTTATTTATATCATATTTGTATCAATGCCACTATCTCCCTACACAGGTAAATCAAGAAGCAAGAATTCTCATACATGAACAATCACTACATTGTTTCTAAAACAGGAGCAGGAATTTTCAGTGGAGAATTAAGGAATATGTCTGTCTGCATCTTTTACTGACTGTGAAACATGAAACAATCTACTCCATTTTGTACAAAGTATCCCTTCATACACTTGAGAACAGTTATCACTTTTTCCCTGAACTTCCCTCTTTCCGAGCAAAAATATGAAAATCTAATACGTGTTTATTTGGAGCCCCCCCCAAAAAATGAAAAGAGAGCATCAGGACACAGAAAATGGCAATATGTAAAGAGAAACTGGCTGAAAATATTCTAGAACTAATGAAAGACATCTATACACAGTCACAAGAAGCTCAATGAATCCCAAAGAAAGATACAAAGAAATCCTCACCTGGACTCATTACCATGAAAAAGCTAGACACCAGAGAAAAATCTTAAAAAGCAGATATATGACTTCTTACTAGTAATCATAGAAGCCAAAGAGAGTAGTATCTTCAAACAATTCCATACCAAGCAAAAACATATTTCAAAAATGAAGATGAAATAAAGACATTTCACTTAAGAAAATTCAACAGCATAAAAATAGCATGTAGGTATAAGGGAGATAAATGGAATGTTCTAAAGTCTTTATATGATTTCAGAAGATAATAAAATAATAAAATTTTGGTAAGCTTGCATATTATAATTTTTAGTATGACCACTAAAAATACCAATATGCTACTTAACTTCTAAGTAGAATGTATGAAAGAGAACTGATATTTTAATCTCAACAAAGAAAATCTGAACCAACATAAACCTCAAAATAAAACTGAAGGCTTATATATAAATAATTACATTAAATGTAAATAGACAAGAATCTCTAAATCTACAAATGATGAAGTAGCTGGTTTCAGATTCAACTCCTCCACACATGAAAAACTAGACAGAGTACAAATCACAGAGCTTCCAGCACTAAAGAGGCTGAGGGAAGGGGAAAAAACGTGGGGAAAGGGGTATTCATGAAGGACTATCCAAAGAAGAAAAGTCCTAGAAAACACCAAATGCTTTTAACTGGGGCCACCAAAAGAACAAAACTTGTGAACAGGGGTGAAAAAGAAAATGCCCAACCCTGTCAATCATAAAGGTATATCACTTAGATTTCCTTCAAGAGAACCTACTGAAGGGACTATAGAGATTAACAGACCCAGCTGCCAGCCTTTGGATCAACCAACCATGCTCATGATTAACAGACCCAGCTGCCAGCCTGTGGATCAACCAACCATGCTCACACCATGGTCACAGTTCTCCATTCCTGCCCAAAGCAGGATTCCTCTAAAAGTCAATCTAAAGATTGCCTGGAACTCCCCACTGGCCAAGCAGAGACTTCCTCTCTTCTCTCACAGGGGTTAAATCAGTATCATGTCTTCATTCCTTTATCATATCCTGCTCTTTATCCTTTTATAAGCATTTCCCCCAATAAATTTTTTGCTGTAACATCCTTTCTTGGCAACTGCTTCTTCTTGGTATCTGCCATCAGAGGATATAAGATAATACACCAATTATCACAAAGATCAAGGCCCAAAGACTTCCAGGTGAGGTCAACCACTGCAAAGATCCTAAACAAAAGAGAAAATCAAGCCCGATGATGCAAAAAAACATCATATATATGAAAAAGCTTGGCTTAATCCAGTAATGCAAGGTTGGTATAACATTTGAAAACTAATCAATATAATTCACTATACTAACAGATTAAGAAAAGAAAAAAACAAAGAAGAAGACTAATTCATGGGAGAGCTACACCAAATTCACAGACTGGAAAATTCAATATTTCAAGTATTTTAAGTACTATAAACAATACAAAACCAATCAAAATTCCAGCAGGATTTTTGTTGTTTTGTTGTTGTTAGGTGTAGAAACTGAAAACCTCATTCTAAAACTTTTGATACTACAAATGGAAAAATGTAGCCTGGGTAATCCAAACTCCCCCATCCTACACCTTTCCAACTATTCTGAAAGCTTTATATAGCCCAGGTAATCTTGAAAAATAATTAGAAGACTTACTCTACCCAATAGCAAACCTTATTATAAAGGTGCAGTAATTAAGACAGTGCTGTACTAGTGTGAAGAAGATGACCAATGGAATAGAACAAAGTTTGGGGAACTTCTATGAAGAGCAAAATATAAATTTCTTAAATAGAACCATAAAAGAAAATATCAATCATCTTACTACATTAAAATAGGAAATTCTCTATCAAAATTACAAATAAGAAATTGAAAGGTAATTCAACTGGTGCACATCTGTAATCCTGGCAACTCAAGAGGTTGAGAAAGGAGGTTCTCAAGTTTGAAGCCAATCTGAGCTACTTAGGGAGATTCTGTCTCAAAATAAAAATTAAAAAGGGCTAGAAACATAGCTTAGTAGTAAAGCGCCCCTGGGTTCAATCCCCAGTACCAAGAAATTAAAATTTAAAAAAAAAGAGAGAAAGGCAAGTCATAGATTGGACATGTCCAAAGTCCTCATTCAGAATATTTAAACACCTACAAATCAATAATAGAATACACAGATAAAAGACAAATGAAAGGTAATCAACCTCATTTGTCTTCATGAATATCAAAATTAAAGCTACAATCTATACCATCATATACCACCAGATTGACTAAAAAACGACTAACAAATACCAAGTGTTAAAAAGGATAAGGAGCAACTGGAACGTTCATAGTAAGTTGGTGAGTGTATAAACTGAAACAAACACTATGGAAAACTGATAGAAATTCCTAAATATCTATAATATATGAATAAATTATTTGTATTTATTTTTCCAGCTTTATTTAGATAAGGTAAAATATGATGAAACACACTTAAGTACACAATTCAAAAAGTCTTGACAAATGTATATACCCATGTAATCATCAATATGATCAAGATCTGAGAGACTTTCTCATCATGTCAAAAAATTTCCTTGTGCTCATTCCCAGTCAGTTCAGACAACCAAACTACATTAAGTATTGTTTAGATTTGTCTTTCCTAGATTTTCATATAAATAAATGGAATCAAATAGTATGTACTCTTTTGCATTTGACTTCTTTCACTCATCAAAATGTTTGACTGCAAACATATGTGCAACCAAAGAAAAAGCACATAAAGTGGATATCATCAAAATTAAAAGCTTTTGTCCATCAAAGGCACTATGGAGAAAGTAAAGACAACCTACAGAATAGCAGAAAATAAATGCAAACTATATATCTGATAAGAGTTTACCATCAAGATTATATCAAGAACTCTTACAACTCAACACCAAAAAGACAAAGATCCTAATTATTTTCAAACTGCCCATTTTAAGGGCAATAGGGCTGGGAGTATAGCTCAATAGTAGAGCACTTTGTGAGGCCCTGAGTTCTCTGCCAAACACTGCAAAAAAAAAAAAAGGTAAAACAAAATAAATAAAAAAAATTAAAAGGGTGTTTGTCCAAATATACAAATGACCAACAAGCATATGAAATGATGTCCCACATCATTAGTCATTAAAGAAATGTGAATCATAATTACATGAGATATTATTGCATACTTACTAGATTAACTATAATACAAAAACCACAAAACATGTTGGTAAGGATATGCAAAAGATCTTCATACATTGTTGGTGGGATTGTAGTGGAAAAGTTTGGCAGTTTCTCAAGAATGTTAAACAGAATACCATATGACCCAGAAATTTGCACTGCTAAGTACACACTCAAAAGAACACTAGTCACAATAGCCAAAAGGTAGCAACAGCCCAAATGCCTAGGAATAAATGATTATATAAACAAACTGTGGTGTGCACACACAATGAGATATTATTCAGCCACAAAAAGATGCAAAGTACTGCTACATGCTACACGTGGATAAACCTTTAAAACACTACACTAAGTAAAGAAGCCACTTGGAAAAGGTTATATAGCATATGATTCCAGTTATATGAAATAATCAGAATACATAAGTTTACAGGGACAAAATGTCAGTGATTGTCATGAACTTAGGGGAGAAAATACACAATTTCCTTTTGGAGTGTTGAAAATGTTTTGGAACTAGATAGAGGTGGTGAATGTACATCATTTCATAAATATTCTGTACTGTCACTGAATTATTCACTTTAAAGTGGTGAATTTTGTGTTAATTTTACCTCTATAAAAAATGTTCTTTAGATTCATCCATATGCCTATGTATGCATCCCATTTTGTATATATACCACAATTTACCTATTTTACATATTAATAAATTATTGGGTTGAATCCAATGTTTATTTCTTTTGAAAGAAACATAAGCACATTCACAAAATGTGGTTATGAACATTTCTATACAAATCTTTTTGCAGATGTACGTTTCATTTATTTTAGGTAAATACTTAGGACTGCCCTCACCTTTTTTTTTCATAAAAGTGGGGGGAAAAAACCCAAAATGTATTATCAGTCTTAAAATGCATAGGTATCAAAAATATAACTAAAAACTCAAAAAATGGAAGCAATTTCAGATATTAAAACCAATGCTGTAATCTTAACTAAAGGCTCAACAAACTTAAGCCAATTAAACATGTCAAACTGTGAAAATAAAGAATAAAAATTAAAGAAAATTATGAAATTCTAGTACTATGTTAGCCAAAATTGGGACTATAGCTCTTTAAATACTGTTTACCTCTAAAGAGAAAATAACTCTCTTTCTTCTACATTTCCAAGAATGAATTATGTAAGAATAAAGATCTTTCTGAGGAGCCACAGTAGGAATTTATAGAAGAAAACCCAGAACCAGACTGCCTGAGGTTTAGTCCAGCCCCACCTCTTGATAGTTGAATATTTTATGCCTCGGTTTCATCATCTAAAAAACAAAGGTGATAATCAGATCCACTCCAGAAAGCTGTTGTGAATAGTGAATGACTTTGTTCCTGCAGTCTGAGAACAGCACGTGACATGTCGTAATGCAACACACTGCCACTGTCATCATCGTCATCATCCTTCCTACTTTCTACTTCATAAAATACCCTCAAAGCCTAGTAAGATAACCTATAGTTGTTCTACTGAGCAGCATTAAATAAAATTATATAACCAGTTAGTATATTTACCTAACTACCAGAGAAATTCAAATAGTTAAACTGTCAACATTGATTAAAATATGTATCCAGAGGGATTCAGTTAATGCGCCACCCCAAAGACATCAGAAAAGAGATCCATGGAGCTGTATAGTACTGCTGCACTAAAAGCAATGAAAACATGCTTCTGACATCTCACCACCAAACCTTACACCATTGACCTACCCATAGCAAACCTTCCTCCACCAACATTCTCAGGTCCATATTTTAATGCTATAGTATTATGAAAGAACAGGTTTTCAATATATTAATTGAAATCAGTGGCATAAAATATACTACATTTACTCAGTGTTACAAATTTTTCTCATAAATAAACCAAATAACATTGATCTCTGAACAGTGTGGATTGTAATATTACTGATATTAAATACCAACTGGGCCAATTAGACTTCTCTCTCAGGGATTTGTAAGTATTATGAGAGAGAAGTCAGAAATAAGGTATAGTGAGGGTTGTACCTCATACAGAGGTCAGTTCATGATACTCACTATGAACATCCTTTAAATCAGCCTTAAAATATCAGAGTTAGGCTTTGGAAGCTCAAATTTTAAGATATTATTATTGTTACTTAGCATTTAGTTGCTTTCCAAGTCCCAATTTCCAGGACCCTGAGTAACCTAAGGACACAACTGTCCTTAGGTTACATGAATAAATTTCTAATTTTTGTCACTATTCAAATACTTCCATACAGACTACCCAACTATACGTTCAGAATCACCTACAAACACAATACAAATTTTTACTAATGAGAAAATTTATATAATACCCACTTGCTTTTTTCCCCCCCTACATATTTTTTTTTTTTTTTGGGGTACTAGGGACTGAACCCATGTACACTTTACCACTGGGCTACATCCCCAATCCTTTTTATTTTGAGACAGGGTCTTGCTAAGTTATTGAGCCTGGCCTTGAACCTATGAAGATTCAATTCTGCTGCCTCAGCTTCTGCATGCCTCTGGGATTACAGGCATGCACCATCACAATTAGAATGAATATAAATTTTAACATCAAAAGTTATTTAAGTTCCTTAACAAAATGTTGCACAAATATAACAGCAGTAGACACCAGGATAGAATGTTTACTCATGGAATAAGTAGAAAGTAATTAATGACCTTATTCTTATTTTGATTACATATGAATATTTTCTCTAAAGATTTTAAAGGACAACAGGATGTTAACAAGATATCAATTACCCATTAGTAACTATTATCAAAACTGAAAAATATTTTTCTACCTAAAATCACCTTTTCCTGTAAATATTATTTCATCATAGTTACAGGAAACTAACCAAAGGAAGAGAAATAATTTTAAAAACAAAAAGTTTAAAGGTTTTGTTTTGGCAAATTAATAAAATCTCTTGTACCACTTAAATTTCTAATTATTTTACTTACCCAGTTTTCCCATTGTGTTGTTTCTTATAAAATATTTTATATGTGTGTACTTTTTTATGTTTTTAAAATTAAAATTTATGTTTTTAAAATTTAAAACAGAATTTTGGCATTATAACAAGATCTCTTAGGAGTGTAAACAAAATTCTGCAATTATATTCTTTCCAGTGTTTCTAGGCTTTGACTCTGATCATTACACTGGCGGATAGGATTCTATTACATTAAAACAAAACTCTATGAGAAGATTTCAAAATCTCCATAGGCTTAGAAATACGTTTTAAAGGAAATGAGATTATAAAACAAAAATGGTTAAATTCTACTGAATAAAAATAATAAATTTTGAGTCTACCTCTAAATAAGCTATATTCTATAAATAATTACATGGTCCAATGGTTGATCAGTTTAGTTGAAATGATATATGATTATTATGTTAAGTTAAATAGATCTTGTGGATTAAGCTGACAAAAGCAAACCTACATTTGAAGGAATGAGACACAACCAGGTAGGCCTATCACAAATAACTAACTCTTTAACTCAGGAAATTTTCCAAGCAGTCAGAACTGAGTGATGGTTACTTCTAAAAAAGTACTTAGGGCCTCTAAACTTGAGATCTCCCTGGCCTTTATGTGAACTGTCTTTAAAAGTATTCAGAAATATTGAATAAGTTTCCTTGATTTTAACTTCCTCAATGAAGGATTCATAGATTTACTCTCATAATATACTAAGTATATTCTACATTATCTACTAAACTTGACTGTATGTAAGTCAGACCATTTTTTAAATAATTATTTTTAAAAAAATTAAATGATGGAGGATATTAAACATAAGTCAACAGAAATAAGATGGTAGAGTTAAAAGAAGAGTTTGAATAGCTAATTTGAAAAAGGATAATAACATGTATTATAATGTCAGGTACTGGGTAAGTCCTCGATCTTAAGCTAATTTATGCCACTATTCCTCTTTTTCTCCCCTCACCCAAATCAAGCAGTTCTCCTTTCCAATATATTAGAAGTATTTTATAACCCGATTTTCTTATATACCCTCCAACCTTTTCATATTATTTTTCTAAGAAAAGAAATACAGACATTCTAGGCTTCATAAATTTCTTACTTAACAGTGAAGAATGTTCAACAGTATCTCTGGTCTCTACCTATTAGATGCCAGTAGCACAATCCCACTCTTCTTCAATTATGACAACCAAAGATGTCTAGGACATAGACATATATTTCCATATATACCCTGGTGAGCAATACTCTCCCCAGCTGAGAAGCACTTTAAACTGAATTGAATCAGGGCTTTGAAGTCAGCTTACATTGAAGAATCACTTTAAAGATAGCCATATGAAGGAATGCTGGTAAAGATATTATCTACTGTATTACTGTTTTCCATTATGAATATCTACAGGAGACAACTGTCTCAGACCTTGATGTAATCAGCATGCTTTCTTATGGATAACTGAGTATTCTTAACTAACTATACTCTCACTTTTTCTTTGATGACTGGAGCGCTCAAAAACAAATTCACAGTCTATCTTTGATAAAGGTGCATGAATTTATGAGTAATAAATCTCCTGAATGTCAATTCATTCTCAACCCTAAATCTATTTTTAACCTTATTTATTTTATTATAAAATGCATGTATTTTTGCATATTGGCACAAAACTTTTTTTGAATGAGATTAGGGATAAATTAACAAATAGGTAAATTATAATCTTCCCCAGCAGATCATACCCTTTGCTGCCACATTATCATTTCTCTCTAAATTTTTTGCTAGACAAAGATCCTTCAGTTTTCTTTAGCAAATGTTTATTTTCCTGTCAAAGCAAATAATTAACTAAATTGAATCACTTAAGTAAGCTATGGCATAATACATAATGATCAGCATAGTTTCATGTCTTTATATATTTATTAGATATGTATTTACCCCATGATAGGCACAAAATTCTAGATGTCAAATGCCCAGTGGTTCCCTGGCATCAGACTATCAGCCTGGAGGATGCTGGGAAGAAGACACACATTCTTTGTGCTCTTACTGAAGCTGGTTTGCAGTAAGTTTTCCTTTTCCCAACAAAAGCCTATTTGTAACCCATGCTGAACAGTGTTTGGAATTCAAACTAAACCCTAGTGCATGATAGATGGTGACAGAGAAGTGGCCCATACTGCATAAATGACAACTATGAAGTGTCCTACCTAGTTTTACATCCTCAGATTACTTTTGATAGTGCTGAAAGAAACCATTTTCCTCTTCATTTTAACCCTTATAACCTTTCCAAGACCTCAATTCAGATTTGTAAGATATGGATATTATAAAGGTACACTGATGGATAAACAATTTGTGGTAAATTCATAAAGAAGAAAATTAACCAACAACAACAAAAAGGTAATACTGTTAATACTCAAACATACAATATGGTGAACTTCAAAAATATGCATGTTACAAAAGACACAACAAGAATAAATTTACTGAAACTCTGAAAAAGACAAAACTAATTATAGTAACAGAAAGCAAATTAGCGATGGGCTAAGGTGAGGAGAGTAACAAAGGAATACAAGGAAATTTTATGGAATGATGGAAAGGTTATTTTTGATATCATATCACAATTGGGACAGTGGTTTCATAGAACATTTATTAAAACTCACCAAACTGTACACTTAAAATAGGTACAAATGTGGTATTCTTGCTAGAAATACATAAACTTGAACTAACAATGAGAAAATATTCAATAAATCCAAATTCAAAGATATTGTATAAAATAAAAACTGACCAGTACTTTTCAAAAGTCAAGGTCACAAAGTTTTAAAAATTAAAAAAAAAAAGAAAATAGAAAAAAAACACGAGGAATAGTCACAGACTGGGGGAGACTAAGGGGGTATGTCAACTGAATGCAGTGTAAGATTCTGGAACAGAAAGACACTAGTGGAAAAACTGATAAAATTCAAATAAAGTTTGTAAGTTAAAGCAATAATACCATACCTATGCTAATTCCTTACTTTTGTTAACTATATCATGTGTTATGTAAGTTTTTAACACAGGGAAAGCTAAATAAAAGCTATCTGGAAATGTTCTATACTATTTTTGCAACTTAAGTCTTAAAATTTTATGCAAATGAATAGTTTTTAATGGGTTCATTTGTTGTATGTAAGCTTTAACTAATTAAAGCTGATCTAAAATTTAAAATTAAAAAAAATAAATGTTATTAAGAAATAATCCTAACCTCAGCATAATTCTCTTTTTAAGCTCCTTAAATAATTTTTAAGTAAAATTAACTACAAGAAGATTCCAAATCTTCTTCTCTTCAATATCTGAGTCAATAAACCTATATGACAAAACGCAAAACACTCTTTCTCAAAAGGATCACTAAATTGAGAAAAGTTATTAATTAAAATAAAAATCTCAGATACCTTCCTGAAAATAATGATATCAATAATAAAATAATTATCAAACTGTAACAATAGAATTCATAAAACTTTGAAGACTACAATAAAAAATATTTAATTTCTATGATCTTACATCTGAAAACTCTTACATGTTTGAACTTCCAAACACATATTATCTCAGTTAATATTACTTAAAAACAGAACAACCTGGGTAGAAAAACATTCAGAGAAAAATTAATAATTTTACAGCATACCTCCTCTGTTTCCATTTTCTTCATCCTACAAAATAAAAAAACAATAACCATTTATAAATACACATTTAAAAACTGTTTTTAAATCATAGCAAGCTCAATTTAATCGAAACTAACCTCCCAATTAAAATCTCACTAAAAGTGTCTTTTGTCAGAAGGTGGAATCACAAATAGAGAAGAGAAAGCTGTAGATAAAGCCAACAGAGGATACTAGGAGTTCAGTTTTTGACATGTTGATTATGAGGTATCTAATGAAGATATTCAAGAGGAGTCACCAAGTCAGCAGTAGAACAAATGAAGCTGAGTTTGGGAGAGAAGGCTGACTGGTCATTACTACCCTGTACTTAAATGTGGTGACTTTAGAAGCTATTACAGGACCCCAAACTGTTTACATAAATGAATTGGTTCTAAGTTGCTACATATTTAAATTATTGTACTCAGTCTGGAAGTTTATCTACTTGGTTTGCTGCTTTCATGCCCTGTTACCTATATCTAGCTGAGAAATTAGAAACAACCTTTAAAAAACTAGTTAAAAAATTATTTATTCAAATACTTGCTGAGCCTCTACCATATGGAAGTTACCATGTACTGTAGAAAGAAAAACAAGACATTTGATTAAGGACTGATAATTTATTACATAATTTTTGACCTTTACTTTGGCTGCTCAAATGTTGTTTTCTTCTTCTTCTGGTTATAAGCTCTGTTCTAAGACCAGTAATGCTGCCAGCTAAGTGACATAATAAAGACATTGTTATATTAATTACATGCTTTCTAAAAGCTATACAATATGAATTTTTTTTAAAAAAAAAAAAGTCTTTTGGGGCTGGGGATGTAGCTGAGTGGGTGTATGTTTCCTCAAATGCATAAGGTCCTGGTTCAATTACCATTGCAACAAAAAAGGGGAGGTTTCAATGTTTATTTTTCATGAAAAATATACAAGACTGAGACCTATTTGCAAGATTATCTGTTCAAAATAATAGTATTAATAGCTGAAATTTACTGGACAATTATTATATGTCAATTCCTGTTCTAAGTGTTTTGTATGTACTATATCATTTAAACACACAACCAGTGAGGTCAGAGAGTTAAAAAAGAGATGGGACTCAAACCTAAGCTCTTTTGACTCCAATGATTATGCTATTAACAATTATATTATGCTACTGAAATTTCTAGAAATATTTCCCATTAGGAATATACTTTTGGGGCTGGTGTTGTAGCTCAGAAGTAGAGTGCTTGCCTCATATGTGTGAGGCATTGCGTTCAATTCCAAGAACCACATATAAATAAGCAAATAAAATAAAGGTCTATCAACAACTAAAAACAAATTAAAAATTTTAAATATATATATATATATACTTTTAATCTAAGCTTGGTAAAATTATCTTATAAAAACTGTAACTATCTATTTGTTGTCATGACCCAAAGCTTTTATTCAAAACAAAATAAAAAGATTAAAAATACTCAACCCTAAAATATAATTATCAAGTACTCTGATATGTAACCTAATATATTAGTAATATTATTTTAGACCTTTTTAAGGTAAAGAAGAATCTTAGCCAGCAGTATTACAATATTTCAGGAAACCCACGCTGGTAAATTTTACTTCTAAATTAACAATTATTTATAATCCTTAAAAGCTATTCTGATTTTAAAAAGAGGAAAACATTTTACTAGAAAGATGTACTTAACAAAAATATAACAAGAAAGAGATGGTTTCCGGATACAATTAGATACTACCTTTTAAAAACAGATTTAGTTCCTTGAATACATATTTTTTTTTTAGAATTTTTAATATTTATTTTTTAGTTCTCGGCGGACACAACATCTTTGTTGGTATGTGGTGCTGAGGATCGAACCCGGGTCGCACGCATGCCAGGCGAGCGTGCTACCGCTTGAGCCACATCCCCAGCCCTCTTGAATACATATTTATTAGCCATAATCAAACCCTAGGTCTGGTACACTTACCCATTATATGACCCAGATCAGTTTTCACATCTGTTATATAAGACTGCTCCATAGGATTTTGGTGTGGATGAAGTGAGATAATGGACATAAAGAATAGTAAAGAACAGAGCAAGTATTCAATGTGTCAACTGCAATCATAATTAGTATGTTTCCCCTTTTGAGACTGTATTGCTATCTGGAACAGTATATTCATTTCATGTACTCTGACAAGAAGCCGTTTTAAAATCCTAACTCACCATCATATTACATATCTGAAAGTATTGTTCTAATCTTGTTAATTTTCTATAACTATCAAAATATTTTCATGAATAATTTCTGCTGTATACTTTGCCCAGAAAACTTACCACTTTTCTAGATATTAGGGAAATGTTACATATTAGAAAAAAATAGAATGCAGTCTAGAAGACCTTGAAAAATAAATCTGGAGTTTAGAATTAGTTTGACCTTTCAGAGAAGACTAAAGTTTTTGTTCTAGAAAATGAAAAAAATCTTTAAAAAAAGATAATCAAAATGAAAATACAACAATAAGATAGAAAAAAAAAAAAGAAAAGACAGTAGGGAAGGCAAGTATGTCTGGGAGACCAAAAAGAAATAGAAATGTACTTGTGTTTTTTCCAAGTTTATTTATCTTACCTTATATGAAAACTGAATTGCAGACTCTGGGGGATAAACAATAAAATGCCTTAATGTAAAACCAAAGCCTTGAGATGTTCTTTTCAGCATAACTGTTTTGGGACCTGGCCAGGAGAATGTTTCATCTTCGGATGGTGATACAGTTTCACTTTGTTCATTTCCATCTTTATTTTTTGATACCTAAAGTTAAAAGATTTGTAAAAGTTAACTAGAGAATACATTATATGTGCTCACTTAGAAAAAAAATTACATGTGACATACAATATCTGAATACAGATATGAACTTAATGGAAACAAAGAATTATATTCTGATTCATAAATTAAATGTATTGAAACAAATCATGTGATCATCAAAAACTAATATTTTTTCTAGAAAATTATGTTATGAAAAATTAATCAAAAGCAAAAAGGAACTCTTGGAAATTAGAAATACAATCACTAAGATTTAAAATGCAACAAAGGAATAAAAGATAATAAAATCTCACAGTGCACAAAGAACTAAAAAACAAATTATGAAAGAAATATGGAACTCTCACAAATTAAGTCCTAACCTTATTAGTCCAATGGCAACAAAAATAATTTTAAAATAATAGAAAAGGACTTCGGGTTCTGAGCACAAACTTAGAATCCACATCGATAATCCTTCCAACATATCCTGGTCTTTGAACTCTCCTGCACTCTTGGCTTTGGCTTGGTCATGAGTGAAACTCTTTTACTCAAAATCAAGAACCCTACTTAGACCCATCACCTGCTTCTCCCTCTTACCCCAGCCCTTACAATTATTCAATCTGCGGATCTTACCACCCTTTCCCAGTTCCTTACCGACCCTAAATCTTTAATTCCCTCTTAAGCCAATTTCAACTCATTCCTTCCGTCTTCTGACACATTCTTACTTGCTCAGTCACCTGACAAAACCTAACCTCAGATAAACCAATACTGCCTATTTTAGATCTGTTCCTATGCAGACGAACATGTATGGAGAAAAACAAAAATATTTTCATTTAAATCATGATCATTAACCTCAATACACCCCATAATGCTGTCAAGTCAATGATAATACATTCTCTCTGGTCCATTCAGCTAAATGTTTCATCCCTTCTCCCCTTCTCCCTTGTAGCACATGACCCTACTTTCTATTACATTAAGAAAGTAGCAGCAAAGAAGAGAGAACTTAATCTTCTGTCACACCTACCAGCCTGTCTGCAATTGTGCCCATGATCCTGTCTTTTCTCTAGAAAACAATGGATACTGTCCAGTCTCCTAAGGCCCTGCCACTTGCATTCTAGATCCCATCACTGTAGTATTCAAAAATATGGTTCCAGTAATTCTCCCCTCTCTTTTCTGCATCATCACTCTATCATTCCCATATGCATCCACATGTTCTGCAACTTCTTTCTTTCATCTTAACTACAAAATTGATACAACCTCTCTAGTAAACATTTTGTTTGTCAGTTTCTCCTTAGAGAAAAGCTTTTTTGTTTTGTTTTGTTTTGTTTTGGTACTGGGGATTGAACCCAAGGCACTTGAACACTGAGCCACATGTCTGCCCCTTTTTTGAATGTCATTTAAAGATAAGGTCTTACTGGGTAGCTTCGGGCCTCCCTAAGATGCTGAGGCTGGCTTTGAACTCACGATCCTCCTGCCTATTCGTCCCAAGCCACTGGGATTACAGGTGTGCACCACCAGCTAAAGCAAAGCTTTTGAAAGTTATATTTGCCATTTTTTTCCCTCTCATTTTCTCTTAAGTCTCATTAAACTGGGCTGTTACCTTCATAACTCTTTAAAACTGATCTTGTCAATATCACCAATGGCTTCTACACTGATAAACTAAATGGTCAGCCATTATCTATCAGATAACATGGGGATTACTTCCTCCTTGAAAAATTTCTCCACTTTACTTCCCACACTGATTTTCCTCCCTACTTATGGGCTATTTTTTTCTTGGTCTCCTTTGCTACTTTGTCTACTAAATTTCTGAACTTGGAAGTATCCAAGACTCAGTCCATATACTTCTCTACCATATTCTTGTCATCTGGAGATTTCATTCAGTCTTATGCCTTAAACACCATGTATGTGGATGACTCCCAAATATTTATCTCTAGCCCAGACATCTCCACAGATAGGTATCTCAAACTTTACCTGTCTATACTGCTGATAAGACTTCAATTTCAAGTCAGCCTTTTTGAAATGTCACCTTTATCAAACAGAAAATACTTGAATATGCTTGATTCTACTATATTTTTTATTATCTCTTACCAGTAAATTTATCTATTCTTCCACAAAGATTTGCTTCATATGAAGATGGGAAGATAGCTAGATAATAACATTACCCAGTTGAATTTGCAGTAGGAGTAACTACATTATTAGAATGTGAATAAAAGTAAGGTGTAATATACAAAGTCAACAGTATTTCTACAGACTAGCAATGAGTAATTGAAAATTTAAAAGATTTATAATAAAAAAAAATGGGGGTTGGGCTCAGCAGTAGAGTGCTCACCTAACACGTGCGAGGCCCTGGGTTTGATCCTCAGTACCACATAAAAATAAATAAACAAAATAAAGAAAATAAATTGGTAAAAAGAGAAAGACATTTAAAAATATATATAATTAATTAATTAATTAATTAATTTAAAAAGTGGCACTAAAATGTGAAATATTTAGAGATAAGTCTGAAAAAAAGACTTGCAAGACCTGCAAACTAAAACTCTGAAAGGCTACTGAGACATATTAAAGAATACTTAAATAAATGAAGAGATATACCATGTTCATGGTTCAAAAACCCATACCTCTTCCAAAATTCATCTGTAGATTCAGTGTAATCCCAATCAAAATCCCAGGAAACTTTTGCAAAGAAGCTGCTATTTCTAAAATTCATGTTAAAATGCAAAGAACCTAAAATAGCTTAAACAGCTTCAAAAAAGAACCAAGTTGGTATGCATATACTACAAGTCAAAAACGTATAGTAATCAAGATAATACAGTGTTAGAAACAAGAGACATAGATCCATAGAACAGAACAGAGTCCAGCTGCAGACCCACAATAGCATGATGCAGTGACTCTACTCCTAGGTATTTAAATCAAGAAAAACATGAATATCTGTACATGTTTTTCTTGATTAACTTCGTACAACACAAATACTAGAACACAACAGTCCTGGTACACCTGGCTATCCACACGCAAAATATATAAAACTTTTATCTCTAACTCATATATCACATACAAAAATTAATTCAAATGATTATACACTTAAAACTACTGGGGAAAAAAGCAGACAAAAATCTTTATGAACTTAAGGTTAGGCTGAGATTTCTCAGATATGACATCAAAGAGCCAGGTGCGGTGGTGCATGCCTGTAATCCCAGAGACTAGGGAGGCTGAGGCAGGAGGATCACAAATTCAAAGCCAGCCTCAAAAACTTAGCAAAGCCCTAAGCAACAATCTTCAACCCTCTACCTGTGCAAAAGGGGGCAGAAGATGAGCATACTTTACCAAAGAAGTCTACCTGGATGCAAATAAGTATTATGAAGAGATAACCAACATATAGTCAATAGGAAAATACAAACTAAAACCACAATTATCACTACATTCCCTTAGAAGTACTAAAATTATAAAGACAAACTATACCAAGTGCTGGATGAGAAGGATAAGAAGCAACCGAAACTTTCAGATACTGCTAGTAAGAACCTAAAATGGTACAAACACTGGAAAATAGCCTGATAGTTTTTCAAAAAGTTAAATATATTTTCTCTACTATATGAAGAAACCATTCTGTTCCTAGGTAAATACCTAAGAGAAATCTGAAAGTACATGTTAATATAAAGATGAATACAGAAATGTTCATAGCAGCTTTCTCTGTGATAGCCACAAACTGGAAAATATCCTAAATGCTTATCAATAGATGAATAGACAAATAAACTGTAAATATAAACAACACAAGATTACTTAGCAATGAAATGAAATGAACTATGGATTTATGTAGCTATGTGTTAATTATGCTGACTTAAAGAACCCAAAGCAAGAACTAGTACATACTACTATATGATTCCATTTGTATAAAATCCTAGAAAAAAATGCTAAAATCTATTCTATACTGACCGAAAGTAGATTAGTGGTTGCTCAGGTAGGTGGTAGGGAGGGAGATACCACAAAGCAGCATGACGAAACTGGGGTGGGTGAGTGATTAATATGTTCATTACCTTGACTATGGTAATGTTTTCAAGGGTGCATACATGTGTAAAAATGTCAAATTATATGGTTTAAATACATGCAATTGATTATATGTCTAGCATACCTTAATTAAGATATTCAAACAAAAATAGAGGTAATGAAATAACTACCAGGAAACTCAGGAAGAGGCTATCAGAGGTGGCAAAATAAAATGCATACGAAAGAAAGGGTCTGAAATCTGGAAGAAATACAGAAGTTTCTTCAACAGCATTGTGATGTTGAAATCTATAAAGAGTTTCTAAGGGTTCATTTTATTATGCCATATGATGTCAATATGTATTACATATATTATTTTGTATTTATCAAATATACACATAAACATTCTTAAAAGTAATTCTATTTAACATTGCAAAAATTAACAATCATTTTATATCTAAAGGATACTACTCTGAATAGAAGATTCTATTTTGATTCTCTCTCTTTTTAATCTAACTCAACATTTTAATTTTCAGTTTTAGCACTGTGATTAAGAACTTGGGCTGAGGTTGTGGCTCAATTGCAGAGCGCTTGCCTCACACATGTGAGGCACTGGGTTCAATTCTCAGCACCACATTAAAAAAATAAACAAAATAAAAATATTGTGTCCATATATAAATAAAATATTTAAAAAAAAAGAACTTGGGATCAGTCACTAATCCTGGCTCTGCCATTTGCTGATTTTATAATAGAGGACAATTACTTAACTTCTATTAAGCCTCAATTTTTTCACCCATAAAATAATAATAAAGCACTCTCTCAAAGAATTAATGTATACTCAGTGAGAAACATATGTAAAATACCAAGCATAGAAACATTTAATAAATATTAGTTCCTTGTTCTTTCTCTGCACACACAATATATACCATCTTCTCTAATTATCTTTTTAAATTTATTTTTCCTGGTAATCCTTTAAGTCACAATATTTCACAATGTTTTAACATAACTAATGTGCAAAATGCAGTTGGAAAGATGCATTAAAGCAAACTTTCTGAACTTCAGCAAATAACAGAGACTGTGGAAACAAAGCTGATTTAAGCAGGCTGGAGTTGTGGCTCAGTGGTAGAGCATATGGATGAGGCACTGGGTTCAATTCTCAGCACTACATACAAATAAATAAAATAGAGATCCAACACTAAAAAATATTTTTTAAAAAAGCTGGGTTAAGCAATCAATAGATGAGAAGAAACTGGATCTTACATAGCAGATAGTTTTTTCCTCCCTATTTTTAGCTCTTTGGATGAACAAGAATTCTACAGTCAACTATAGAAATTTCGGATCACAAGTTCTAAGTCAGCCTCAGCAACTTACTAAGACCTGTAGGAAAATAAAAATTTTAAAAAGGGCTGGAACTCAGCGGTAAAGCACCCTGGTTTAATTCCCAATACCCACCCGTCAAAAAAGAAATTTTGTATGTTAGAAACTCATTATTGATAAACTTATCATATATCTCTCCTTCTCAGATTTTGGGTTTGTTATAACACTGTCAAATAAAATTATACGAGGCCACTACATAAAATAAGCTCCTTCACTGGGCCCCAACAGATGAGACTAAAAACCAAAATGGAGTCACTCATACTAAAGTTTCAAATCAAACTGAAACTACCTTGTTGAATGACATTCTGAGAAAACAGGAGAGAGAGATAACAACCAAATTTCCAAACAGGCCAGTTTCAATCAGCATGATAATAAAGTTCCCTCTGCTGTAACCCTTACTAAAGAAAGACACTTGAAGTAACCTGATGTTAACTAGTGTGTTGTTTTCTATTGTGCCCATGCTCCCCACCTGCGCCTGTGCCCACCCTACAAGGAATGCAACTATGAAATGACCAATCTGCTAATTGTTTCTGCTTTCTTTAGATCTTCTGTCTATAAAACCAACCCCTTCTGCTCATATCATGGGAATATTTATTCTGTTTTATTGAGTAAGGTGTTTCCCTATTCCAGAATCACAAATAAAGCCAATTAATAAGATAATAATTTGTTGTAATTTTGTCTTTGGACAACACCAAACTGATCAACATGGAGAATTCAAGCAGTCCCAAGTGACTGCAAAAGTGATCAGATGATTACTAGGTAGAGTCTGGAAGCTAAAGATTATTCTAGGCTTAATTACCCAAACAGTTTGGTTAAGCTTTAAGCGGGGACTGGCTTCTCCTTTTTTAATCCAAATGAAAGCATCATTTTGCATATGCAGCTCATGCTCTTAGCTCAAGCACTCCCTCTTCTTGTTCATTAAGTAAATAGTCACAGAGAATGTACTTTGTATACAACACAGTTTCACAAAGCATAGCTCCGAGGATGAACAAAATATGCTCTAAATTTTTAATTTATTTTTTAAATTAAGCATTTCATTTTGAGACAATTTTAGAGTCACAGGTAGTTGTGAGAAATAATAGAGAAAGAGAGAGCTCATGTAACCTTTGCGCATTTTCCTTCAACAGTAACAGGAAAACAATAGTATCATATTACACCCAAATATTGACATATATAATCTGCCTATCTTCTTCAGATTTCCCCATCTTTACTAGTACTCATGTTTTCTTTTTTATTTGGGGGGCTGGGGGATTCTGTGCAGTTTTACCACATGGCTAGGTTTGTGTATCCTCCCCCAACCAAGGTATGGAACCGTTAGTTCCATTACCACAGGATCTTTCCTATACTCCTTCATAACTATACCTACTCTCCCCCCTCACCCAGTCCCTAACCCTGGGCAACCACCAATCTATTCTACCTTTCCATCATTTTTGTAAATTCAAGAATGTTATAAAAATGGACGAATATTATACTCAGCAATTGTTTGGGATTGGATTTTTTTTATAATTTTCTGGAGATTCATTTAGGTTGTTGAGTGTCTCCATACTTCATTGCTTTTTATTGCTTGCTTAGTAGTAGTCCTTGGTATGAATGTGCTTCACTTAATATATTTAATTATTAACCTGTAAAAGGACATATAAGGGCTAGGACTGTAGCTCAGTGGCAGAGTATTTGCCTACCATGTATAAAGCCCTAGGTTTGATCCCCACAAAAGGAAAAAAGAACATCTAAGTTGTTTCTGATTTGGGCCACTTTTTTAATAAATTTACTATGAATATTCATGGACTTATTTTCATGGAATTATTTCTCTGGAATAAATATCCAGAGTACAATTACTGTTTTATGTACATTTGGACTACTATAATAGAAAGCATAGGCTGGGTGGCTTATAAACAATGGAAATTTATTTCTTACAGTTCTAAAAGGTGGGAACTTCAAGTTCAAAGCAATAGTAGACCTGGTGTTTGGTGAGTGTCTTCTTCCTCAGAGATGGCCCCTTCTTGTGGTATTCTCACATGATGGAAGTAGAAGGAAGTTCTCAGGGTCTCTTTTTAAAAGGCACAGATCCATTCATCAGGACTCTGCCTTCATAACCTAATCACCTTCCAAAGTCTTCACCTCCTAAAACCATCAATGTGAGGCTTAGGATTTCAGCATATACATTTTGGGAGGACACAAACATTCACACTACAGCATAAAGTAACTGCATGCTTTATAAGAAACTGTCCAATTCTTTGGCAATTTTATATTGCCCACCAGCAATCCGTGAATGCTTCTGTTTCTCCACATCCTCCACAACATTTGGTACTACTATTTTTTAGTCACTGTGATAGGTACGTGATATCCCGTGATCTTAATTTACATTTTCCTAACAGCTAATGAAGTTGAATTTCTGTTCATGTGCTCATGTTCATGTTGCCACCTTGATTACATAATTTAAAAGCACAAAAGACTGAGATTTAATCTAAGTGAGCCCTTTCCTACTACACCGTAATAAGAGTAAACCGAGATACAGATTTGGTTAAGTGATATATCCAAGATCATGGCTGACTACAATCAGGAAAAAAAGTAAAATCATGGTTTCCTGAATCTGAGGCTAGAATATTTGCTATTACATTATTTTTCACTGTCTCTTCCTAACTTATAACCTGCCTAGATTTTTGCCCCAATAGCTCTTTGATCTAATTTACTGCCTTTTTTTTTTTCATTTTCTTTTTCTGTAGGACTCTAATACTTTAAAAACTATGTGTATTAAATTCATTTCTAGTATATCATTATTACTTGGCCTCACAGCTCCCAAATACATTCAAGTTTTCTTTTAAATTATATAGCAAACTTGGATCATGGTTTCATGTTGCAAGTTTCTGAACTAGACTTGCTATGTCTGGTTTCAGTGGACTATTTATACAAAAAGAAAGGATGGGATGAAGAGGAAGCAATGTCTTTTTTGCTGTCTGCAAACTAACATTTTAAATTTATTTGTTCTAATTTGCCATACATGACAGCAGAATGAATTTTTCAATTCATAGTACACATACAGAGCACAATTTTTCATGTTTCTGGCTGTACACAAAATAGAGTCACACCATTCATGTCTTCATACATGTACTTAGGGTACTGATGTCCATCTCATTCCACCATCTTTCCTACCCCATGCCCTCTACCTTCCCCTTCCTCCCCTTTGCCTTATCTAAAAGGTCCTCCCTTTCTCCCATGCCCCGCCCCATTATGGTTCAGCATCCACATATCAGAGAAAATATTCGGCCTTTAGTTTTTTGGGATTGGCTTACTTCACTTAGCATGATATTCTCCAACTCCATCCATTTACCTGCAAATGCCACGATTTTATTATCTTTTGGTGTGGAGTAATATTCCACTGTGTATATATACCACAGTTTCTTTACCCATCTATTGAAGGGCATATAAGTTGCTTCCACAATTTAGATATTGTGAATCATGCTGCTATAAACATTGATGATGGCTATGTCACTGTAGTATCCTGTTTAAGTCCTTTGGGTATAGAGCAAGGAGTGGAATAGCTGGGTCAAATGATGGTTCCATTCCAAGTTCTCCAAAGAATCTCCATACTGCTTTCCATATTAGTTGCACCAATTTGCAATCCCACCAACAAACGTATGAGTGTGCCTTTTCCCCCACATCCTCGTCAATACTTATTGTTGTTTGTATTCTTAATAGCTGCCATTCTGACTGGCATGAAATGAAATCTTAGAGTAGTTTTGATTTGCATTTCTCTAATTGCTAGAGATGTTGAAATATTTTCCCATATATTTGATTGACTGATTGTGTATTCTGAGAAGTGTCTGTCATTTCCTTGGCCCATTTATTGATTGGGTTCTTGGGGGTCTTATGGGGTTAAGTTTTTTGAATTCTTTATACATCCTAGAGATTAGTGCTCTATCAAATGTGTGTGTGGTAAAAAATTGCTACTATTTTGTAAGCTCTCTCTTCACCTCACTGATTTCTTTTGCTAAGAAGATTTTCAGTTTGAATCCATCCCATTTATTGATTCTTGATTTATTTCTTGCACTATGGGAGTCTTGTTAAAGAAGTCAGGGCCTAATCCGACATAATGGAAATTTGGGCCTATTTTTTTTTTTTTTCTATTAGGTGCAGGGTCTCTGGTCTAATTCCTAGGTCCTTGATCTACTTTGAGTTGAGCTTTGTGCATGGTGAGAGATAGGGGTTTAATTTCATTTTGCTGCATGTGGATTTCCAGTTCTTCCAGCACCATTTGTTGGAAGAGGCTATCTTTTCTCCAATATATGTTTTTGGCACCTTGTCTAATGTGAGATAACTGTATTTATGAGGGTATGTCTCTGTGTCCTCTATTCTGTACCATCGGTCTACAAGTATATTTTGGTGCCAATACCATGCCATTTTTGTCACTATTGCTCTGTAGTATGGATTAAGATCTGGTGTAGTGATGCCACCTGCTTCACTCTTCTTGCTATGCATTGCTTTGGCTATTCTGGGTCTCTCATTTTTCCAGATGAATTTCATAATTGCTTTTTCTATATCTATGAAGATATCACTGGGATTTTGATTGCTATATCTTGTTTCATTGAACTATTTATACAAAAAGAAAAGATGGGATGAAGAGGAGGCAATGTCATTTTTGCTGTCTGAAAACTAAGATTTTTTTAATGGTACAGCTCAGTTGTTGTAATTATTCAACCCATCCAGAATATCACATTGAAGTCCCTCTAATCTCCTACCTTTTCCCTGCAGGAAAGAGGGGAGGGTTACATTTTCATGGGCCTGTATACAAAAAAAAAGAAAGAAAAAAGAAAGAAGTAGCAGCAGCAAAGAAATATTCATATGTTCCTTCTTCACTCCTTCTACATACCCACAGTGCCTATGATCTCTTGGATTATACAAAAAGGGCAAGCTGTGGGAACACACAGTGAAAGACCCAGCAGTCATAGACTCTCCACTTAAGAAGACCTTTAATACTATTCCTCTACATACATCTCTTTTCCCCATGATGAGCAACCAAGTCATGTACACAAACGGCATGAAAGGGCAAGAAGCCAAGGAATGACTACAGTAATAGCAGTTAAATTCCTGTGGACTGAGAACTGTCATTTGATTCCCTTAAAAGACTTCATAACAAGGTCATTTGATTGAATAATACTCAAGGTTAAAAGAAGCCAAAATAAAGGATAAAAACTAACTGTAAAAGTTAGATATAATAACTAGACAAAGCAAACTAAATGAAGGGTGAGAGAAAGTATAAGGGGAAAACACCCATCGTATAACAATACAAGTTATATAAGCCTCACATAGAGAATACAAACCGGCATGACTGGACTTAGAAGATAGTGGGAATGTTCTAAAATATTGTGATGAAAATTTCACAACTATATAAATCTTCCACAAACAATGAAATGTATACTTAAAATGGGTAAAAATTTTTGTTTGTAAATTATATTTCAATAAAGATAGATCTTAAGGGGGGGAAGAAACCTTAAATCAAATTGTACAAAGTCTAAATTTTGTCAGAGAGAAAAGAGAGAGGGCTGTCACACAAGTAAATATAACAGTTATGAAAGAATATTGGTATACATAACAAATATATGTCTTAAGCTATCTTCTATAATTATTTGTACTTAAAGTAGAATTAGGTCAGCTTCCTAATACATTCCAGAAATTACTCATGATAAAGCATAAGAAAGTATGTTATATTGTGCTCATCTTAAATCAGGTACAATGGCACAAACCTGTAACCCCAGCGACTCAGAGGCTGAAGGAGAAGGACTGCAAATTCAAGACTAGCCTCTGCAATTTAGGAAGGCGTGAAGCAACTTAGCAAGACCCTACCTCAAAATAAAAGGGGTGATAATGTAGTTCACTGGTAAAGCACTGCTGGGTTCAATTTCCAGTACTCCCCACCCCCAAAATTCCTAACATCGACTCATGCCCAGTAGGCAGGCACACCACCATTGAGCAATACCCCCACCAGTCAAAACTTTAAGATTTTTACATACATCACAAATGTATTGGAGAAATGGACTCACAGTGGTTCAGTAACTTACTAAAAACAGACAGCTAGTAAATGATAGAGTTAGCCTACTCTTTCCAGAACATGCCACATGTAGAAAGGGAGTAATGACATGCTCAGAAACAATTTAGATATTGCTTGTTTTTAACCCACTTTTCCCACAGTCCTAATGCTAGGGAGAATTAATCTTAAAGCAAATAATCCCTCACATACCAGGACTGATAGGATATTTCTCTGCAAAATGTTTCCATGTATGTGGAAACCTAATGTTTTGAATTAAAGAATTTTACTTGTTTAATTTCAATTTAGTTAAGACTCTTAAATACAATTTGTATATGTTAATTATGTGTGGTGATGGCCACCACACACACTATTCCTCAAGTACTGAGAATTGAACCCAGGGGTCCTTTAACACTGAGCAACATCCCCAGCCCTTTTTTCTAAATTACCCAGGCTAGCTTTGAACTTCAATTGTCCTACCTCAGCTTCTTCCCCAGTAGCTTGAATTATAAGTGTATGCCACTATACCCAGTCCTCACAACCATAATGCTCTCACAACTAAAAGGTTAAAGATCTAGGTGACTTTTGCCCATAATATTTCAAATTAAACAGTTGGAATGAATTTTTTGAAATATAAAAACTGTCAATTTTTAAGACTATTATTCACTTGGACATTCATTTATAATACTTTTATATAGCTGACTTTTATAAGTTGATAGTTGACATAGGTCCTTTCTGCTGTTGTTTCTGTATTGTTTTGTTTATGGATTATTTTGAATTGCTGGTATTTTCATGATATGATTTCCTTATTTATTCAGGTTTCTGAGTTTCTACTGTAATTTTTACCTAAATAGCACTTTTACATTTTTCTGATTTACTTTATTTCAGATCCCAACATTTCAAAGCTCTTAAATCCTCACTTTTAAAACTTCAAATTCATAGCTATTTTTAAGTTAGAAAAAATGTTGTGAATCATCTAGAAATGTTTCACAAATAGTTTGACTGCTCTGATGACTTAGAAAGTTATTCTGATATATTTATGACACATATAATCTGGTAACACTATTATCAGTCTTAGAAAATCACAATGCACTTCTCTTCATAACCACTGATCATTCAGACCCATTTCCTAAGCATATTTTCCATTGTTTAATGACATGTTTAGTATATGCTTATCTAATTCTCTCCCTTGGTCCTCCTAGGGACTGTTGTCTTCATGATAACAGGGAACGTTTTGAGTTAATTTTCTAAAGTTTAAAAAAAAAAAATTTCAAAACTATGCCTGGAATGAGAATCCTTACTTTCGTCTGACATTTATATAACTTTTCTTATAATCTTAAATCTTATTCCAGAAGATTAACTGATTTTAACTAGCATATTTTCTACAGTCATTGTTTCTTATTTAATAGTCTCTGAAATTACTTTCTAATTCTGTTATTAAAAGTACTCATCAAACACAGTAGAGATGCCTGGGAGGTGTGAGATCTAGATGCCTGCCAGAAAGAAAAGAAAAGAGTTTGATGAAGAGCTAGTCACTGTTTGCTTTGGTTCATTTATTTTCACTGATGTATACAGTTCTTGTAAATATACCACATCTTATTTATCCTTTCTCAAATAAATGGAAATAGGGGTTTTCCCTAGTTATTTTGCTTGTACAATTTTTTAATGTTGCTAAGAAAATCTTCTTATTGTAAAGATATACTTTATACCACAGTTTCTTCAAGGTAGTTACTCAGTATTTATATGATTTCTTTGTTTTATACACACATGCGGTGTTTAAGTGGTTTCTTTAAAATAGGATGTGTTTTTATAGTATAATGCCAGAAGACAGCTTGTTAATAAACAGTGAGTTTGAAATGTATGATCTGGACTCTAGCCAAAGCAGTCACCACTCTTGTCTACCCCTATCACCTCTCAAAGATAAGAGAACAAGGTTAGGAAATCACCTGCCCTTTGGACATGCACAGGCTTTGTTCAATATTTTGCCCTCAAAGTTTCATTCATGCTCCCTTAGTACTATCCTCAGAGAAATTAGAAATCATCCACCTCCTACTTTTAACTAGTGATTTCCAGCTTTGACTTTAGAGAAAAACAAATCAAATGAAAAATATTTTAGGGGCCAGGGTTGTGGCTCAGTGGTAGAGCGTAGAGCGCTTGCTTAGGAGGTGTGAGACACTAGGTTTGATTCTCAGCACCACATATACATAAAATAAAGGTCCATCAACAACTAAAAACAAATTCTTTTAAAGAAAAGTATTTTGTAAAGCATTTAGTATATATTAAGTAACTTGCAGAGTTGTTTCCTAAAGAACAGAAAGCTCAAATTCTACTTTATAAAGAATATTTCTATTTAATATATTAATATTTAATAAATATTTCTATTTAATATTTGTGACTATAATAAAAATTCTTCAAATATTAATTATGATTAAATATGAGGACACAAGATCCCAAAAGTTCAATTAACAACTGCCATATTTAACTATTAACTTTGAGAGGATATTTTGGCATTTAAAAAATGAGTCTCAGAAAAATATATATTTCAAGCATTTTCTTTTTTAATGAAGGTTTAAGGAACTTAAACGAAAATTTCAAACTAAATACCTGCCAAAAACAAAATTTTCCAGGAATATGTAAACTTTAGTTGACTTTTTTTTCATAAAAGTGCAGACTAGAATGACTAAATCCAATATATGTTTAAAAAGAAAAAATTTAATAATGTAACTTTATCCATTCACATATTTCTTCCTCAACAAATCATGTAGCAGTTCTATATTAACAAGATTAAAATTTCTGTTTAATTGCTTTTTCCCTTCTTATCTTTTTGTAAATATGTAACATCCTAAAGGCAAGAAGTAAGCTAAACATGCAAACCTCTTCTTTTCCAGATATATTAATGTACCAATAGAACTATCTTATTCAATATGACATTAATTTGTTTCTAAAGTATCATCGTATGAGAGTACATCGAAGAAAAGATACTACACTAAAATTAATTGGGGGGGGGGTCCCCACAGTATTATTCAAGATGAAATCAAATGGCAATGCTCCTATATTCCTACTAGGAGTACAATCTTTCTGTAGACTTCCTTGGCACTATCTATTCACAAACATAAATTTTACACTGTTTAAGCAAGTTAACTAAATAGTAACAGGGCAAAAAATCATAAGATATTCATCTCAAGGTACAATAAAACTCAAATTGGAAGCTATTTAAATGTCCAACAACAACAAAGAGCAATGGTTAATTACAATATAGCTACTGAAAATTTTTCAATGGCATGGGAAAATGCACAAGGTACAATGCTAAGGAAAAAAGAAGATATAAAACTTCACAATATGATCCAAGTTATTTTAATCTCACAAACCCATACACACAGAATCTTTGGAAATAGGAGCTTTTTATTTTTTTCCTAAACAACTCATGTATTTCCCATAGTGAACTTGCATTCAAGCAGCAGCAACTTTCCACATCAGGCTGCAATGTTGTATAGCATATGCCTGCTAAGAAGTTGTATTAGTTTTGACATTTTTTTCTGTGCTAATGTTTTTCTCAGTGCCAAAAACTTAGGCAAAAACTTCCCAACCATTGTACTCTGATACTTAGAAACACTTTCCCGGGTCCATTATTAAAAAGAATGCCTTTGTTATACAACTTTTTACCATATTATAATTACTCATTTCTATAATAATATTTTTTATCACAAAACAATTTCCTGAAGACTTCCAAGTTTTATTCCAGTGCTCAACACAAAACCTTAACAGAAAGGAGACCCTCAAAAATTGATTAAATTTGCCATCTATGGTGATGCACACCTATAATCCCGAGCGGCTCAGGAGGCTGAAGCAGGAGGATTGAGAGTTCAAAGCCAACCTCAGCAAAAGTGAGGAGCTAATAAGTAATTCAGTGAGATCCTGTGTCTAAAATAAAATTAAAAATAGGGCTGAGGATGTGGCTCAGTGGTTGAGTGCCCCTGAGTTCAATCCCTGATACCAAGAAAAAAAAAAGGATTAAATTTATACGAATTAAATGAGTAAGGTTTACATAAACTAGAGATAACAAAAAAGAAAACTATCACTGAAAAACTTTTTTTTGAGGAATTGCTCATATTTACATATTTCCTCATTTTTCTCCTGAGATGGTAAATGCATAAAGCACTGTTTCACATTAAAAAGGCGAAGGTCTATTCTTATACATATTTTCTTGAAGTTATAAATCACAGGTAATACAGTGGAGATATTTTCAAAGTTATTTTTGGTGATATGAATAAAATCTTGTTTACTCTGAGTAAAAGAACAGACTGTATCCTCAAATTTAAAACAATTATCTCCTTATCCATTGGATAGACAGGAATCAAACTTTAATGTCAGTCTTAAATTTCAGATTATCCTAGCTATTAATAAAAGAATAAAATCCGCTCTGAACATATACAAGCAGTACCAAGCAAATGGTCATATCTATATCTGGTGCTTTCACTGTTCAACAGCACCATGATGATCTAGAGCATTAGAAACTCATCTTGTTTAAAATACATGTTTTCCAAATATAATTCCAAGTGTAGCATCAACAATGACAGCAACTAATGTTAACAGTGAACTCAACTTCATTAGTTACCACCTCAGACTATATAATTTCACAGAAATTTACTGCTAAAGGAAACTTGGAGATAACAATCCAATTTGGTCATTCACCATCTTATAAAACAATACTGAAACTCCAAGAGGCTAAGTAACTGGCCTAAAATTACACAAAAATTAGTGACCCAAGCTATTCACTCACTAAGGTCCAAATTAAAGTAGGATAGGTCAGGAAGACAAGAGTACTCCAATGATTCAGGACTAAGTGGAAAAACAACTCAAAAAATGCTGAGATGATCTGCACATGTGTAAAAATATAGTTCTTTATGTCTGCTAGGGTAAAAGCATTCTGTTAATTAGCTGTCAATGAATGTAGATCATCATAGTCTGATATTTCCAGGAATGCATGCTGATACATAAGATGAAACTGTTGAGTAGGAAGTGTAAAAAGAACAGCACCAAAAGGGCCTAGAATTGCTAATTTTTTTTAATGTTTTCAGCTTTCCTTTTTAAATAAATTATATATATATATATATATATATATATATATATATATATATATATATTAGTTCTAGTTGGACACAATACCTTTATTTATATATTTTTATGTGGTGATGAGGATGGAACCTATTGGCCTCCCACATTCTAGTCCAGCACTCTACTGCTGAGTCACAATCCCAGCCCTGAATTGCTGAATCTTAAAGATGAGGTTTTCTTTTTCTTTTCTTTCCCCCTATCCCAAATCTATGAAAGACGGATAAAAACAGAAACTCAATATATAAAATACCCATTATACAGAGCTGCTCTGTTTGGAGATAGAGGCAGGGGAGTTTACATAGAAACCTGCTCTATCCTGATACTTCCTTGGAAATTTGAACAGTTAAAGAATTTAAAAATCATAGACTTAGTTCAACCAATTTATTTTACAAATACAGATATTGAGGACCAGAGAGACTTGCTGATGGTTTCACAGCTAATTAGTGACAAAGGTGAACTACAACTGAATTTACCAGTCTCTAATCTGGAACTTTTCCAGTACACCACACCATTAACAGAATATTTTAGTAATTTGAGGACAACAGCTAATGGGTAACATTTCATTTTTCAACAGCTAATGGGTAACATCTCATTTTTTTTCTTTATAATTTATATTCATGAGATATATAATATAAGCAAAAAGGAAATAACTTATTTACCATTCCCCTTTAGTGAAAATGAGGTCCATATTTTTTATATAACTATATATACAAATGTATATATCCTTCCAGACTTTTTTGTAAATATACACAAATGTATACTTTGGAATTTTTTTCTTCTCAACTACTTAATATTTTACAATTGTCTTTCCCCATAAAAATATATATACCTATATGTGTGGTATTTAACATACGGTATTTAATCACATAAACAAACTATTTTATTTATTCAATCTTCTCTTTATAATTATGTACTATTCATTATCATTTTTGTAATACTACTCCTATTATTATTATTCCTACTGCTGAGAGCCATAGCCAAGTAGGAATGACGCATGGCATTTTTGGTTGAAAGGTGACGCCAGCAAGCCATTGAGATGATAATGATTATCATAGGATTAGGGTTAGGTTAGGGTTAGGGTTAGGGTTAGGGTTAGGTTTGGGTAGTGCTGGAGTATCTTTGCTGATGGTGTCACTGGTGGTACAATTTTTCCAAAGGAGCCATCAATTGGCTTGGTGTCATGGCATTTCTGTATCCTCCTCCCTTCTGCTAGTGATGGTCTAAAATTTGGGGGCCAACAGAGGTGAGGCAAAGAACCTCACCCCTCCACTGGTGCATAGGCCTATCCATAAGTATGGCTGTATGCTGGACCGGTAGTCAGTGACGGGTATGATCCAATTGCAGTGGTACCAACCCAGAGGTCAGCTCATCCAATGACGGGTAAGGACCATATGTTGTATTGGACAATCTAACAGGCACGGTCCCTAAGCCACATTGCTTGTTGTTTAATTAAACAGAAGGGGGGAGATGCTGAGAGCCATAGCCAAGTAGGAATGACGCATGGCATCTTTGGTTGAAAGGTGACACCAGCAAACCATTGAGATGATAATGGCTTATGTTAAGATGAGCATTCAATTGGAGATTATACCCCTGCTGTCCCCCTGGGCCTGCTACTTTGGAGCTCTCTCTCGGGACTCCCAGAGAGTTCCCATTGGTTGGGGAAGTGCGGTAGGAGGGAATTCCGGAGGAGGGTTTTCCTGTTGGTGTAATGTGTCCCAGGAGAAGGCCTCCTGCATGGCATTTGCGGGAGTTTTGGAAATAAAGTTTGTTCCTGCTTGAGTGGCTCCTGATTTTGTGCCCAGCCAGACTGTGGCATTCTACAACCACTTTGTAGACCAGTGTCTTGTGAAAAACTATAATTACATTAGGATAAATTCCTAAAAACAGAGTTTCTAGCTCCAATTGTTACTTTTTGTCTAGTTTTAGATACATAATTTCAAAGTGCTGTCCATAAATGAAGAACAAAATCATAAACCCAAGGACAGCATAAGACTGTTATAACCATATTCCAGTTAAAACAAGGTTATTTTGATTTTTTTTCAAGTGATAAAATGAAAATGCTTCTTAGTTTTAATTTTTGTTAAGTTCATTATTAGTAAGACTAAACATCTTTGTATGTAACATCCTATTCCTAGGGTCCTTTAATATAAACAACATGGAAAATATACAGTCTTCAGGTTCTTTAAAATAAAACAATAAACTATAAGGTACCACTGGAATTCAGAACAGTTCCTATGTAAAATTAATGAATGGGGATTGACAAGAATGTCTCAACAACAATCCCCCACCCCTAACAACAATCCCTGGGGACTGGGAAGGAAGCTAAAAATATAAAATATCCTAGAGGTTTATCACCCAAGGTAGTGGACAGACTCCAGGTCTCGGAGAAGAGATAGCAAGTCTCCCACAGGATGAAGATATAACTATCTTACAATCTGATTAGTCTGAGCACTGAGATGTTCCCTAACTTTGTGTGGAAACATCAAGTGGATTCAGCAGTGAGATGTTTTTTAAGTCCAACAACTGCAAATGACATAAAGCTGAGCTAAGAGTATCCTATAGTTCCCTATAGGGAAGACAGGCCTTGAGAAAAGTCGAGGCTACCTCAAGCCAATTTCTAATGTGGTAATGCATAGTTCCTTAATATCCCTTTCAAGTACACAGTTGTCTCAAGGTTGTACTCAATTATGTTCTCTTTCAAATCACAGCTAAGTAAAAAATTCCAAATGCAAAAAGTATTCATTTTATAATCATGAAAAGTCATAATATCAAAAAAAATATTTTAGACACATTTCAGGGACATTGTTGGAGCTTAATATTTAAAGGAATCTTGATACAAATCTTTTGGAAAGCATTATTTTTAAAATTTCATAATTTATGTCCTATAAATACAACTGCCTTTTAATGTAATAATTTATTTCCAGAAACTGCAAGTAAAAAATGAATCAGTTTAACAGATATTTTTACATATTAAAAAATGCTCCAATTAAAAGAGTAATGACCCAACAATATTAGTAAAGCAAAGATTGAGCAATTAGAAACTTCAAAAACCATTTCCAAGGTAAAACTGTTACAATTTTTAGATAACTATAAATACAAAAAAAGTTGAATATTATGCAAGGACTATCTTAAAGTATTATAAAGTATGTACAACACAAAAAATACAAATCCAATATATTATAAATTTTACTAGAAATTTATAAGCTAGAAATATGAAATGTCAGTCATTCCAATTCTGACTAAATGCAAAACCAATATATAGTGATCATCTGTAGAGGAGAAATAATTACTATAAGGGGAATGGCAGAGGCTTTCCAAGGCGCTGTTAATGTTCTGAATTTTTATGTAGACAATGATTACCCAGGTGTTTTCACTCTTTAAAATTCATGAGCTAGGATTGTGGCTCAGCGATAGAGCACTCGCCTAGCACAGGTGGGACCTCAGCACCATATAAAATCCATATAAAATCCTCAGCACCATATAAAAATAAAGGCATTATGTTGTGTCCATCTACACCTTAAAATAAATATAAAAAATAAATAAAAAATTCACCAGCCTGTGTATTTATAATTTACAAATGTTGTGCATTGGTATATTTCTATTTAAACACACAGGAAACCAAACATGAACCTGATTGTCATACTAAAAACTCCACAATAGGCTTCCTAATACACTGGAAGGTATAGCCAAACCCTTTTTATATTTAGGTCCTAAACTCACTAGCCCCCATGAGCCCATTTATTACCTTCCCCCTGTTCACAGGCCCCTGACACATAATTCTCAAAGTTCACCACACCAACCTAATTCCATTTTAGGAATTTTACTTTATAATCTCCCCTAAATGAAATGCAGGTGTTTAAATGGCCTTTCTTCCTTAATTCACCCAGGATTGTGTGAAATACTATACATTTATTTATTATGCGTTTATTCATTTGTTATCTGGGCACCTACCAAGCCCTAATTAAAAGCTAGGGTCCTCAAGAGCGAGGGCTTTGTTTTGTTGATGCCAGAAAAATAACACAAAGCAGGTATGTAAAAAGCAGTATTGAGGGATGGGGTCTTGGCTCAGCGGTAGAGCACTTGCCTCATATGTGTGAGGCACTGGGTTCAATTCTCAGCACCACATATAAATAAATGAATGAATGAATGAATGAATGAATGAATGAATGAATAAATAAATAAATAAAGGTTCATCAACAACTAAAAAATTTTTTAAATAAAAAACAGTATTGAATAAATAGAAAATGAATTTAATAAAGAAACTATTTATGTAATTATATATTTCTGTGTTCATTTGTTTAATATCTGCCTCCCTCACTAGATTATATGCTCACCATTCTATAGTCCATACTTCCCTAGCTTAGCAACTAGGCCCAACCCAAATGATGAATAAATATTTGTATAACAAATAGTATACATCAATTCACCGCTGAAACATCTTTTTTTCCTCCTAAGCTCAAAACAAGTATGTGTTGTTAACATCCAAGTTATGATCTCAATGTTCTTGTACTCTCCAAGCCCAAGAAAGTATCATTTCCCCTACCCTCACAACATTACACTTAGAATGAACAAATTTAGCAAAATATTTTATCTGATCACTATTATTAATTATAAGCTCAACATAAATCCCCTTCCATCTTATACACAAAAATGTTAACATAGCACATGTGGTTGCTCTCCTTAGAACACAGGAAGGTTAATGTCTTTCGGTTTGGATTTTAAGAATGTTCCCACCATTTTCTAATTGATAAAAGTAGCTTATTTTGCTTAACTTCTGTGTGAAAACAATGTAATTTATGCTGGACCCTGCTTTCCTCCAGAGAGTCTACAATTTGCGTGTGTGCTAAGCAGAAGATACCTCTATGATCAGTCCTCAGTTAAAAATCTTTTCTTGAATAAGCTTCACTGTTATACAATGCTTCACACTATTATACTTATTTGTTGCTGGAAGGAATTAAGTACATCCTGTGTGCCTCTACTGGGAAAGGACTTGTGTGTGGTTTCCTCTTAACTTTGTCCCATCTGCTTTTTCCTTTTGCTGATTTTGCATTGTGTCTTTCACTGTAATAAATCATAGCTTAGCACTACTGTATGCTGAATCTGGTAAGCCTTCTGGCAAATCAATGAACCAAAGCTTATTTGGGGAGATTCCCAACACATCTCTCAATTCTAAAATGTATTATAATCAATCACAACTATAGAAAAACAAAAGAAGAAAGGGAACTATGATTCTTGCCTTCTGGTATTCATGCCTATGTGCAATCCCCTCCCCCAGAATGTGGGCTGGACCTAGTGACTTACTTAAAAGAATGAAATTCTATAAAAGTGATGAGATGCCACTTTCAAGGTTATATTCCAAAACACTGTGACTTTTGTCTTGCTCACATTCTCTATCTGGTTATTCTCCCTTGTTTCTTCTTATGAAACAAGCTGCCCTGTTGTAGGCTGCCCTCAGGAGAGGACAGTGGCAAAAAATTAAGAGGGCCTCCACCCAACAGCCAGTTTAAAAACAGAGACCTTCGGCTCAACAGTCTCAGAGGATCTCAATCCTACCATCAACTACATGGGTGAGCCTGGATTTCTGACGCAGAGAAAAACTGAGATAATAAATGTTAATGTTTTAGTCACTTAGCTTGAGAGTTAATCTGTTACTCAGCAACATATAACTAACATACTCTGCCACATAAAACAACCTAAAGTCAAGATAATATCTATTATGCAACATCTTCCAGATGTTGGACATCAGACAACAGATGACAGAGATCCCTGAAAATAGTGAAGTGAGCTAGGCTAACTGTCCTAGCTTACTGTTCCAAAAGTTCAAGCCCTTGCTTCAGGGAAAGGCAAACCAGGCAGAGAAGCCTGAGTTCCCAGAGAATAAAGAGTTCCAGAGACAGAGAGACAGACAGACAGACAAGACAAAGACACAGAGAGACCACAGAAGCAAGGGGAGCATTGGGAACAGGCAGGGGATCCACACCAGCAAGCCTGTGTAAAAACTGCCTAAAAGGAAAGAACCACTGAAAAAATGAGAAGGACCAATCCTTAAACTCACTTAGGGCCAGGAATGGTGCCTACTCCCACCATGAGAATGGGAAACCCTCATTAATTCATGGGGCATCAGGTAATAATGAGGCAAAATTAGCCTGAAGTTGATCTGGTCCCACCTAAAAAGGCTTAAAAACAAGACCAAACAAACAAAAAAAAGGAAAGGGATTCTATCCCAAAAGAACCTAGCTAATATACACAGGTATATGAGAGAGTATGCCCTAGGGTGGTTCTGAGGATAGTAGAACAAGGGAACAAAATATAAAACTAGGCTAGGCACAGTGATACACAGCTATGGGAGGCAGATTGGAGGCCTGCCTGGGAGACTTAGCAAGATCCTATCTCAAAATAAAATGTAAAAAAGGAAAGAGCTGGGGGCATAGTTTAAAAGTAGAAGGTTCAATCCCTAATTCCCAGTAATTACAAAAAAAAAAAGACAAAAGAAAGAAAGAAAAAAAAAGATAGACTATAAAGCTGAGTTAAGGTTAAGATGAGACACCCTAACATGTCACAGGATCCAATACTGAGGCAAGGGTTTGATAGAAGCTCAAATATACTACTGCAATGACTCTAAGAAACCTGAAAAACTAAGATTCCATATTAATCCATTATGTCCCATCATCCTATATATAAAACACCTATAAAATTTTTAATTGAGCAATTTTATAGGTGTCCTACGAATTTTTTTTAGTTTTCATAGGTGTCGAATATATAGGACAACAGAGCACAATGGATTAAATAGATGGCAGAACTGCTAAGGCAGAGTATGGTGGAAGGGATTTAAAGACTCAAAGAATTGGACATGCTAGAGAAGGTCTGTATATTTGACCCCCAAATCAACCAGTTAACAATGATCCTCCAGAGGGGTAAGAGGACACTCTATTTACCAAGGCAGCACTGGGTCCTCTGAGATGGTCAGTGTTGACTGTCCTTTTCATGCCAATGCTGAGAGTGGAAAGCACTGCTACTGACAGAGCCTTCTTAAGGAGCAATGAGGATGTGAGGATTACAGAACAGCACAGGTCAAGCAGCAGCATTTACTCTTCAGAGACAAGTTGAAATTCAGGAATGAATATCAAAATCAGAATGACTCCCAGGGGTCTGAAGCTAGGTAATAAAACATATTGTTTCTAGGGGCAACCCATCATTATTAGTTCTCATCTGCCTGGGGGGAAATGTCCCAGGGGAGGCAAATCACAAACTGTGCAGAGAAGCAGGGTAGTTGGAAGTTATTAGCTACTGAGAGATGTGTGAAAGGTCTTGTACAGGGGATTGTGGTAAAGGGTCAAAGATGAGGTTTGGAATATGGAAAATAAAGACATTCTTTCCAGCAAAAGAAAAGTGAGACCAGGCTTCCACTTTCTTGCTTTCCTTAGCTTTTTTTTTTTTTAATATTTATTTTTTAGTTACAGTTGTCAATACCTTTACTTTATTTATTTATTTTTATGTGGTGCTGAGGATCAAACCCAGGGCCTCACATGCGCTAGGGGCAAGCACTCTACCATTGAGCCACACACCCCCTACTTTTTGATTAAACCACCCTCTCTTGTTTTCCTATGCTATTTTTTCTTCTTCCTGTTCTTATCATTCCCTTTCAGTTAGCATCTTTTGATAATCCCTAGCTTTACACTGGTCATCACTTTGATGTATGTGTTAGTCCCTAATTTAAAGCCTAATAGGTTGAGCCCTATCTTCTTCTAAGAGGTGGTACAGAGAGTAAAAGTTATCACATTTAGAGGAAAGCATTCTAAGCCGTTTTGCTGATAAAACAAGTAAATTATATAGGTCCTACATTTGTTTATGTTTCTATACCATTGAAAAATCAGGCATGCCACTTTTTTTTGATGTTTGTTTTAGTTGTAGGTGGACACAATGACTTTTTTATTTTTATGTGGTGCCGAGGATGGAACCCAGTGCTACATGCGTGCTAGGCAAGCACTCTACCACTGAACAACAACCCCAGCCCATGCATGCCACTTTTTAACACACCTACTATGAAGTTGTATGAAGTGAAGAATTCTCCCATCCATCCTCTGAACTGAAAGTCACTAAGAATGGTACCTCTATGTAAGCAATCATGACTAACTTTGTGCAAGATCCAGTTAAAATTTCATGCCCTATGCCATAGCATACTATATATAGTATATATATATAGTGTGTGTGTTTATGTGTGTGTTATAGTGTGTGTGTTTGTGTGTGTGTGTGTGGCCTGCTTTCCTAAGAATCACTTTTTGTTAGAATTGGAATTAAGCCTAGAAATCATCTAATCAGTTTATACATTAAAGGAAAAAAAAAACACCCTAGAATCCAGACACTTAAGATTCGGTTCAGTGTTAAAACTTTAACACTGAATTTTTTGCTCAATGTTTATATTACTTATATCATGCTCAACAATTCAATATGTTTATGCATATATATTAGCAATGCTAAGGTTTCAGTAACAGAAGCTGCTAATCAAGTAACTTATTAACAAATTAACATTACAAAAGGCACCTAAAACTTACAGTTATTACTAATCATTCCATAATTACTAATTTCCCTTTGTTTTCCCACTTTTCTTTGACTACTCTTTAACCTTTTCTCTTTTACAATAAAAGAGAAAACCTTCTGTCTTTTGCATGTGTCTATCATTCCAGACATTCCCACCATATCTTTCCCTTGTTCCTACTCTTATCCCTTTCAGTCTACTGTTCACTACTACTCTCTAAATTGGCCATCAATGGGGGTGAGGATATATAATTTATATAAACATATAATTAATTACATATTTACAAAGATAATTTTTTAATATTTACTCATTTCTAACATAGCTTTAGAACTACTAGTTTTAAAAGCTGATGACTAAAATACTATACTAAGTATAAAGACAGTACAGTATGGGCTCTAAGAGCTGGACTCTGAAGTTCAAACAGCTGGGTCAGCATCCTGTTCTGCAACTTCTGAGATGTGTCACTTGGGCAAATTACTTAGCCCACTTCATCAGTCTCCTCTTGTGTAGAACCAGAATGTGCCAATAAAATCATCTCCACATAATTATCATAAAACACTAAAGGAGGTTATCAGTACTCACTAAATGTGACCTATTTTGAATATCTCACAAAATATTGAACTAAAGCTCCTTGGGGCCTTTTTCATTGTCTTAGAGACTTAGCATGATGGGGTCAATTGTAGGTATTTTCTCCTCCTATGATGAAGGCCAGTATTTCTGACAGCAGTAATTCTAAAGCTTTCTGTTAATAATTCCCAAGTATCACTGGTGAAATACGCAAGTGGTCTGGTTGGGTTTCTCCTAACAATGATGAATAGACCTTTAATTCTCACGTACCCACTGTCACCTGCAAACCTTACCTGTGGAAAATTGTCTGTTGATACTGTATTCACCACCAGCAAGTTTTTCCCATGCTGCTTCCAGCTGATATCACCTACCTATCTCCTATCCACAGAGAAAGGAAGAGTGTACACAAGGAGCTGAGAAGAGAGGACTACAAAATCACATCCATGAAGCTACCCAAAAGCCATCCTGGAGATCAAGTTAAGGGAAAAGCTCAAAACCCTCAGGGTCCTTAGCCTGAAGTCATTTTAGGCTCCTAACTGATTAAAATAACAATAATTAAATACTCTCTCCTTTGATAATGAAATATTGTAAAACATCAAAAGTTGAGATCTTTTTCTATGTGTTCAAGTATTCTGGATTAAGTTGAGCTCTTCTCTAGTTATTGGGAAAAGAGAAAGAGATAGAACAGGAGGAGGAAAATTTGGCCACTTAAAAAAGTTTTTCTGTAAATATAATTTTGTAAATAATATGGTAAGTGATAACAACATAATACTTTTATACTTACCTTAATTTTTAAATTAAAATTATAATGTAAAGTAATATTTAAACAAGAAGTAAACTTAAGTATCTCCTTTAATTTTTTTTTAAATAGAAAATAAGAACCTTTAAAACTCTTTCCATTTTTGAAGGCCAAGCTTTAATATGCAGCACAATCAACTGTGGATCTGGTTAAAATGCAGTTGTGATTATGAAAGTCTGGGGTGGGACCTGAAAGTCTGCATGTCTTAGAGGCTCCCAGGTATGCACGTAATGCTGTTCCCCAGATCACACTAAGAATAGCAAGAAAAAAAGTTTCCCTAAATATCAAAAGACCTACTCCCAACTTCCTAACTTTTGAATTTAATGCCTCCTTCCACTGGTATTAGAAGCAAGAGCATTTTAACAGCTCTCAGTAACAAACTGAATCCAAGGATAAAACTCTCTCTTAACAATAAAGAAAGAAGGGGAAAAAATAAAGAGTTTGTAGAAGGAAACTCATTATTATTGTGATCATAAGAACAACAAAGTATATGAAGAAGCTCTTTCAATTTTCCGTATGGTTTCCCTACAAAACAAAAGCAAAAATGAACTTATACAGAATGACCATTTCTGTTAAATAAAAAAATTTCCAATCATTTTACTACCTTCTTTAAAAGAAAGAAAATGATGGTACAGTTATTTTTCCATTTTTAACATTTTAAAACAAACTTGAACAAAACTCTTCTCTGAAAAGGGGACATGTAAATAAAAAACATAAGAAAGTGAGGAAGCATGCCAATCCAAGATCTGGGAGGACAGTGTTTCAAGAGGGAAAGTGCAAAGGCCCTGAGACTGCAACAAAGAGGCCAGTGTGTTGAAGAATGAGTAGGGGAAACATAAGTGTCCACAAGGTAAGGGAGATAAGGAAGGAAGGCCCTTGGCTTTTATGCAAGTGATACTGGCAGTCTTTCCCGGGGCTCTGAGTAGAATACCTTGCTCTGATGTTTAAAGGATAACACTGGCTGCTAAACTGAAAACAGACTTTAGGCTGTTACATATAGAAATATACACAAAGAATGGTAACGCAATGGCCCCCAGTATTCCTTATGAGTTCTTTTTACATATGGCTACTATACATACATAGAAACAACTGTCATTTGCATCTGAAAGAAAATCAAGAACTGGTGTGATGGGATATGTCATACATATGAAATACTGATGCTCAACTTCTCATATCTAACTCCACTCCCAACTTTCAACCACTAGCTCTAAATATTGGTAAGAACATTTGAAATTTCTCAGAACCACATAAAAATAAATAAATAAAATTAATGTAATGTGTACAACTACAACTAAAAAAATAAAAAATTAAAAAATTTTATCACTCTGACCCAGTAATTTCATTTGAGACAATAGCCAGTGAAAATAATCATAAACAGGAAACAAATTTCACCACAAAAATATCTCCACTTTATAAAAGCAAAACCAGACAATTTAAATATCCAACAACTATGTGATTAAAATATGAAAATCTTCTCAATTATGTAACCAATAAAAATGATTGCCTCAAAACTGGAAAAATGTTCATAATATGATTTTTATATTTGTAAAATACAAACACAAAAACTAGAAAATATAAAAGTACCAAGAAAAAACTAGAAATATACACATTGAAATATTAACAGGAGTCATATTTGAAAGACTAAATTATGTAAACCAATTTTAATTTATATTTTCCAATGTTTACAAGTGATCAAGCATTTTATTTACAATTTTAACATTATTTTTATTTCCAATATACATCTCATATAACATCACCTCTCTACATACTATATCAATCTAATATGTTAATAATAACTTGTAAGCATATACCAAGCACCTAGTGTGCCAGACACTGCTAAATGCTGACTCCTGGCTATCTCACTTTAATCTTCACAGTAATCCCTAATGGCAGTACTATCAGAGATGAGGAAGCAATGCTCCAGTCACACAGCCATCACAAAGCCAGGGTCATCTTTGGGCCCTGAATTTAGTTCTTGGGCACTCAAATGAGCACTATCCTGCCTCCCTACAACAATGTAATAAGTAAGGTAACCTTGATCAGAGTCCTCAGCATACCATACTGATCAGCATTCTCAGTATGGTAGCACTTTCATACTTCCCTTATCATTTCATGTATTTCCTTCAGTCTGCCTCCCTCTTTCCTCATCTACCTTTTTATTTACTCCTTTTCCTTCTCTCCCATACTTCATCCCTACCTATACCATCAGCTTTTAACTAGTAGCATTCTTGGGCATTGATTAGTTTCACTGGTGAAACTCAAAGGAATCAACTGCTATTATAAGTCTTATTATAAATCGGAAATTATACACTGGAAGCCTAAACCATGCCTGGATACCAGATGTGTTTTGCTTTAGGTCCTACTATTTTGAATTAGTCTTCATTTAAAAATTAAGACAAGTTCACATAAAAATCCAAAATTATATATATATGAAAACAACAGAGGTGAAACTCCACTTTTCTCCTAATGATTAATCTCCCATTATCTGCAGTCCCTACCAGCCCCTAATCTCTGACAACTGACTTTTTTCAAGTTTCTTTACTCTTTTATGATCCCCAATATCTCCAATATCCTCTCCAATATCTAGTCCCAAAGGTACTGAAATTATGAGCCTCACCAAAATAATTTTAAGTAGTGACACCAAAGTCCTGGGACATATTGTCACATGATATTTTTACTTTCTGCTAAGTTCTGCAAATTCTTCTGAAAGATGCTAAGAGCTAAAAGGCCTAATGTCAGATCTAAACCACAAGGAAGGCAGCAATAGCAATCATGGCAAAACCCCAAGCAAAGGCATATCCCAAAGCACTTGCTATTAGCTGGCCCACTGGACCAATTCATCTCTTGGATCCACTGAAACTCATATATTCCTTTAGCATTAGCCAGAATGAGGAAGGGTTTAGCAGAAAGTTTTCTCATGAGGAGACTAATGAGTTTAGTAATAGCTGCAAAGCAGTTACAAAACATACAAAAATTTTGTAGTTGTTGTTTCAGCTCTGTTGGAATTCTGATATATGCATTTTAAATAGTAAGATTAACTGCAGTATCTACCTTTCTTATTGTCTTAGTAGCTATTCAAAAATCCATAGTTTTACGGTAATGTAAATCCATTAGAGAGAAGACTATATAAAGTGCACTAAAGGATCAATCTTACACTGGAAGAAATATAGACCCAATGATCTTCTCCATCTCTAATTTCCCCAGGCTCAACTATGAAACTTATTTTTAACAATTCCAGAACAGAAAGAATAAGACATACAGAAAAATTTTAGAGAGCAAAGGTCCACTTAGAACTAATTTCAAGTCTCATATACTAAGAAGTTTGTCATGGCTATGGAAGAACTGCCAATGGGGGAAGAAACAAAGTGGGTTCATATGTTTCATTTATCATTCATTACTTTGAGTACTATTTTAAAATTAAGTTTTTATTATAAATTTCAAAAAATACAATGTTTTTAATAAGGAAGATAATGGCCACAAAATGGTTAATAATCCATGAAGAAACTAATTCATAATTTTAAAATATTCAATATTGAGTGGAACAAAAGCTATCATCCATGTTTCTTTGTATTATGTAAGAAAGGCTATTATGCTAAATATGTACAATATTATTTATGATTTACAAAGGCAGTCTGCACCTGATAACAACACTGATGAGAAATATGGGTTTTGCTCCTTAGAGAAGAACACTCAAAAGCAGATAACTATTGTAAAAAAAAAAAAAAAAACAGCAAATTTTCTCCATTGCAAAGTAAGTGTTTTCTCAAAAGCCTGGCTAATAACAGAAAAAGTTCAAAAAAGAACTTCAGTTTGATCCCATTGTGAAAGAACTCAAGAACCATTTTTTCATTATAAATGAAAAGCCAGATAAAAAACAAGACATTCCAAAATCTTGCCTACCATCTTATAAACAAAATATTAAACACCTCCAAAGATATTAACATTTTTGCAGTTGTATTAATAGATACTTTATTATTTGCTAGTTTTATTATTTAAGTAATTTATTCTAACTCCCTTCCCCCACAACTTAACACTCTACAAATAGTCTCATCTGTGCTACTTCAGTTAATTCTGTTAGAGTAATTCAGATCATTAGATTTATATTATGGCATATTAAGGAAGCATTCCAACAAAAAGTAGTAGTTTAAAAGGTTACATTTGTACTGTTAAAAGAAGAATGCTTTCTTAGCATTTTCACTTTGCTCTATACATTATAGCAGTTTTAAATTCAAAAGCAAAATTACATATTTATTAAACAAACCTGACCACTCCATGCACAATACAGATTGCACAATAAACTCCAATTATGGTTGATCATGCAGTCTAGAAGCCTGAATTGGGCCATGACTGCCTATAGTGCAGTCTTCCTCTCTTCTCTGACTCAGCTTTTGTCAGCACAGCAGCCTGCCACCAGAGCTCTGCAGTGATGTGATCTGCACATAGGCTCTTTCCCCTCCCTTTCCTGTCTAAGCCACTACAGCTAACTGTCAGAACTACATCATCTTCCCAATCACTGGTATACTTAAATTATTTACATTATGAAGAAAAGCCTTTCTCATAAGTCTTATCCAAGAATTAAAACTATTTAGTTTTTAGAAAATTGTCACTTTTTCTTCTTTTTAGGTATCACAGGCTAGCGTTTATTTATTCAATGAAAACACAACTTGGAAAAGTGACATAATCAATCATGCAAACTACGTTCCACAACAAAAAATTCCTACACAAGCCTGTGGCACCATCAACAACCCTTACTCTGACTCAATCCAAGAGTACCAAAGAATACTCAGTCCTTTCTTAATCTCTCAATAGCATCTCGAATTGCTAACAGCTCCTTTAATGTTCCTCGTCCTGAATACCATATTATCACTCTCTTTTTTGTCTTATTTCTTTAATTCCTTTGTCTTCTTTGCAAGAGGCAGTGTAGGACCTAGTAAGACTCCACTGCCTCAATAACTACTTACTACATGTTAGACAAGGAGCTAATGACCTTACCTTTGAACTTCAAATCATTCATTCATAAAATAGGAATAATAACATTGCCCTCATGGAAGTTTTTTTGTTGTTGTATGAAATAAAATAACATCTATAACATGCTTAAGACAGTTATATAACAGACACCTGATAAGTTATTTTTATCAATATTCTTAAGACTGCTCACCTTATCTAAATTAGAATTCTCTTCTTGGCCCACTTTCTCCTTTCTTATACTATACCTAGATGAGGTCATCCTCCAGAATTGATTTTAACTATGAATTACTTCCAAACCTCTTTTCAGTGCTACCCATTATCCCAAGATCCAAATTTGTATGACTGAGCTCTTGCTAATCACACACACCTAAACACCTTACATTACACGTCCAAAACCAAACTCATTATCTTCCCTCTCACAACCTCACCTACCACTGTAATCCCCTAATTTGCATGATGACAGCACAACTCATCCCCTTGGTCACCAAAACAGAGAAACTAGAGTCTTCCCAGACTCTCTCTTCCTTTCTTATTGTATCCAGTTACAAAATCCTGTCACTTCTCCTAAAATACACACTGAACTGTCACTTTTCTATTCTTCTACCATGACCTGAATTCAGATCTCCATCAACTTTCCCTAGACTATTAGAGGGGTCTCTAGTTGGTTTCCCAAACATCCCATCTCACTCCTTTCTAGAATCTTTCCTATCTGGCATTTATATATAAATTTACACTTGATCTTAGCCAAAAGGCTGAAAAGCAATGTATATATAAATTTAAACCTAAAACTAATCGTCTGACTACCTTGCCTAAATCCGTTTCCTTGCTCCTTTCTACCTACACAGCAGGGCTTCTCCAAGTACACTCCCACTAGTTCCATAGGATGTAGAATATGAATTAGAGTTAGATGAAAAAGGTCAGCAGTGGCCAAATGACTTTGAAAAAATTCAGGTTAAACATAAGAGAAATAAAATTGCAAGGCTGATCAAAGAATAAATATGAAAATCAAATTCAAGGTCTTCAAAATCTGAAAACTGAGGTTTCCTAAAAAAAATAATAATAATAATAATTTCTAACTAGCTCTTCTTGAAATCACCTGTCCCCTCATTGGTGGCGTCCCCTGAGATTCTGACCTTGACCTCCTTCCATCCTCATCTTCCTCAATAAGCCAAAATTATAATTATGGTAGATGTTGGCCAACTTGACCTTGCCTAATAAACAAAAATTCTTGATTCCCTCTGTATGAGTTCTGTCTGATCACAAGGCAAGCTAACTCTTACATGTGGGAAGACACTCTAGCCACTCATTTCTGCTCCCATCAAGTGACAGTCAAGTTTAACACAAGTCAGTTGTATTTAAGCACAAAGCTCCCTTTTTGTCCATTTTGTGTTACTATAATTATAGAAGATAATGGAAACTGATGAAATGTGAACAAAAATGAGAGTTGTTCTTTCTATAAAAATTAACTTAAATATTTTGGAAAGAGTCAATAAAGGCTGTTATTCTCTTCTATATTTTTCCCTTTCCCTGGTTTCGTCCTTTTTTGTCTCCAATGAGAGAAATTCTCCCTGAGTATAGCTACATTCAACTGTAGCATATTCCAAAACTAAGTCTGTTCTTTCTGCCAGGACATTCTTCTCTTTTTACCCTGCTAACTCGTTCTGGAACTGCTTGAACACCATCTTCCCAGAAAACTTTCTCTGTGCCCTACACTAGATGAGCTCTTTTTATTGTATGTTTTCATAGCTCCATGCACATCTAAAATCTTATTCTTCACATTCTAAGTACTTATTCCATTGTTTGCACTGCCCATTATCCATGTATACCCATGAAGGCAGGAACTAGACCACATCTGTATTTCTTTACTGTTGTATCCTCACTTAAAAGGTACACAACAAATACTTGTTGGATAAGTTAATAAATGTGGGAGAACAATTCTAAATATAATAGAAATCTTTGGCCCTGAAAGTATCAAACATGAATCAGTTTTAGAACAATTTTTATCTTGGGAACAAAGAGGTCATTATACTAGTTGTAGGCAAAACACAAGTTGCTTCCCTCCTTAAATTACTGCACAATATAGCAGTTACAGCAGATGAGATTGCAGCAAAATCCCTAACTACCTACGCTGACACTATATCATCCCCACCCTAAGATTCTTAAAAAATCTGGGGGTGGGGAGGGAAGGATTCCAGGCATCTGATTTTCACCAGTTCTCAGGTAATTCTGGTAAACCTTACTAGATAAGATTCAGTAAACAAAACTTCATATCAAAACAAAACAAAACAAAACAAAATCTCAAGGCCTAATGAGATCAATATTTTACAAATCATTCCTAAACACACAGTATGATTTTTTTTATTGGTTGTTCAAAACATTACAAAGCTCGTGATATATCATCTTTCATACATTTGACTCAATTGGGTTATGAACTCCCATTTTTACCCCAAATACAAATTGCAGAATCACATCGGTTACACACTCATTTTTACATAATGGCATATTAGTGACTGTTGTATTCTGCTACCTTTCCTATCCCCTACTATCCCCCCCTCCCCTCCCATCTTCCCTCTCTACCTCCTCTGCTGTTGTTCAATTCTCTCCCTTGTTTCCCTCCCCCTTTCTCCTCACAACCTCTTATATGTAATTTTGTGTGACATTGAGGGTCTCCTACCATTTCCATATGCTTTCCCTTCTCTCCCCCCACTTGTCTTTGTTTAATGTTAATCTTTTCCTCATGCTCTTCCTCCCTGTTCTGTTCTTAGTTGTTCTCTTTATATCAAAGAAGACATTTGGCATTTGTTTTTTAAGGATTGGCTAGCTTCGATTAGCATAATCTGCTCTAATGCCATCCATTTCCCTGCAAATTCTATGATTTTGTCATTTTTTAGTGCTGCGTAATATTCCATTGTGTATAGATGGCATCTTTTTTTATCCATTCATCTATTGAAGGGCATCTAGGTTGGTTCCACAATCTAGCTATTGTGAATTGTGCCGCTATGATCATTGATGTGGCAGTATCCCTATAGTACGCTCTTTTAAGATCCTCAGGGAATAGTCCGAGAAGGGCGATAGCTGGGTCAAATGGTGGATCCATTCCCAGATTTCCCAGGAATCTCCATACTGCTTTCCAAATTGGCCTCACCAATTTGCAGCCCCACCAGAAGTGTACAAATGTACCCTTTCCCCCACATCCTCGACAACACTTATTGTTGTTTGACTTCATAATGGCTGCCAATCTTACTGGAGTGAGATGGTATCTTAGGGTGGTTTTGATTTGCAGTTCTCTGACTGCTAGAGATAGTGAGCATTTTTTCATGTACTTGTTGATTGATTGTATGTCCTCCTCTGTGAAGTGTCTGTTCAGGTCCTTGGCCCATTTGTTGATTGGGTTATTTGTTATCTTATTGTTTAATTTTTTGAGTTCTTTGTATATTCTGGATATTAGGGCTCTATCTGAAGTGTGAGGGGTAAAAATTTGTTCCCAGGATGTAGGCTCTCTATTTACCTCTCTTATTGTTTCTCTTGCTGAGAAAAAACTTTTTAGTTTAAGTAAGTCCCATTTGTTTATTCTTGTTATTAACTCTTGGGCTATGGGCGTCCTATTAAGGAATTTGGAGCCCGACCCCACAGTATGTAGATCGTAGCCAACTTTTTCTTCTATCAGACGCAGTGTCTCTGATTTGATATCTAGCTCCTTGATCCATTTTGAGTTAACTTTTGTGCATGGCGAGAGAAAAGGATTCAGTTTCATTTTGCTGCATATGGATTTCCAGTTTTCCCAGCACCATTTGTTGAAGATGCTATCCTTCCTCCATTGCATGTTTTTAGCCCCTTTATCAAATATAAGAAAGTTGTAATTTTGTGGATTGGTTTCTGTGTCCTCTATTCTGTACCATTGGTCCACCTACCTGTTTTGGTACCAGTACCACGCTGTTTTTGTTACTATTGCTTTGTAGTACAGTTTGAACTCACAGTATGATTTTTATACTTTCATGGTTCCCATGGGGAACATCTCCACCTGAAAAATCCTTTAGAAAACTCATGAAGGAAAAATTTAAATGATTATCCAACTCTTTCTTATTTAAAAGTGATTGTAAATCTCCCCTAAATTCTCTCCTCCCCAGAAAAAAGAAAATGTAGACAGCAAGCCAAAAAAATAAAATATCACATGGGCAATATTAACAACAAAACTTAAGTTAACAGGCTGGGGGTATAGCTCAGTTGGTGGAGTGCTTGCCTCGCATGCACAAGGCCCTTGGGTTCAATCCCCAGGACCACAAAAAAAAAAAGTTGAAAAGGTATGCCAATGAACCTCAAAATAAAAGTGAGGACAGACAAGCCACTAATAATAACAAATTCTACACAACATCAGGATCTGCAGAGAAAAAGTCAAAGGGAAACAGCAGGGCATGTGACTGAACAGACCGCCCATAATGCATCATCCCTAAAAAAAGATACATCCACCTGGAACCAAAGAATGGACCTTATTTAGGAAAAAGAGTCTTGTAGATATAATTAAGGTAAGGATCTTGAGATCATCCTGAATTACCTAAATGGGACAATGATGTGTGACCTTACAAGAAAAAGGCAGAGGAAGACTGAACATCAGGTGAAGAAGGCCACATGAAGACAAAGGTAGAGACTAGAGTTATGCTGCCACAGACTAAGGAATACTTGGAGCTACCAGAAATGTGAGCAAATATGATTTTTGTTGTTTTAGGCCAACAAGTTTATGTAATTTATCATGGCAGGCCCAAACAGCCAAGAGGTACACACTGGAAAGAACAACGGCCAATATGAGAGAAACAACTAAAACTAGGATAAGTTTTACCCACTCGACACGAGGTGTATAAATACGAATCTATGGTCATGTCTGAAGGAGACAGAGTTAGTTAGAAAATCCAAACTCAAGACTACAAAATGGAGAGGCAAATCTCCTTCCCAAGAAAAAGCTGCATATTTGAGGAGATACTACTAGAAACAAAACTCAAATTGAGTAGTACAAGTTAAAAGACATTTTTAAAAAAAAAGATATGAAAGAACATAATTATTTTGCAACTGCACAAACTCAAAAATGAGCTGATGGAACTCAGGAAAGAAATCAGAAGAAATTAATTCAGAAATAAAAACTAAGCTAGAAGAGATATAGGAGAATGTAACAAATACTTAAGATAGACAAGGAGAGTTTCAGTATGTGTACAAGAAAATCCCTTAAGAAGAAAACCAAACAGCCAAGCAGAAAACAGAACAGATACTAAAATGTACATTGAAGGGAACTAAGGATACCTGAAACTATGAACTCAAAATGATCATCATGAAGATATAATCTAGCAAAATTGCAAAGCTTGAAAGACCAAAAAATAAATAAATAAATCCTTTATGTATCTAAGCAGAAGCACCAAGTGATTTATCATGGAAATAAAAATTAGACGACCATCAGACTTTTAAACAGCAAAAAGTTTTTTTAAAACAACAAAATGCAGCATCATACTGAAGACATCACAAGAAAGAAAACATGATCAAGGATAAACGTAATAAATGATAAACGTGATCAAAGATAACATGCCCAGCCAAACACTTTCAGTTACAAAGGTCACAAACTTATCTATACGTGAGAACTCTAGGAATTGTGTGTCCATACCTCCTCCTAAAGAATCTATCACAGAATGAGCTCCAGATCATCTACATGATTATACAAACATGGGCATAAGATCTAGAGCATTAAATATAGCTATCTGTACCAAAAGTAAAAGGGTTAAAAGGGAGAGAGTAGCCAGGCATGCACAGTGGCACACACCTGTAAACCCAGCAGCTCGGGAGGCAGGAGGATCACAAGTTCAAAGCCAACTAGAAGCTTAGTAAAGCCCTCAGCAATTTGGCAAGACCCTGTCTCAAAACAAAAAATAAAAAAGGCGTGGGAAGTGGCTTAGTAGTTAAGCACCTCTGGGTTCAATCCCTGGTACCAGAAATAAGAGGGGGAAAAAAAAAGGAGAGAGTATATACATAATGCCTATATAGTTTGATAAAGCAGATATAGTACAACTTAATAAGAAAATAGGGAAAGCCCAGGAAAGAAATATAACTGTTTTCAGTAATCATATTGATAGGGTACTACTTTTTCACTATTTTTCTAGATGGTTGTGTGTGATATTTGGAATAAAATCACATGAGTAATTTGGTAATACATATACTAATGCCTCATTTTGTCCTCATTTTTAATGTGGAAGGAGAAAGAACCAGATCTAATGCCAAAAAATAAAAACTTCTAGTCCTGAATTTGAAAGGAAATATCATTATGACTCATTATCTCAAAAAAATTAACAAGGCAAAAAATTGTAACAGTAATACTATAACAATATTATTACTAATTTCCTGCTTTTGATAATTATACTATTATTATATAAGACATTTATGTTACAGAACTCTAGGTAAAGGATATAAGGAAACTCTCAGTACTATTTTTCAGCTTTTATGTGAATTCAAAGTTGTTTCAAAATAAAAAGTCAAACTCCATGTGTGTGTCTGTGTGTGTGTGTGTGTCTGTGTGTGTCTGTGTGTGTGTGTAAAGACCTACAGTCAAGTGTAACTCAGTAGCAATGAGCATCCCTAACCACACATGGTCTTGAAATATCATTCCCACTGGAAGAACCCAGGATTTTCTTGAAGACATGGCTGATTCTAGGTCCTGGAGTGAAAAACTACATAAAAGATGAACTAGAAAATCATACCAGATAATTAGGAAGCCCCCAAAGACAATGAGGCTCATGTCTAAAAGGATTCAGGATCAAAATAAAAGAAGTCCACTGGCCAAAAATGGGACAACTTCAAGGTACAATGACCTTTGAAATACATGGCATACATTTGCATCTACCAGACAGGTATAGATAAATTAATAGACACGAGCACACAAACTTTGAAAGGTGATTAAGAAACCAATTCATTTCCACAAATAAAGGGAAAGAAGCAAAAATATTATAAAGTTTCATACAATTACAAGATTTTTTAGAAAATACAGTCTATACTTCACAAAAAGTAGTTAATTTATATCTATAACCCCACATTGATGCTTCTAAATTTCAAACAACTCTGAAAGTGAAAACATCTCTTGTAACTCCCCGACAGAAAAACCTGACCTGCTCATGGTAAGCCTTTCCAAGCCTACAGGGTAAATAGTCATACATTTCCTACAGTGTAAATAGTCATACATTTCATAGCAGCTACTTCTGATGGTTGAATGCTGTCCTAGAACCTGCATCATCTTACGTTTCTAAAATGTGAAAACTCGTGAATTCTGAAATACCCAACCCTTCTAGATAAGGGATTACATACAGATTTATACAAACAACACTACAAATAAAGGTAACTAGACAGAGTTTAGAAGAAGAGAAAGCATGTAGGAAGAAATCCATAGAAAGCAAGACCATCTACCTTAAAACCGAGAAAATACTTTCTACCTGGGATTAATAAGGTCAGAAAAGCTTACAAACCAAGTAAAACTTTGAAGGAAGTGTGGGACTTACATAAATGACAAGACATGGGAAAGGTATTTCATACAGAAGGAACATGAGCAGACATGAAAAGACTTCAGACTTCTCATAATCCAGAGTACTATGGATATATCATTTCCAGCAAGAGATGAGATTGGAAAACAAGGCAATAAGTGAAATAAGTCTATGTTCCTTAAATCCTGTTACAGTAGGCCAGCTTTAAATGAACCATAGGTTTTCATCAAGAATATGACCAATCTATAATTGTCAAGAAATGATATTCAGAAGATCTGTGTGATCTTGAAGTTAACTCTGAACCCCAGTTTCCACAATTTAAAAATGCATACAATAGTACATACCTTGCAGAGTTGTTGTGAAGATTAACTGTGGTAAATAAGATTTGAGGTACTTAATGAGTTAAAATGTTCTCCTTTAATAACTGTAAAATTATCTAAAATCTACTTCCTCTCATTGTATATTTCTAGAAAACAGACATTACAGTTTAGCACTTACTTACAAAGTACTGAACAGTACTTTAACACTAAATAAATATTAAGACTAATAAATGTCAATAGCATAAATGTCTAACATGCAACAGAAATAAAAAATATTAAAAGTTGCAAAACATTCAAAATCAAAGACAAATGATGCAATTACTTACTGTATAGCAAATATCAAAAGAACTACTAATAACTTTTTCCTGATTTATATATTTACAGACCAAGAAAAATAAGAGTAAAAAACTATATGGCTCTTTAACAACTATACTACTCTGTGCAAAAAACTCTCTGATCTCTAGCTGTTGGGAATCTATTCTCATGATCTCTCAAAAGGGGGTGGGGGAGAGAGCGAGTGATCCAACTAGACTGTTTTCCTGTCAAAAGTTTAAAATCATCTTTTCAAATTTTTTTTTTAGTTTTGTGGACACTAATCTATTTGTTTATTTACTTGTTTGCTTGTTTTTATGTGGTGCTGAACCTCAAACCCAGTGCCTCTCGTGTGCTAGGCAAAAGCTCTACGACTGAGCTACAGTCCCAGCCCCTAAGACCATCTTAACAAAGAAATTCTTCTAGAAATATACAGTTAATCTAAAAGATTTTTCTTGCCCCACCAGTTTACAGATTATAAACTGGTCAAGGAAAAAAAAAAATAGCAGAAGCAAAGGTTAGACAGATGAAGCACCCAAAACCAGAATTTATTAAAACAGAGAACTCTATGATTTAACTCCTCAAAACAGAAAACTTTAAAAATATTATCACTAATTCTTGTTTCTCAGGGTCCTCAAATCAGTTTGATTGTGAATATTAACAGATTTTACAGGTTAACTTTTTAAAAAAAAAAAAAATTACTCACTGGATTACAGCTGGCCAAACCCTAGTTTTTTGTTTCTGTTTTTTTAAGAATCTAACGCTGGATACAAAACATACCAGAGATTTCCTATGTGGTACACCCTCACGTGCCAAAACAGTTCTGAACTAGAAAGAAAAGCATTGCAAAGACTTTTCAAACACTAAAATGTGTGCATTTCATGTTACATAAAGACAATGGAAGAGGAAAATCTTATATGGTTTATATTATATTAGTATTTTAATAGGACTTTTCTTCCTTAATTTTTTGGCATTTTTTGTATTTAGTCATTCTCTCACATTTTGCCTTTCCCACATGGTTCTCTCTGCCTGAAGCACCCTGCCATCAATCCCACTCTCAAAAAAGACAAAAATAGAGATTCAAAAAGAAACATGTATACCATCATTCATAGCAGCATTATTCATAATAGCCAAAGATGGAAACAACCCAAGCTTCCATCAACAGATGAATGGATAATAAAAAATGATATATTCATACAATTGTATATTATTCAGCCATAAAAGGACACTGGAGCTCTAATAACTAGAACTCCAATAGTTGGGTAAACCTTGAAAACATTATGTAAAGTAAATCAACACAAAAGAACAAATATTGTATGATTCCACTGATATAAGGTATCTAGAATAGGCAAATCTACAACTGAAATAGAATAGAGGTTACTAGGAGGTTGAGAGAATAGGAAGTTATTGCTTAACAGAGTTTCGGTTTGGATGATAAAAAAGTTCTGGAAAGACAGAGATGATGATTATACAACCTTATGACCATACACCTAATGTACTGAATTATGCACTTAAAGTAGGTTAAAATTGTAAATTTTATGTCATGTATACTTTATTACAGTATTTTTAAAAAAAAAAAGAGAGTTAATCAAGAATTCCTGAACACCAAAATGTAGTCATTGGGCATAACTAAAGAAAACAATACTTAACAAACTAGTTATCACTTTTTTACAAAGTGTACTCAGAGAAGTTTACTTATCTTCATTTCCAAAACAAATCAAAGGTTCTATGAAGTCAACTAGTATTTGCTTACCAGTCTCATTAAACTCAAAAATCAACTTTTTGCAACCTAACAATTTGTTGCAATATATATCCTCTCAGTTGTTTTTCAGTTTCACTATTTTTATTTATTTTTTACTATGACCTACAATTAAGGAAATAAAATTTTAAAACTTTCCTCTATAAAAAAAAAACTACTACAATTTTGCTGAAGGACTTAGGAAGATAAGAGTAACTGAATATATTAGAGGTACAAATTAATTTAAGTCCAGGGTTAAAGAGTTCAACTACCCAAAAGCAATTTTCTATTAAAGTTGTGAAATTAGACCTGAAGAATCATAGACACTAAAAACATTCTGATTCTCTTCTTTTAAAAAAATTGAGGAAACAAGAGTGAAAGAGAACAGATCTAATATTTTAGTACTAGGTAAGGTGCTGTCTTATCCAACAGTTTTAGTTTTTCTCTTTAACTTCTTTATATTCTTAATTTTTTCCAACATGTTTTACATTTTAATTTTGTCTTTTGTGTTCTCATGTATAAATATTAATTTACAGTGTAATATGTAGATCTTAAGTGTACAATTCATGAAATCTTACAAGTCCATAACTTAAAACCACATCAAGATATAGAACATTTCTGTGACCTCCAGAGAGTTTCCCTATGTACTCACCTAGACACACCCTAAAGACAACCATTTGGTTTCTACTGCTATATATTAGTTCTGTCTGCTCTAAAACTTTTAATGAAAAAAATAAATAACTTTTTATGAATGAAATCACACAGCATGTACCCTTTTGTCTTCCTTCTTCTTTTGTTTAGTATGCTTCTGCTATTCATCCAGGCTGCTTTTTATTATTGAAAAATATTTTTTACAGTATGAATATACTACAATTTTTATCAGTTTTCTGTTAATGGACATTTGAGTTGTCTCTACTTTGGGATTACCATCAGTCAACCCTATGAACACTCCTATACAAATCTTTTCGTGGACATGTGTTTTATTTCTCTTGAGATATTATCTAGGGATGGAAATGCTGGGTCCTAAGGTAGATACACAGTGAATTTTACAAGAAACTCCCAACAGGCATGGTGGTACATGTCTATAATCCCCATGGCTCAGGAGACTGAGGCAAGAAGATCACAAGTTCAAAGCCAGCCTCAGCAACCTAGGAAGACCCTGTCTCAAAATAAAAATAAAAATGAGCTGGGGATGTAGCTAAGTGGTTAAGTATACATGAAACTGCCAAAGGCTTTTTAAAATATGTTGTACCATTTTAAACTGTCATCAGTAATATATCAGAGCTTCAGCTGCTCTCTATATCCTCACTGAAATTTACTATTGCCAATCTTTTTTTATTATAAATCAATTTTGCTGAGGCTCAAATAATAAAAAGGATCCATTTTAAATGTATAGTTCAATGAATTCTGATAAATGAATACATATAATCAACTCTACCAAACAATTAAGATACAGAGCATTTCCACAGCACCATGTTCCTTCATGACTCTTTCATGTCTGGCTTCTTTTTCTCAACATTTTTTAGATTCACATATGTTGTTGTGTGTATCCTTAATTCATTCTTTTTTTATTGCTGAGCAGTGTTTCATTACATAGATATAGTATAATTTGTTTCATTACATGGATATAGTATAATTTGTTTATCCATTCATCTATTGATAGACATTTGGGCTGTTTAAAACTTGGGGATGTTAACTGTTAAATGAACATAAATACATAAAAATAAGCCACATGGTAGATGTATCTTTGACTCTTGGAGAAACTGCCAAATGTTTTACTACATGGCATTTAACATCCCTATCAAGTTCAATTTTACATGCTGCGTGATTTCATTCATAAAAAGTTATTTATTTTTTTTCATTAAAAGTTTTAGACACACACATGGTACTTATTCTTCTTAATTTTAGTTTGATTCTAAGGGGTGCATAATGATATCTTGTTGTAGTTTTAATTTGCATTTTCCCCTGATTATCAATGTTGTTGAACATATTCATGTGCTTATTTGTCATTCACAGATCTTGTGTGGAGTTCAACTTTTGCCCATTTTTAAAACTGGGTTGTTTGTCTTACTATTGAGTCATAAGAGTTCTTTATATATTCTGGAAGCCAGTCCTTGATCAGATACATATTTTGTGAATCTTTTCTCCCTGTTTTGTTTGGTTTTGTTTTTAAGTACTGGGGACTGAATCCAGGGATGCTCTAACACTGAGCTATAGCCCCAGCCCTTTTTATTTTGACACAGGATCTCCATAAACTGCCCAGGCTGGCCTCAAGCTTGCCCATCCTCCTGAGGCCTTAACTTTCTGAGTCACTGGGATTATAGGCATTCACAAGTGCACCTAGCCGATTTTTCATTTTCTTACAGGTATTTTACAAAGAGTCTAAGTTTTTTATTTTGACGAAGTCTAACTAGTCTTTTGTTTTGTTTTCCCTGGTTAATGCTGTTTGTGTCCTGTCACAGAAATCTTTGTCATCTCAAAAACCACGTATATTATTTTGTTCTTCGTTAGAAGTTTTATAGTCAGCTTTTACATTTACATCAATGATCTATTTTGGGTTAACTTTTCTGTGTGATAGGATATAAAGATGAAAATTCATTTTTTTTCATATTACTATCCACTTGTTCCATAATACCACCAAACTCAAATGGAAACACATGGGTTTTCCAACTCTCCTTTTTCAACCAGGTGCGTTGGTGCATGCCTGTAATCCTGGCGGCTCAGGAGGCTGAAACAGAAGGATCATGAGTTCAAAGCCAGCCTCACACAACTTAGTAAGGTGCTAAAAAATTCAGTGAGACCCTGTCTCTAAATAAAATACAAAACAGGGCTGGACATGTGGCCTAGTGGTTGAGTGTCCCTGAGTTCAACCTCTAGTACCAAAACAAAAAAGACCAACTAACTCTCCATTTTCTTCGCTTCTTGTATAAGTCAATCAGTACACCAATTCTACATTGTCTTTTTTAATAAGTATTATAAAACAGTACTGTAAGTCCTCCACCTTTGTTCTTATTCAAAATTGACCTGGCTCCTCTATGTTCTTTGCATTTCACCTAAATCTTGTTGATTTGTACCAAAGAAAGAAAGAAAAAAGTAGCCTGCCATATCTTGATTGGTATTGAGTTCTATGAAGTAATCTGTAGGTGAGTCTCAATTTAGGTCCTCATTAAAATACTGAAATAATGCTACTCCTATTAATTTCCATTTTCCAGTTGTTTTTAATATACAGAAATAAAAAAAAGTCTGGACATGGTGGTGCACACCTGTAATCCCAGCAACTCTGGAGACCGGGATCACAGAAGGATCAAGTCTCAGACCCTGTCTCGAAATTTTAAAAAATTAAAAGACAGGGAATGTAGCTGAGTGGTAAAGTATCCCATGGGTTCAATCCCCAGTAGAAGGAAGGAAAAATTGTATAGTAACCCTGCAACCTCTGACCTTGAAAAATTCACTTCCTAGTTCTAGTTGTTTATGTTGCTTTTTGTATATTCCTTCCAATTTTGTTTTTCCTTCATTTATTTCCTTGACTAATTAAGTAGGACCTCTAGTATAATATTAAACAGAAATGTTGAAAGCAGACATCCTTGCTCCATTTCTGATCTTAGCAGGAAAATGTTCAACATTTCAACAAAGTATAATAGCTGTAGATTTTTTTCATAGATTATTTTTATCATACTGAGAAAGTGTCATTATATTCCATTTTCTGAATTTTGATACTAAATGACTTACATTTTGTCAGATGCTTTTTCTTTATTTACTGAGATCATAAGAACTTTCTACATTATTCTGTTATAACAGTAAATTACACTGAGATACTAATTTTCATTCCTGAGATGACTCCAATGTAGTCATAACACACTATCCTTTTCATATATTGCTAGATGTAATATATGATAGGATATATCAGTGTACCAACTGGATCTAGACTCTTCTTTGTAGGGGCATTTTTAATTACAAATGCAATTTTTTCAAAACATACGGCACTATTCAGATTTCTTTTTTAGTTTGGTCATTTACATCTCTCAAGGAATTTGCCCATTTAAGTGATCAAATTCACTGACATAAAGTTGTTCATAAAATTCCCTTTTTGTCCTTTCAATGTCTGTAGGCTCTGAAAATATCCTCCATTTTACTCTTGATATTGGTGTACTCTGTTTTAGTTAATAGTACCAACTGGTTTCTCAAGTTCAAAATCCTGTTAAGATATTAACATAACATCTCTATCTAATCTGCAGTCAATTCAAAACAAAATACAAAAGACACACTATTCTCCTATCAAAAATATGCCAAGCATCCCAGCAATTAAAAGGCTGAGGCAGGAGGATAACCTGAGTTCAAGACCAGTGTGGGAAACAGAGGGATAGTCTCTCCACAAATCAATAACTGTATAAAAAATAAATAAATTTTAAACATTTCACTATAGTTTAGGAAAATTAAGTAGTAGCATTTATTTTCCAAGCCATATGTTTGGGATTATTGTTATGTTTCCTGATTTACATGTACATTTTAGGTCTTTAAATATAGGCCTACCTTTATCCTAGAGATACAGAATGATCCAAATACAATGTTTGAATAACTTGTTTGAAAATCAAAGTTAAAAATAAAAATTATGTTGGTTAAATAAAAAGAGTCCAGGGTGGTGGCATCAGTCAAGGATTAAACAAGAAAAAATTATTCTAAGTTCCTGAGCTGGAGAGAATCCATGTATCTGCACATTCGGGGCAGACACAGTTCTAGCAGCAATAAACTATGGTTCTGTCAAGACCTTCTGCTAGAGATTCTAGTCTGGCTCATACCATCCCAAAGTAGACTCCAATGTTACCTAATCTCTCCCACAAAGTCTGCAGTGTCATGTTCCTAACAGTACATTTCTGAATCAACTGCACATTTTGCTAAGGCATTACTGGTGCTCCTGGGAAGGAAAGACCCATGGGAATCAGAAATGTTGGCAGACAGTGACTGAACTTTAGGCATATAAGGACTACTTTAACAATACAACCTCTTAAGAAGCTAACCTTGGACCTTTAAATAGCTTCATTTCAAAGTCAAATAGAAAAGCCAGAATTTTCTATTAACTCTCAGTAGCAAAAAAAGAAAAAAAGAAATCTGTTCACTATACCCATTTCTTCTTCCATCAAAACATTCATGCTTACGTTTTAGTGTCTCTTGGCAAAAAGCTAAAGGGAAAAAAAAAAAAAATTGAGTCCAACTAAATTTCACTTTCTGAAAGAAAAGAAATACACCCCTGAGCTGGGGTTGTAGCTTAGTGGCAGAGTGCTTGTGTAGCACATGTGAGGCCCTGGGTTTGATCCTCAGCATCACATTAAAAAATAAGTAAATAGGGGCTGGGGATGTGGCTCAAGGGGTAGCGAGCTCGCCTGGCATACATGCGGCCCGGATTCGATCCTCAGCACCACATACAAACAAAGATGTTGTGTCCACCAAAAACTAAAAAATAAATAAATATTTTAAAAAAGTAAATAAAATAAAGGTATTGTATCCATCTACAATTAATTTTTTTAAAAAAACAAGCTAAAATAAACTTAAAAAAATTAATATAAAAAAACAAAGAAATACATCACATTAAACTGATACCCAAAGGTATCAGTTTTCTCAAAAGCTTCTCTTAATCCTTCAAATTCAACTTGCTCTCCTTTGAGATGCCTATCAACCTTGATTACATTTTCTTCATTTGTTAACTGGCCTCACTGCCAGATCCTTTGTCAGTGGCTTTGCCTTCATCACTTTCACCAACTTCAAGAAATCCTGCTTCTTTTGCAGAATTAACAATTAGACATTGCAATTAGTTTGCATTGTACTTGCATCATATTATCCAATTCAATGAGACTTAAAGACAAGATTGATTCAACAGACAGGGAGAGAACTGCCACTGGTATGAAAAGGGCAAGGGTATGCAGGGGGAAATACTTTATTAATTATCAGTTATTAAAGATTTATGGTGGAATAATTCCTGTTACCTTTCACAATGTGTAACTAGATAAAGGACATCTTCCATTTATATATTCTTCCACTGAACTTTTCCTATTTTTGATAAAGTTTTAATATGAACAAATGATTACAACATGCACAAACTAATTCATTCTGAGTTTTTGCTTAAGGAAAATATACCCTTCTAATGAAGGAACTTTGGTTTGTGTAGAGGGGAGGGATGGGGTTGTGGGGATGGTAAGGACAGAGAAAGAGACAGGCATTATTAACCTATATACATGTATGATTACACTACTGGAGTGACTCTGAACCACGTACAGCCAGAGGAATGAGAAGTTGTGCTCCATTTGTGTACTATATGTCCAAATGCATTCTACTGTAAAATAAATAAATTTAATTTTTAAAAAATATCCTTCTGTAAATGATGCCAACAAAACACTTTCATAATACAGCTTAAAAGCAACAATATTAGCTGCAATAAGACAAAGAATTCTATCACTTTAAAATTTTTAACTTTTGATTTAAGTATGTAGCATACATATAAAAAGTACAACATCAACAACTGTTTAATTTTAAAGTGCTCTTTTGACACAAAATTTACCTTATTTGAAAAGAATACCTTATTGCCAGGCACCATGGCACACACCTGTAATCCCAGCAATTCAGGAGGTTGAAGCAAGAGGATTAAAAGTTCTAGGCAGCCTTAGCAACTTAAGAGAGATTCTGTCTCAAAAAAAAAAAAAAAAAAAAAAAAAAAAAAAAAGGACTGGGGATGTGGTTCAGTGGTAAAGCAGAGTTCATTCTCCAGTACAAAAAAAAAAAGAGAGAGAGAGAGAAATGTTCACTGGTTTACAGCCATTTAAAATTTCCCTTCATATGTCTGCCTGTTTTCTTTACAATGACTTCAGTTTGCTTATAACAATTCCAAAATCAGGGTATCATAAGAATTTAGATCTTGGAAGGATCTGTGAATGTCATCTAGTCCTGTTTGTTCCAAACTTGGATAACAACTAGATTAAGCAATGACTGCCCAAAATTAAGGTTTTGAGGTCACACCCAGGGATTCTGATTGATTAAATCGGTAGGATCATGAATCCGAAATTTTAAAAGTTGTCCAAGTGATTCTAATGCTCACCAGATTGCCTGATTTAAACTACTAGCAAAGCAGGAAATTTCCTCAATAATACATTCAACTGAAGGTCATTTACTACCCTACCTCTTCAAAAACACCTGAAAAAAATTCCAACTAGTGGACTAAATAAATTGGCCCATCTACCTATCCATTGATCCTAGTTCTACCCTTTTTAGTCATACAAATAAATCTAATCCCTCTTTTACATTACAGCCTTTGAAAACAGATTTGGACTGTGCTTTTTAAGTTTCTTTTTCTCCGTTTACAAAATGGACAAGACCTATCTATACAACCTTTAGACAAAGAGGTATGTCTATGATACATTATTAAATGAAAAAACAAACTGAAAAACAATTCCCTAAAATCATTACATTTAAGATCTGATTTTAACAGTGTGCCCAAAGCTTTCCCTTCTCCTCACATCCACTAGTACATAATATATTTCCAGAAGCCAACATGCAGAATTTGTAGATGAAAAAGCAGGTCTTACTGATCAAGCTTACATAACTTCTTTTAAGTACAGAATTTTTATTTATTAGAAAGATACTGAGTATTAAGGATGTCTAGATACCTTCAGGTTAAAGTGTCTATTAATTACAAGATCAGACTAGCTAAGCCACATTCAGAAGAAATGTCTACATATAATTATAAATCCAGTTTTGTATCCACTGATTTTTAATGATACTCTATCTTGTAAATAGGGAGGAAATCAAGATGCTCTTCAGAATATAAGTCCTCTTAAGATATAGTAAAAATTATTTCAGTAAACAAAAGAATATGAAGTCCAGAAACTAAGTCTTATTAGGTTACGAGACAGACAAAGAATCTGAAAGATCATAAGAAGCACTGCATACATGAAACTACTCACAACTACACCAATCCAAAACTGAGCTTTTACACAAAGATGTCTACTTCAAACCAACAGAACATATAGAAGGCTTATAATATTTTAGAACATTTAATTCCTTAAGGTCAATTAAAAGTAGATAAATACTAAGACAATTTTCAAGTACAATAACCATTCATTTTAGTAATCTAATCACATCAACCAGAAAGAAAAACAAGTGCATACCATATGTTCCTTCTGTAACAGAAAATAGCTGAATTCAACAACAGCATCTGTGCATCTTATCAACACTCACACTACCCACACTTAAATCAGTGTTAAATATAATAAGAAGACAAGTCCCTTCACAAAACAAAGAACAAAAGAAACTGAATATTACTTTTGTTCTATGTTACTTAACCTGGTAGTAGCTAAAGAAATGAAGAACATGAAATGAAGACACAACAGACTTTTGGGCTGGGGATATAGCTCAGTTGGTAGATTGCTTGCCATGTATGCACAAGGCCCTAGGTTCAATCCCCAGCACCACAAAAACAAAACGAATAAAAGACACAATGGACTCTGAAAGATGCTGTACTTAGAAGGAATGAATGCCAAGGAACTCAAAAGTAATTTATGGAGAAATTTTCTCCAGATCTGAGTACTCATTTTAAATGAGTACTCATTTATCTAGTGATAGGTCCCACTCCATTCATTCACCAGGCTTCTTCGAAATGCAGAAATGCCAAAATGCCACTCAGCAACAATAACCGGATGCTGCCACTGCCATTATTCTCATCCTCACAGTCTTTAACCCTAACCTGTAGCATTACAAACATTGAAATTAAGTAATAGTTATGTTATAGCTAGCCCAGAATGAATCCTAGGCCTCCAAAGAAGAAAACAAACTTCTTTAAAGCTATTCAAATATTGTTTTAAGCGTTGTAGTTTGCTGGCAACCTGATTTTCACAAAAATGGTAAATACAACCTATTTTCTAAAATCTGCAAATAGTATCTTTTTTATAGTAGTCTGAGAATTAAATAAAGAAAAAATTCAAGAAAGAGAAAATAATGCAATTTCAATATTCTCATTATCCAGAATTAACTGTTGACATTTTATTATAGTCAATGTTGTGATCTCTTTTTGAACTGATCAAGAAATATTTATGACAGAAGAAATAAAAATACATAAAAAGGAACATATACTGGATATTCATTTTAAGAAATAAAACATTGTTAAAAGAGACACATTACTTTTTTATAGCTTTTCCTATCTTTCCAGTTGTTATTCATTACCCCTCAGTGAAAATGATTTCATATCTCTAAACTGCATATTATCTTGGTTATTATTACTTGGTAACCAGCTTCCCAAAGGTAAGAAAGATGAAAAAACAACAACAACAAAAAAAAAAGCCTCAGAAATTTGAACAGCAGTTATAATTTAAATGGAATGGAATTTAAGGTGGAGAGGAAATCTAAGCAAAAACATGAACTTCATACTCTACATGTTTTGCATAATCTAAAATAAGTGTTCACATACTTATATGCCTACACACAAACTAAATAACATTTTGGAATTTTTCTAGTCTTGATTAATTTTTAAACAATGTATTTACAGAGAACTTATTAAAGGCTAGATACTATTCTAAGCACATAAAATACAAAATGAATGAAACAGACAAACTCTGCACTCTTAATATTTACATTCTATATACATTACTTGTATCAAATAAATAAGCCAAATCTGATATATAAGCGCTTCAAGTGGACATTATATGATATAGAGATAAATAAAGCAAGGAAGGAGGGCTGCTGGGCAGGGTAAGGCATGGCAGGCATGAGGAGCAGGGGAGTCACAAAAGAGAGTGCTGGCAAAGATTCACTGGGAAGGTGACCTCTAAGCAACCGCCCTAAGAGACAAGGAAGTGAGCCAAGTAGAAACCTGGAAGATTGTTCCAAGAAGATTCAGCAAGTGGGAAGGCTCTGGGGGAACTAACCAAGCTTGATGTGCATGGTGAAGATAAGAAAGGCCAGTACAGAGTAAGGAGGGGAAGAGTAACAGAAAGTGAGGTCAGGGAGGTAGGAGGGTAGGCTGTACTTGGCTTTACAGATCACCATAAAAACTTTGGCCTTTAATAATCTCCAGAGAAATGAGAAACCCTTTGACAGGAATTTGAAAAAAGGAGTGACATGATCTGATTTATAAATGACCTACTCTCATTACTGTGGGGAGATTACTGTGTGATTACTGTTACTGTTACAGACTCCAAGCTCACAAGGACTGAAGCTGAGAGACCAGTCAACCAGATTTGCATGCCATATCTGAGAAAAAAAGAAAGACATTAAAAAAAATCACTCCAAGATGCCTGTCCTGGAAGGGTCAAATTGCTATTGCTTGAGATGAGGCAGACTAATAGGAGCAATTGGAGGAAGATGGGGAACGGATGCAGAGAATCAGGAATTTGGTTTTGGATATGCCTTTTAATATCCAAGTGGAGATTCATAGTGGTCAGGTCAGTTGGATGAAGGAATCTGAATTTAATAGACAGAGAGGTAAGTTAGCAGTGAACACACACACACAGAGGTATTTGTATGTGTATATACATTATACATGTTTGCGTTATATTCCATATATATGAACTAGCAATATATATTTGATATTTTAAAACCATGAAACTGAATATAGAAGAAGTAAAGAAGATCAAATTGAGCCCTGAGGTGTATGAAGATCAGGAGGGGACAATAAGTAAGGAGAATAATCAAGAGAGTACAGTGTACTAGAATTTAAGTGAACATTTAATAAAATTTAAAGCTTTTTGTGCATATTTATTCATTCAACAAATATATTCTGAAGACTTATGTGTCAGACACTGTGGAAACAAACATAGTCTCTGCTCTAATGAGGACCACAATCCATGAGGGCTAGAGATAAACAGACTTCTAAATGCTGCTACACAGTTCATCCTGTTTTAGGATAATGCACTACAGACTACTAATCCCAGGCTTGAAGAGTCAGAAAAGGCTTTCCTGAGGAAGAAAAGATCAGAGTAAGTGAAGATCAGCCACGGAGAATCGGGAAGAGGGGGAGGAGAGAGTGGAAAAAGGTTGAAAGAATATATTTACAGATTTCTAAAGTTAAGAGAAATACTGTTCTGTCTCTACAGACCTGAAAGGAGTTCAGTACAGGAAGTATAGAAAGAAGTAACAAGGGAGATAGGAGAAGGGCAGCCCAAGTCCTTTAATACTTGTAAGGAGTCTCAACTTTATTTCAAAGGCAATAGGAAGTAAGAAAATTATTTTATATGGGGAGAATGTAGCTCACTTTTCTGTTACTCTCCCTCTCCTTACTCTCTGTATTGGCCTTTCTATTTCAGGAGGATCACTGATTATGGTAGGGATCAAACTCTGGAAAGGAGCACAGCTGGGTTACTGAACTCCTTAGGAAGCCTGTTTTCATGGTTCATCAGGTAGGTGCAACTGATGCCTGAACTTGGGTAGTGGCACTGGGATTTGGAATATACTCAACAGGATTTTAGCTATGAGGAGTCAAGGATAATGACCTAGTTTTTGATCTGGACAAATAAGTAGACAGTAGCACTACTCATTAAAAGAAGGAGTACAGAAAAGGGGAAGGTAGGTAGCAGGGGTGGAATATGTTGAGTTTGCAATGCCTGTTAACTATCAAAACACTGTTAAGTAAAAAGGCAAACTGGCTACCTAGGTTGAAGTCAACCATAAAATCTGAAATAAAATTATAGATCGGGAATCATAGATAGGGATTAATACCACATGAAAAATAAATTAATAAATAAAACCCAGGGAGTGAGAAGAGTGGAGAAATGGAACAGATTTGGCTCTGGTTAAATCCAATATAAACCAGACAAGCAGTGGAAGAAGAACACTATAAAAAGCAGAAAGAACAAAAAGAGATATATAAAGGGGAAGAGGGAATAGGAGAGTGATGGAGTAAGGGTAAGAAAGAGATGGAAAGGGAGAGAGAGTCTGAGAAGGAGAAAGGGAGTCTAGAACAAAAGCAAAATGGATAGTAGGCCAGAAAGACAACCAAAGCATGAGTTCATATAAGTTCATACACAGAAAAATGGCCTAGTTATTGTTTACACTATTCTATAAACAACCAACAAATAGTTTTCATGAGCTATCAATACATTTCAGTGCTAGAATAACCTTAGCCTAGGTGAAGAAGCAAAATACAAAAAAAAAAAAAAAAGTTAATTAGCAATAGTAAATACAGTTTTTAAATAACAATAAAAATGCTTGGGGGGGGGAATTCCATTACTGGACAGTAGTATGAACTACAGATAGAAAGTGAAATCCTATAAAAAATGGCTAAAAAGCCGAGTGAAAGTTTTCACTTCTTTGGTTTAAAAAAACAAAGCAAGTTGAACTTAAAGGATGAAACTATATAATACAGGAAGGCGCAGTCACACCACAGAGGATTCTAAGAGTCTATACAAAGTGATTTTATGAGCAGTTACTCAAGGCTTGCTGTCAGAATACTTCACAGACCAGAATAAACACACACCTATAAACACGTGGTACATAGTAAATGAAACCAATTTTGAAAACAAACCTTTTAGATATATAAAGTATATAAATTTATTCGAATACAATTTGTGATATGCTTATTGTATAATGCCAAGACATATTCTACTGAATTATCACAACTCTTTATTTGAAGAGGGCCATCGTTAACTGTTTCCTCACCCCTTGTGGGGGAAGTACTAGGGATTGAACCCATAGATGCAATAGTTCTTCTATTCAAAAAAAAAAACCTTTATTTTATTTATGTATTTTTTTATTTATTTTTTTAATATGGTGTTGAATATCAAACTCAGTGCCTCACACATGCTAGGTGAGTGCTCTACCACGGAGCCACATCTATTTTTACTTTTTAAATTTTGAGACAGGGTTCTGCTAAGATGCTGAAACTGGCCTTGATCTTTCAATTCTCCTGTTTTGGCCTCCCAAGTCGCTGGGATTACTGGTTGGTTATGTGTTTTGGGGTTCTCCCATATATTCTCAGGGGAGTGCCTAAATTATTTCACATAGCAACACCATTAGACTGAAATACTTATGATGAACAAAAAATTTCAGATTGTTTTCAACAAAGCAAAACAGACTTCATAGAAGATGGAGTTAGTTAATTAGAAAAGACATGAAACAGACACCTATTAATTTGCCACATTGATTTCTTCTCTCCCACAATTTGAGTTTTTTGGCTGATTGACAGCATTACACACATGCTCGTCTCTGGTTTAGTTCATTCGAACACATATAGGAATGCAGCTATTGGTTTTTGAAATTTTTTAAAGAATGACAGTCCTATAAAACAAAATCTTTTTAATAAAATTAAGTGCGGTGTTCAGAAACTTAAATATCAATCCAAAGCATTCCAATGGCAACTCCCTTTCTATTACTAAAAAATATTCACAAGATGTAACGTGCATCAGAGGCATCAATTGGGAATAAATTCACATCACAATTAAACACAGACAATAACCACACAAGTTTCCGGAGGATTTATTTCTGCTTCCACAAAGAATCTCAGCAAAATATCTACCTAGTCTTTAAAAAGCCAAATAATATTACAGCTTAATACCAAATTCAAGTACTGCTTATACTCTTTCTTCTTTTCCATATTAGAAACAATATAGCAAAGCCAGAAGTAAGGTCCAAATAAAAACAAATTTCACAGCTCTTAAAAAAATACACAACTGTCACTGTTTAAAAAAGCCAAGTGTGCAACTAACTGCTCTGTCTAAATTCTTGGTTTGAGGCATCTCTTAAATGACACACACACCAAAAAAATCAAATAAACATTAGTTCTTGCAAATATAATGCAAATAGCATGCTAATTAAAGTATTCACAAAACAATGACAAATAGGGCTTTAGGACTTCAGTACATATTATTATGTAACTACAATACACATTAAGCAATCACCAGGTTGTAGGCAGGCCTTCCAAAAGGAGTTATTATGGTTTACCATGATCTGAAGACTGTGGTGTTACACCTAATCATGCTTTTACCTGCAACCAGGTGTTTACAGATGTCAAGAAGTAAATGCTGACTGTAAATGTAAACCTACAGTTCTGCCTAATAAATTGTGCAGTATCTGCACACTGTACCTCCCTGTTTTCTGCACAAACTTTCTACTCCAATATGAAATAAACAGCACAAGGTATGTTTTATGGACCAAAATTTTACTTCCAATTCATTTTCAGTACAATGCCCAGACTCACACACTTAGAACTAGACTTGTGTCAAGGGCTATGAAGTTAAAATTTAACACTTAGGAGACCCAAATAAATATCCTCAGGATTTCAATAAAAGTATAGATGTCTCAAAAAGAAAGTTCTAGGATAACAATATTCAGTGCATTTAACAGGCAAATTACAGAAACCATACACAACTAACTAAACACAATCTACTCATTATGGCAAGAAATTCCAAATACTCCAATTTTTAAATACAAGGAGAAAAAAAAAATATGAGAAAGTGACAGGGTATATAGATGCCATAAATCAATGGATTTTTCTATGAGTGCTCAAAAAAAAATTCAGGAAACCTGGAGTAAAATCTTCTGGGCCCTTATCAAGATGCTAGTTCAAACAGTAATGCAAGACACCTGACACCCCAGGGCAGCTCACAGACCTTCTGAGCAGTGAAAGGAAGGGCATAAATAAAATAACAGTCAAGGCAGGAGATTTTTCAGGGAGTTGGAATTACAACACTACAAGGTGTTTTCCAAGGCTGGGCCTAAAATGTCCATGGGAAAAAAAATTTTTTTCCTACCCAAAGCAGAGATCTGCATCAACAGCAGCCAGGACCTTCTCCAGTAGTTCCAAGTGGCACCACCTACCCTCTCCACCAGGGAGGGCAAACCCTGCACACACATATACACCAAATGCACACACAACCAAACCCAACCAGCTCAACATGAAAAATACTGGAGGTTGGGAGCTGAAGGAAAAAGGGGACTGAGACGTACTTTTCTCAGGCTTACAGTATTCACAGTCACCAGAATGGGAGGGCTCCACATTCTGAAGGGGTGACCAAGATGGTGACAAGTCAAAGACAAGGACAATATTTGCAAAAGAATCACTGGAAGCCCTGAGAAGTAAGAGTGGGCAAGGATTCACCTTGCTCCTGGTCAACTAGGTCACTCTCACCAACCAGCTCAAAGTCCCAGTAACAGCTGAACTCCCTACTTGTAGAACAGCCACCAATGGCATGGCCTCCTTGGCTTACCTCACAGGCTGGGACCCGGCAGGCTTTGAGCTTGTCACCATCTCCTTCAGGCAGACCAGTCCGACGTGTGGCCATCATTTCATTTCAAATTGCAAAGAAAGGGCAAATCCTTTGGAGTCCACATTGGGGGTTGGGTGGGGAATGCCACCACAAGTCAAAAGGGCAAGAATTTCACACCAGACTGGGAGAGAAGATGCAGGGCTAGTGAAACAACGTGCCAGGGAATGAAGGTTTTTCAGGAAGCTTCCAATGCTGGCTTCAACTGACTCCACCGTCTTCTTCCATTTCTTGAGACTTAAAAAAAACAAAGGAGACAGATCTCCTTAACAGTCAATGTCCAGGCCAACTGCAGAAAGCGGTCCCTTCTAAGCAATGCTAACTCCGGGGGCCAAAAGGAAGCCCAGTGGGTCGCTCCAGCGTCTGCTCCTGAAGAGGTCCTTCCTACAACAGGGAGAAGTTAAAAGGGCATGAACTTTCTCCAGACACCGATCTTTAGCCTTGCCACATGTCGACATCAAGTTCGCGTATCCGGCACTCGGATTATTCGGTCCAAGAAGACGAACCATACAAGTGAAAAAAGAACTCATCTTTGCATGCATCAAATTTTGGGGGGAAAAAATTAAAGGAAAAGCTTATAAATTCAAGAGGGGCACAGAAGAACGAGAAACCTCAGAATTTCCCGAGGGTTTTATCAAACACAGCTGGCTGCTGTGCAGCCTTCAAGAAAAAAAAAAAAAATTCCCTGTTCAAGTGCATTTTAATTAATGAATTTCCTGGGCAGAACAGAGGCAGTAGGTATGTTCTGCATCACCCGGATACACACACTTCAGGGATGTTTCTCCCCACGGGGACAAAACGGGATACTTTCCTACAACCTTCTCGCTCCCTTCCACCTCCTCAAAAAACAAACAAAAAGCCGACCGGGGCCGGGGCCAAGGCCGGCGTAGGCTTGGCGGAGTCTCCAGGCGGGCTGCCCCGGCCGCCGGGTGACTCTGGCCGCCCGCACCCTGCCCCTCCGCCCGAGCCGGCGTCCCCGAGGAGGCGGCTGTTTTCCTTGGCCCGCGGCGAAGCTGGGTGGGGACGACCGGGCCGGGCAAGGAGGCGTGCGGCCGCGAGCGGGACGCGGCGCCGCTCCCGCTCCAGGGCATTATTCTGGAGCTACACTGACGAAGCCTCAGCCCAGGCAACTTTTATCTCGTGGCTGTTCCCCCAACTACGACCCGACACTATCCCTTCCCCTGTAACCACCTAGGGAAGGGGAAAAAAAAAAAAAAGGAAAAAGAAAACCACCACCCACCTACCACTATTTCCTCCGCCCCTTCCTGAGGCGGGTCGGGGAGCTCGAGCTCCCGAGAAGAGTGGCCCAAATGTGTACTTCGAAAAAGGTGCGGGAAGGCGTGGGGGAAAGATCCAAACCCGGGGGCTCACCTTCCCGCCCGCTCGGGCCCAGCTGCCCCGCGCGGCTGCCAGCAGGAGCGGGGACGCGGGCTGGGCGACGGGCCCGGCCGGGAGGCGCTAGGCCGCAGGCTCGGTTAATATTCATGAGCGGCCCGAGGCGCCCCTCCTCCACGGCCGTCCGGCCGGACCCCGGCGCCCGCCACCGGCCTTTGTGCCCTTCCCTCCTCCTGCCGGCCCTCCTAGGCTCCGCACACGCGGGCGCGGCCCCTCCGCCCCCTCCGGACGCCCGCCGCAGACTCCCTGCGGCCCCGCGCCAGCTCCGGCACTGGTTTGAGGTGGCGGGAAGGGAAGGAACCCGCTGTGAACCAGGTTTTCCACAGCCCCGCCAGCGCTCTGCCCTCCCGGCTAAAACGGAAAAAGAAAACACGCACCGGAGGAAGCGGGGCGAGTGGATCCCGCACCGCGCTGCCGACCGCCGGAGAGCGCGTTCCGCACGCCGGCGCCAGCTGAACCCAGCGGGAGGACCAGCCGGCGCTGCCCGCCGCTGCGCTCCGAGGCCGCCGCCCCCGGCCGGCCGCTCCCAAGCACCGCCGCGACCTGCCCCGGCCGGCCCCGGGCTCTCGGCCGCCGCGGGAGGGCGTGGGGCGGGGCGGCGGCCGCCGGACTCTCCCCTCGCCTCGCCGGGCCCGGCCGGGGCCCTGCTTCGGCGCCCGCGATCGCCAAGTGACAGAAACGCCTGGCTCCGCAGCCGCGCGGAGCTGTTTCCCGGGGGCGGATTTCTCGCTTCTTCCTCCCTGGATCCACCTCCTCCCACTCCACCTCCTTCCCCTCCCCTCCCCAGGGGAGGCTCTGGGACTGAATATTTTCTGTCTTGAATAATACGGTCCCAGGGAACCGACGCAGGAGGAGGATTAACCCGGGGCGGGAGGGGTGCTCGCCAACCCCCTTCGAACGCGGCTGGGGACCCACAAACCCTCACGCCCAGCAGCACCCCAAAACCAGGCTCACAAAATCTCCCGCCCTCTCCGACCTCCCGAGCGCTGAACGGAGCGGCCAGGAGCGGGGGTTTATCCTGGGAAAGAGATTTGGTGGCTGGTGTCCGGGTTGCTTAGTGGGAGACAGTCATATAGCGAGATCTATGGAACCGAGGGATCAAAGGTCCCAGACTGCGAAGGACATGTCTTGGTGAATTATTGGCCCCTTTTTTGAAGCGGGAGGAGCACGAAGCTGGGAGATGTGGGACTTCCAGATAAGGGAGTGTCCTCTCACATCAGACAGCAAAATATTTTCCGGTGGTGGGAAAAAAGGGAGCAGGTAGCAGCGGAGCGTTGTTCATTCAATTCTTTCCTTTAAAAAAAATATCTACAGAGCCGCTGAGCTGCTTCGGAGCGACTAGCAGAACTGAGGAAAGGTGGCTGTGTTTCTCTGCACTACAGGTCACTGCGGCTCCACACCCAGAGCACAGCCGCGCGCCGTCCCTCCCCACCCGACTCCAGGGCCTGGTCTTAGACCCCGGGCGGCTTGCTCCACCCCGCCGCGCCTCACAACATCTCCCGCTGCAAATTGTCCAATCGGGAGACGTGACAAGAGAACAGGAACCAATCAGAGGCTGCTGACTCAGGTCTCCCTCCACCCTTTGCCCCGCCCCCAAGAGTAAAGCCACCGCCCCCTGCTCCCCCCCCCCCAGCCCCGCCTCAGTCTCCCCTTCGCGTCTCGCCTAGGGGTCCCGGGTGGTGGCTCACCGGCTTGGGTCCTTGCCTCCCCGAAGTGGAGTAGTAGCTTGATGTGGAGGCGGCGTTTTTCACCTTGTCACCCCCTTCCACTCCCCCTCCTAAATACAGCCCTCCTCCCTTCCCCAGTCCTCCTGCTGGTGCTGTTGAGGGTCATTTCTATCCTCACTTCAGCGGGGGACTGCTAGCTATTGTGTCTGATCAGCTACCACCACCATCCTCAGGGAGAAAAGAAGAACAAAACCAAGAAGCTAAGGGGTGTCTCTATCTTTTCCTTCTTTCTTATACACTTATCTTCTAAAGACTCAGTCACCTCTCCTCCCCTGCTTCTCGTCCACTGCCTCCGGTTCTGTTTCTTGATAGGGGGGGGGACAAAAAACACTCTCTGGGGTAGGAATACCTAGGTCTCCGTTTTTTGGTCTTCCTTAGAGTGGAAAGCACCAATTAACAACTAAATCCTCACACTCAAAAAAAATTAAAATTAAAAATTGACGAGCTCTTGTTTTTGTTTTTTAGCTGTATATTGACTAAATCATTTTTATGGCCTTGAAATTTGCGTGTTCCAGACAGCCGCTGAGCATACTAGTCAGCCAAAAACCAAGAATGAAAAAAAAAAAAAAAAAAAAGGAATAAAAGTATAGGGAGGGCCTGCTGGTCAGGTGGTAATTTACTAAACAGCTCACTGATCCATAGCACATCTAATGTTGGATACTGTTGGGTAAATTAACAAAAAGTGAATAGAAATGTAGGATTCAAGTAGTTTACACTAGCAGGCATAGAGAATATGTCCAGAAAGGAAAAATAGATTAAAGCACAAAACAGCTCCTTTACAAATGCAAATGTGCATGTGTGCATAAAATGAGAGCCTAACAACTGAGGAGATTTGAACTGAAGTTTTTGTAATAGAAATTGTTTTAAATGTTGACTTTGAAAAAGATTTTCAATATGGTACTAGAAAATAAAATATTGGCCAGGAAAGGAGATGTTTGAAAAGGAAATAAAACACATTTTAGGAATTATAGGAAAATAACAGAAAGAGGCAACGTTTCTATAAGAGGCAGTAAAATATAAAAATCAAGATTATAACCCAGCTTCATCATTTACCATGTAACTTATGGCAAATTATTACTTACCTGTGTAAGTACTAGAACTGTCGAATAATAACAGTGATCACCATGTAGATAATACTGCCTCCTGCTAGGTATTCCACTAAGCTTTTCGTATAACTTAATGAGTGGGGCACAGCCAGGATTCAAGTCTGGCTCTAGAATCCATTCTTTTATCCAAAACAATATACTGCCCCTAACATGGTTTTTAATAACAATAGCAACTTAATTTTAGCTAACACTCAACTAAGTAATTACTAATTTTCATAGTCTATTAAATACCAATTTAATCGAATCCCTGGGATAGATATGCTTAAGATGTTGCAAAATTTAGAAATGTTTTTAAGAACCATTGTAATATATTCATTTTATGTATATTAGGCTATCTGGATGGAGAAGCACAAAAGCACAGAACTAAGATTTGGGAAACTGGGTCCTGGTCTCTGAGTGTGACAGCACATTCTACATCTTGCTGGGCTGAGATCACCAATGAGATAATAGATGCAAAGGAGCTTTAAAAATGTAACAATATTATTCTGGTTATAAAAGAACTAAGCCATTATTAAATGTCAATTATTAAATTATTATGAAGCAAGCGTTTGTCCCATGTTCCCAATAGGAACCCTACACTTTATAACATTTTATTGATATTTATTAGGAACATATTAACCCATTTAAAAATTAGGTCTGTTCTTTTCTGAAGGCATAAGCAATGATATTATCTTAATAAATATATGAACTCTCTTTTAGATTCATTCTGAGCAGACCCACGTGATGTGGCACCCTCAGATCATCTGGAAGTGGCAATCAACAACCAATAATTCTCCATTCCAAAGGTTGATGGTGTAGTTGGTAGAAAATGCAAACCTTTGGAATTCTACTCAGCTGCCCATCTTGGGCATTTCACTCATTAACACCTCCACCAGAGGGAGGGCAAGGGAAAGGAAAAGGAGCCAAACTTAAATCCTGTGGCTACGTGTTAACAGCTCCAAGGAGAGATTTGGTGAAACAAAGTTGGAGGGTCACTGTAACTGAAAGGATACAACCAACTTTGGGTTTCATGGTCAATATCTTGACATTTTTCGTTATCCCAAATATCATAGATAAGCAAGGACTAACGGTAATTCTGCCTTTGTTTACCTTAATTGGCTGATATTTTCCTCAACATTTGGCTAATTTGTGATTTCCTACCATCTAACTTCTTAGCATATCCCTTGAATTAGTCTTAGAAATTACTGACCCTATATTAATAACTACAAGACCAACTCGTACACTGTAATTCTTGCAACACAGGAAAGATTTTTTAAAGGTGGAAACTATATCCTCAAAACGTATTTGGACTTTGTTAATGATATAATAATATTATTTTGGTGAACCACTATCAAGAAAAAATGTCAAAGCCAGAAATAGAACCACAGTGTCCCAGCCTCTGGTCTGAGTTCATTCCATTATAATCTATGGATGATTTCTACTCTGAATATAGAAGCTGGCAATTCTAAGAAGCACAAGTGTTTGCCAGTGAATTCCACAAGTGAAATTCATAATTCAGGATGAAGCATTTGCAAAACTATGTGTCTGAAGTATTTAAGATCACTGACCCTCAGAGGAGCAAGCATTTTTTGGGTTTTAGGAAAACACTATGGACTTTATTTCTGATTCATATCCAAGAAGACATATTATCTACTCATATTTCTTTGAAAAACACTTTCACATGGAACTGAGTAGCCACAGAAATCCCACCTTATTTACAAGGCATTTAATAATTATAACCAAGAGGTAGGAGCAGCCAGGCAGGATTGGTGGTGGTGCACACCCATAATTCCAGCTCCCAGAGAGGTTGAAGCAAGAGAATTGCAAGTGTCAGGCCAGCCAGGGCAAATAGTGAGATCCTATCTTAATTTTTTTAATTAAAAAAAAAATTAAGAGATGATAGTAATTCTTTACAATAAACAAATTCTAGTGTTCTTCCTTTATCGCCTCTACTAGTTTAATATTCTGCATTTGCTAAATAAACTTATTCTGTTCACATAATTACTATTTTTTATAAATTTCTGAATTAATAAGTTCTCAATAAATATAATGACACTATTTAATTCAGTACATATAGTGCCTAGCAAAATGTGACACACAGTAAGTATTTTTGAATAATTTCTTTGCCTTCAGCTTATTATGATCTTTTCCACCTCTGGACTAGAGTACTAATATTTATTTTTGTTTGTTGGCATTAATTAGTTACCTGGTCATACCCAATCTTGTACCATTACTTAATAGAATATTATCTCCTTTTTTATTAAGATTATAAATCTCTAGGGAAGATTTCTGAGGTTTTGACTTGTTTTCAGATAACCATAATATCTACCCCAACTTTTACCATAGAAATCACTACAAAATTATTCACAAAACAAATGATAATTGTGTCACTGTTGTAATTATTAACAGTAGTATTTTTTTAAATATTCTTAGCAGTGGTATTTTATTATTTGTGGTACTTTGGACAGAAATGCCATCTTGTATCTTTTGACCTACCTTCACCTCTGGTGACTGAGCTGTTTCTTGGTCACAACACTGTCATTTAATGTCACTTGCATTTGAGTAGTAATTACAAAATTTCAACCTATAGTTGAAATTAATACTGTATTCAGTATTTTCTTCTGGATTCAATAATGGTCACCCAAATCCCCATACATAAAATTTAGTGGTAAGATGGTCATAGAAAACAGCATTATTAAGAGTTGATTTCTATATTTTAAGGAAAAAACCAAGACTGAAAAAAAGTGTAACTTTTTATTTTACCCAAAGAATCATGATTTTCATTTATCATTACTTTAATTTTTCTTAAAAATATGAGGCCAGTTCTTTAAATGTTTCCACCCACCCACCTAAATAGGAGCAGGAACATCCTGTGAAAATTCTGTGTAATCTTGGTAGAAACCCATACTACAAATATGTTTTTATCATCTTGGACAAGAATGCTAAATTCTAACTATTCTAATTAGGAAACTGTGGTAGCATTTGATTTTTAGTGTTATAGACCTAATCTAGAGTAACCAGATTTTTCTCAGCATAATTTTGAAAAAGAAGAAGTCAAGGCCTAGCCTTTCCTTTCATCTTCATGGGACAGAAGTAGGAAAGACATCTCAAGACTTCTCCATTCCTTGAGGCAATGATACTCTGGGAATCTTTCAATATTCTCTAGCATGGTACATTGCGTTCCTCTATTCTTATAATTGCCTGCATTCCTCAACTAATCCAAAAGTCAACTCACCAAAGGTTCTTCCTTCAGATAGGAAAAGATTGCATGATAATATGTGGCAATTCACATCTGGGCTTAGGAAGGATACATGCAGGCTTGCAAAATTTTTCCCCTAAAAGATTTTTTCAATTATATTTTAATTTTTTTAAATTGCAACATAAAAAAATAAACATGCAAACTGCACAGAGCCCAATCTTATACCACATTTTATGAATTCATCTCGTCTTCTTCCAGTTGCCCTATATAGCTCCTCATTGGTTGAATCCAACAGCCAACAGGAGGCCTGAGACACTGAAAGATAATTCATCTAAAAAAAAAAACTCTGTTTTATGTATAAATAGACAATCTAGGGCTGGGGTTGTGGATCAGCGGTAGAGTGCTCACTTGGCATGTGTAAGGCCCTGGGGTCAATCCTCAGCACCACATAAGAATAAATAAATAAAATGGAGGCATTGTGTCCATCTACAACTAAAAAATAAATAAATAATTTTTTAAATAGAAAATCTAGTTAGCAAATCCTGATTTTCAAAAATATGAATGTAAAGGAAATAAAGGGCTCATGGAAACATTTTAAATTGTAGGGAAGAAAGATGAAGTAAAGTAGCATATTATTCTAAAAGGCAAGAAAGAATGTATTATGGAGGAAGATTAACCCTAGTAAACAGTAAACAGAAAAAAAATAGACACAAATGTTTCACACCCTGAGAAATAAAATACATCAAAAGTGAAATCCCAAGGGACTGTAATGGGAATTAGAAGAGCTAAGAGAATGGTCCATACCTTTAATCCCAGTGGCTCAGGAGGCTGAGGTAAGAGGATCACAAGTTCCTCAGTGAGGCCCTACGCAACTTAGTAAGACCCTGTCTCAAAATAAAAAACAAAAAGGGCTGGGGGTGTGGCTCAGTGGTCAAGCACCCCTGGGTTCAATCCCCAGTACAAAATAAGAAGAGGAGGAGGAGGAAGAGGAGGAAGAAGTACTAAGAGAAGATATCAAGAGGGAAAAAGCATACCACTGCAGTAATAATAAATGGATTAGAAATAAGAAAGGATAAGAAGTAGGTAGCAGAAAACAGGGGAATGGATGACAAGTTTTTAAAAACCACACCAAATATAAAGGTAAAGGAGATAAGACAGGAGATGAAAAGATAGGTAGATTAGATAGGATATTAGACAACTGGTATGGGTGAAAATCTGATTTAGAGAAATTTAGGTCTCTGACGAAGAGTTTAGAACTAGTAAAACTCAAAAAAAAAAAAAGCAAAATATGGCAATTGCTATATGTCCCCCAATATCTGTTCTGTCCTTTCACAATAATAACATTTTATTGGGCACTTGGTTAACAAGCTAGGCTTTATTCTCAGCCTTCCTTCTAATTAGGTGTGGCCTTTTGACTAAGTTCTAGGCAATGAAATGTGGGCAGGAATGATTGTGGGTCACTCTAGAGTTCTTCCCTTAGAAGGATTATATCTGTGCTTCCACAGACCTTTCCCCCACTTCACAGTGGCTGGTGATAAGGTTGCCAGGTTTAACAAATAAAAATAAAGAGGCCCACTTAGACTTAAATTTTAGATAAATAACAAATCTGTAGTGTATGTCTTTCAACAAATAAATTTTTAGTGTAAGTCTTGTGCAATAATTTAGACATACTGAATTTATTTGTTGTTTACCTAACATTCAAATTGCACTGGATATCCCATATTTCATCTGGGAATCCTACTACCAATATCGAGAACGGGAACATCTGCTTTTGACCCGAAATGAAAGCTCTCTGTCAAAGAAAATAGAACTATCACAACCGACCTGACCTGTCCACTTCTGATTGTTCCTTGAAAAGGATGTAACTTTCTACATAGCCAGATTTTTACATAAGTACGATAGTATTTTTAAATTCTCTTTGGTACAGGAGCTTAGCCTTTGTCCTAATTGAACGTGAAGACTTTCTTTCTTGCAGTTTCAAGGTTAAGTGGATTTACCATGTTTCAAGAATTATTAAAAGGGCCAGACACAGGAGTGTATTCCTGTAATCCCAGTGGCTCAGGAGGCTGAGACAGGAGGATTGCAAGCTCAAAGCCATACTCAGCAAACCAAGGTGCTGAGCAACTCAATGAGGCCCTGTCTCTAAATAAAATACAAAATAGGGCTGGGGATATAGCTCAGTGGTCAAGTGACTCTGAGTTCAATCTTCAGACCGCCCTCCCCCCCACAAAAAAAAATAGTATTTGAGGGAAATTATTAAATGAAGTGTAAGAAAAGGATTCCTACAAGCAAATCAGTCACCTAAAACAGGGGTTGGCAAACTATGGCACACAGACCAAATCTGGTCTGCCATTTGTTTTTGTAAATAAAGTTGTATGGGGAGCCAGCCACACTCGCTCTTTTATGTGTTGTTTACTGCTTCTTTAGTACCACAGTAGCAGAGTTGAGTACTTGCTACTGAAAACCACATGGCCTGTATTTTCTATCTGGCCCTTTACAAAAGAAGTTTGCCAACCCCTGACCCGAAAGAAAAACAGCACTGACCTCAGAATTCTTCTCAACATTAATTGATACGAAAAGTTTGGAAGGAAAAAAAAATGTGGCTTAAAAAATCAAAACCTTGTGGTCATTCATATTTAAAAGTAGCTGAGAGACATTTTCAAATATGTAAAGGTTCAGGAAATACATCACCTTTCTCCAAATGATGGTATGATGTACTAAAAGATGATTCTGAAGGACTGATAGTGAAATTAAAACAACTGTAATTATTATTGTGATGCTACAGAATATGAATGATATAAAATCTTGAGAGAAAAACACAATGAAAAGTAGAAAAGTACTAAGATAAAAGTAGGAACATAAATTGAGTGGTGGGAGTGAAGTAAAGGTAGGAAAATGTTAATTTCTCTAATTTATTCATTGGCTATAGGGGATTATGGGAAAATGTTCTTAAACTGTTCAAGATGTCTTAAGTAATGGTTGAGTGATGAAATAATTAGAAATCAAATTAAAAAGACAAGGCACAGACTCTCAGAAGATACAAATCTGGATATAAATCTCGATAGATCATGTACAAATGATATAATCTATCGAGATTTATATCCAGACTTTCTTAAGAGGTCCTATAAACCACATGAATAAAATAGAAAAGCTAAATACAAAAGAGAAAATACAGAGGACCACTAAATGTAATGAAAGATGTTCAGTATCACTGGAATTAGGATAATACAAATTAAAATGATAATAAGATCATTTTGAACCCGTTAGACTGGCAAAAATAAGTCATAAAATCGAATGTTGAAGTGTTTATACAAACAGAAGCTCTATATACTCCAAGTAGGAAATACAAATTTATAAAATCAGCATATGACACTTATAGTTGTTCAAGCACCAAATTCTGAATTCTGTGCAACATCTGAAATGAATATTATCCCCATCAAAATATCCAGTAGGGATCTAAAACTTAAAATGTCCTAATCTACTCTTCCCACATTGAATGGCAATTTGTTCATCTGGTTGCTGAAAATCTAAAATTTTGAGGCAGCCTTGACCTCTCTTCTTCATCAGACAGCTGTCATCTCTAACATCAAATTAGATCCATAATCCTTCACCTCCACAGCTGTCACTTAAGTCCCAGCCAAGTCATCTATCACCTGGATTAAGATGACAGCCTTTAATTAGTCTTCTGGCTTCTGTCCTTCTCTTTACTAGTGTCTACTCTCAGCAGAATAGCCAGGGAAACCCTTTTAGAACCTTAATCAGATCATGTCACTTTGCTTACAATCCTCTAAATGGCTTCCCATTTCACTCAGACAAAAAGCCAAAATCTTACAATAGTTTACATTGGCCTATGTGTTCCACCTCCAGGCTACTCCTGTCAGCTTGCTGGTGTTCCTCTAACAGCTGGGCTAACTCCCACCACACCTACTCCTACCACACCTACTGTTTGCAGCTGCTCTTCCTCCTGGCTAGAATAAGCATCCCCCAAGTATCCACCTGGGCCTCCTTCATTCAAGCTTTTGCTTAAAGCTCACTTTGTTAAACAAATCTCCCCTGATCACCCTACTTAAAATAGCAGTGCTTCTATCTTTACCCCCTCCAACCCAACAGCTCTCTCTTTCTCTCTCTCTCTCTACCTGAATTAACTTTCCATTGCTGTAATAAATACCTGAGGTAATCAACTTAAAGGGAGGAAATGGTTTATTTCGGCTTGGGCTTTCAGAGGTTTGAGTTGCCTCCTCCTATTGCTTCTGGCCTGTGCTGACATATAGTACCACATGGCAGAAGTGTGTCTGTGGAGGCTGCTCACCTCATGACAGCAGGGAAGTAGAAGGGGTTGGGATCCCAATATCCTCCTCAAAAGCACACCCTGGTGATCTAACTTCCTTCCACGAAACCCTATCTCTAAATGGTTTCACTGCCTTCCACCAGCACCACAGGCTGGAAACCAAGGCTTTAGCACATGGGCCCATGGGGTACATTTAAGATCCAAACCATAAAACCACCCTTTATGCTTTAATTTTTCAAAACAGTATTGCTACTTGGTGTTTACATTTATTTTTATTGTTCATCTTCCCAATCTAGATGTAATCCTCAGGAGAACAGGAAATAAGTCTCATTTATTGTTATACCCCCAGTTCCTAGAATAGATCCTGACATATACTACATACCCAATAAATCATATGTTGAAAAGTGAATGAAAAATCACTTTGGAAAGCACATGTAAGTTTGGACCTTAAATGTCCCCCATAGGCCCAGATGTTAAAATATAGTAGCTAGAAAAGTTGAGGATTCCCATTCCTACTATAAAAAAATTCTACTTCTGACTCTCCATCCAGAAAAATTGTCCTGTCTATATATACAACTACATGTGTATAAAGTAGCCCCTTCTAAAAAAGAAGAAATGACCTGTTCTTCTATAAGTAAATGGATAAAGTATGCTTTATTTAGGCAGTATGAATTTATTTAACAGTTAAAATGAATGAACATATCAATTTTTTTATATTGAAGGAGAAGTTTATTATTCAGTACATTTCAGTGCATTTGCAGATGGTGAAACTGACTTTGGTTATTCAGGATGCAAAACCCAGGGGGAAAACTATACTGGTGTATTTAGTGGTATCCAAAATGGAATCTTCATTATGTTTACCCAAATAAACAATTACAAAATCAACAGTCCAGAAATAAACAAACTGTCTAAAAATATATCTACCTCCATGTCATATATATAATTACTTCTATGAATATTTTGTGTGTGCTATGAGTCCCATCTTTCAAGTATGTTGTCATTAACTTATCATTTTTGCTTGTACAATGAGTGATTGGTAAGAATTTGCAGTTATCCAGAAGGCAGAGCAATAAATAAATATCTCCAACACTCATGGTTCGGAGTAGGCATGGGGGGCATGGGTAAATGTAGATTAAGCCTGAGAGGTGCTTGGCGCTGTGAGATGTATATATGTTATGCTTTGTTGTTTTTTGTTTTATTTTGTTTCCAGTGCTGGGGATTGAACCCAGGGCTTCACACTTGCTAGGCTTGTGCTCTACAGGAATATATAAAAAGAATGATCCTGAGTAAAAAAACAAAGTGAGAGCAACTTGATAATGTATATGTGTCCATACATGTGAGATATATATATATATATACATATATATATGTTTTAAAAGTACAAAAATCACAGAATGGGGGCTGGGGTTATAGCTCAGAGATGGAGCACTTGCCTGACATGTGTGCAGCACTGGGCTCAATTCTCAGCATCTCATAAAAATAAATGGATAAAATAATGGTCCATCAACAACTAAAAAATACATATATTAAAAAAAATTGCGGAATGATTCACATTACCTTCAGAAGGGAGGAAGGAAGCAAAGAAATGAGAATGCGAGGGTGAGACTAGTGCTCGAACACTTTAGGTTTTGTTTTGTTTTGTTAATTAAAAGTTCTGAGGACATGTACATATTTTATAACTTGCATATGATATGTTTTATCCATAACATATGATTATATACTACAGCCTCTCTATTCCACAACACAAACTAAAACCAGAAACTGTTAATAGCATTTGTCTTTAGGGCATGGAACTGGGAATAGGAAAGAGAAGGGAAGAGGTACCGTGATTAGCATTTGGAGTTTTTGTTTATCTGTTTATGAGAAAGCATTGTTTCTATTTTATAAGGACAAGTTTAAAATGGTTTTCTTCAGTCCTTGTTTTTTCAGATCAAGTAGGCAGAAAAATAAAAATACTGAAGACATAAAGGACATAGTCAACAAGTTTAAATTAATAACCTACTAGACTCTCCTGTACAAAATAAAGGACTACTTTCTTTCTAGGCCTCCAGGAAACCATTGTAAGAATAAACAATATATCAAGCCATATGAAGACTTTAATAAATTCTAAAATGTAAAAGTTACATAACATTTTTTGCCATATACAACCAGTAGATAAAAGTAGATGCAAAGCTCCAACTCCTAAACAACTCTCACATTATTATTTTGATTGAAACCAAAATATCAAAATATTAACAAAAGGCCAGCTACGGTGGCACACGCCTGTAATCCCAGTGGCTTGGGAGGCTGAGGCAGACAGATCACAAGTTCAAAGCCAGCCTGAGCAACTAAGCAAGCCTCTAAGCAACTTAGCGAGACCCTATCTCAAAATTTAAAAAAAAAAAAAAAAATTTAAAGAGGGACTAGGAATGTGACTTAGTAGTTAAGCACCCCTGGGCTCAATCCCTGTTACCATAAAAATTAACAAAAGGAGGATAAGAATGGTAGTTAACAAAACTTGATGATAGTGACCAAAGCCATACACATAAGAAAACTCAGAACCTCATATCTTTTCATTATCAAGAAAGAAAAATAAATAAATTATTTTTTAACAATCAAGAAATTAGAATTAAAAAGTCAAACCTACGGAAAGCAGAAAGAAGGAATTAAAAGAACTAAAAATGCCAAAGCAAATAATTGGAAAGCAAAAGGCAGAAAAAATACAAATAAGTATTTTATAATAAAAGCAATAACAGATCATTGAAATATTAAATAAAAAAAAGGAAGACAACACCAATATGTGAAAATAAGAATGAGAAATAAAAATGAAAACCACAGATACAAAGGAAAAATAAAAGAAGTCAAAGCAGATACAGTACTTGATATGTTAGGCCTTCCATGTCTGTGCATTTTTCATCCCTAGATTCAACTGGCTGGGTTGAAAAAAAATCTCATCATTATGAATGTGTAGTATGTAGTGAGGCCTACGACAGCTATGTCTGAATAAAACAGGTACAGACTTTCTTTTCTTGTCATTATCTCCTAAACAACACAGTATAACGGTTTACCATTAAGGTATTATAAATAGCCTGGAGATGATTTAACATATACTGGAGACTGTATGTAGGCTATGTACAAATCAGACACTATTTGTATGAGACTTGAACCTCCATGGATTTTGGTGTCTACAGAAGTTGGGGCGGGGGCGGGGGAGCTGTCCTGGAACCAATCCCTCTGCCAATAACAAGGGATAACTATAGATGTTTATATATCTGAAAATCAGGAAGACATAAGTCGCAAAAGTTGACCCAGAACAAAGTATGCCTAAAGAAACCAACCACAGTGGAGGAAAATTAGAGAATTTCTTGAAGAATTACCTTTCAGAGAGTATCATACCAAGAGACTTGCTGGGAGAAAGAAATTTTTTCCCACCAGATCTTTAATTCTTATGCAACTTAAAAATGGTCCTGGGGCCTAGTTAAAGAAAAGTTTCCAAAACATTTTTTAAAGCCTGGATGATAAATGTATGTGTTAGACCAATATGATTAAAAAAAGAAAATTGGGAGACAATTTCACACGTGAATATTGATTTTAAAATCTTTTTTTTTCCTCTTTTTAGAGACACAGGTGACAGATGCACTGGGAAAAGCAGATACATAAACAAGAGAGAATGGGGCCATCTTGAGGGTGGAAAAGCTTTTGGGGGAAAGAAATTAGTAAACATGCAAGGGAGAATACAGCCCATCTCCAGAAGGAGAAACAGCCTGAGTTTAAATCTTAAATAAAACACTAGTATTAAATACAAATAATATATTAAATGTACCATGACAGGGGATTATGCATTTTCAGATGCAATTTTGTACAATAATAAATTTCTCCTGATTTTAACATATCCAAATAGATAACAGTTAAATCATTCAGTACTCACTCCAATAAAATTCTTTATACTTCTCTTATTCCTCTCACTAAGTACAATAAGAAACCTAGACATTACATATAGAGCAAACATAAGAAGTATCAGAAAGAGGTAGAAAAGGAGGAAACTTAGCTAGGGGTCACACGGTGGCATGTCCCCTGGGGTTTCTTTTTGCCTCATCTATCTCACACTAGGAGCTGAAGAAACTGGCACCCGGAGTGGGCGCAGACACAGAAAGCCCTATCAGAAACCTACTCTTTCTAGCCAATAGATGGGGGAGATACAGTCAAGCAACAAGGAAATTCTTTAAACAATAAATACTCCAGTGAGACACCAGAGAAAACACTGTGGCCATGCCACCTCCAACCAAAACTCCTTGCTCATCAAACTGTATTAGTGGCCCTCATCCTCTGCCTCTAACAGTATCAGTGGGAACTGTTTGAAAGAAGCTTGGAACTCAACTCCTACTTTGCAGTAATAAGTTGCTCCCTTCTCCCCCAACCCCAGGTGATGTATGAGGAGCCTAATATAGAGTCAGGACTTTGACTACTGCCCACTGGTAACAAGGCCACCCCAACACAGTGGCAATCACATTGGGAAAAACAGCAAGGCACACTCACCAGCCAGGGACATAGAAGTGGAGGCCCAGTGTAGAGACAGAACCTCCCTAACTCCAACAATAATGGGTCCTGGAGATCAGCAGAGGCTGAAGGAGAAACCTAGACGTCTACACCCACTTCTATGGCAGTAAGGCATTGGCAACATTGCTTCCTGTACAGGATGATATCAAATAAAGCCAGCAAATGCAGAAGGTGTAAGAAGGTGTAACCACTCATCCTAACAAAAACCAGGAAGCACTCAAACTAATCCATGAAAGATAATATGGATAGGTGGCAAGGACAAGATGACAGAGATGTTAGAATTATCTGACAAAGACTTTAGAGCAGCCATCATAAAAAGAAAAATGATTCGGTGAGCAATTGCAAACATGTGCAAGACAAGAAAATAAAGCAAAAGTTAGAAATATTGAAAAAGTTGGAGAAGAAATCCAATATTATAACAGATAAATTATGTAACTAGAATAGCTAATGGAAACAACTGGCAAACTATTAGTAATCAAGGAGTTCAGATAGGAAGCCAGTCATAAAATAAATATTCAAAGATGTCACCATTATTTCAGACTATCAAAAACAGACATAGTTTAAATTTATATCAGTGGGGGATTGATGAAATAAAATGTGGTTGCAGAATGTAGCACCCAGCATGGCCATACAACATAGTATCAAGGATGGTTAACAGTTTCAAGATTTTCAGAAGCAATCAGCTGCAAATTGAAGAGGAACTGAGTACAAAAGCTAGAAGTCATGGAGAAAAACAAAAGATAGAAGAAACATATGGTTGCACAATTTGAGAACAAGCATGAACTTGAGTTTTTGTGTGTGTTGTCTGGAGTTGAACCCAGTGCCTGGGTGCAAAGCAAGTGCTCTACCCCTGAGCAAATCCCCAGCCCCTCTAACATGTTGTTTCTTTTCTTTTCTTTTCTTTTCTTTTCTTTTCTTTTCTTTTCTTTTCTTTTCTTTTCTTTTCTTTTCTTTTCTTTTCTTTTCTTTTCTTTTCTTTTCTTTCCTCTTCTTTTCTTTTCTTTCCTCTTCTTTTCTTTTCTTTTGGTACTGGGGATTGAACTTGGGGCACTAGACCAGTGAGCCACATCCCCAGCTCTATTATGTATTTTATTTAGAGACAAGGTCTCATTGAGTTTTTTAGCACCTCGTTTTTGCTGAGACTGGCTTTGAACTCACAAGCCTCCTGCCTCAGCCTCCTAAATTGCTGGGATTACAGGCGAGCACCATCATGACCTGCTAACATGTTTCTCTTTTTCTCAGTATGTACTATATATAGGAAGGAGTCTAAATCTTGAAGAGGGTGGTGGATATGAATATTCTTGGGGAAGAGGGCAAAATCATAAGTTACATCAACATGGATATACTTTTTGATGGGAGATTTATGATGTATATGTTCCTAGCACAAGGTAACTGCTCTTTTCATTTTCACCAGCATTTTCTTTAACCAGAAGACAGGCATTGTGTAAGGAGCCCATCCGTGGCCTACTGAGCTCAGCAACACTGAAACCAGACGAGCATGTTCCTGCTCACTAACTTTGCAGCACATCTGGGGTGGATTTGTGCTTCACCCAAATCACGACTTGCTACATGTCAGAGACCTCCTGTTTGTTCAGGGGAGTTCACACTGTGAAATCTAATTTACGAATTTCAGATTGAGTTCTCTTCTGGGTGTGATGTCACAGGCCTGTAGTCCCAGCTACTCAGGAGGCTGAGGCACGAGGATTACTTGAGCCCAGGAATTCAGAAACAGCCTGTGCAACCCAGAGAACCCCATCTCAAAATAAAGTAAGGCTATTTAATCACCCAAAGAGGATCTTAGAACCCTGGTGTAAAGTCTGATTTACAATTCAAATTACATTTTTGAAAAGGTCAACTCATTGGACTAGGAATTGAATTGATAGAAATGATAAATTAAGTAACACCTAAATTTGATCACATATATAGAACTTTGTGCTTCTCAACTAAGGCAGCACATTCCAAACTTCTGGGATTTTAAAAAGCTCCTGATGCTCAGGTTACCAGTCTCAGAGGGGTGGGGAGAGTTCAGGCATCAAAATGTAAAAAATCTCTTCAGGTGATCCCATCCTTCTGTCAGGGCTAAAAACCATTTGCTGCAGAGGTAAGTTGTGGAAAAGGGACAGTTATATCAGAGACACCAGGGGAACTTGACACTTCTGAAAGTGTGAAAGATTGTACTTGCATGCTTCTATTCTTGAACAGAAGGCATTTTAGGAGTTCTTATTTAGTCCAGAAATGTGAGCTGTTCTGTTAGGACTTCATTAAGGCACGTGTGGGCGATGTCACCATGAGATGACCTTAGCCATCTGGCAGTGCAGCAGGAAGGTATTCTGGTTTTGTATAAAATTAAACAAATGGCGGGGGGGCATGAGTCCGTGATAAAAACCCATCCAAATAGCTTTATTTTTCTTGAGTGATACAGGAGGGAATTCATCCTCTCCAAAGGGATTTCTTTCCTTCTTATTTCCATAGAAAATATCTCTAAAGTGAAGAATTGAATTGCAACTTTTGTATTGTTTCATGGGTGTGTATTTACATAAAAACCTTAATAAAAACATAATGCTTAATTTATTTTTGTGGAGAAAAATAATAAATTCAATCAGTGGATATTTGAAGTCAATATTGAAGCACTATAAAAACTGAAACAACTTAAATATATATGTAGGACTTGGCTGTTGCAGGACCAACTTGGCTGTTGTAGACCCTTAGTTAGGTGGGCTGAGGGGGAAAATAGCCTCCATAATATGCTGTTACTGTCATGAACTTGAAGTGGTGTTTTGCAGTAACCCTACAGAACCTGATTCTCCCTAAAAATCTGTATCTGCAATTTTGTCAGCTGCCAGGAGACAAACAACCCTGCCTAAACAACGTGCTATGGTAGCCTACACAGCGTAGCATGTCCAGCTGTAGTTAATAAATCTCAGAGTATTTTGCAAGCATTCTTTTTAAGTACAAATAGAATTCTTGATTATAACAATGGATTAAAATGGTTATAATCGCAACTTATCCTCACCCACATTAGGATGCCTTCTAGCAAAGAAGAGGAGGAAGGAGAAGGAGGAGGAGGAGAGAAGATAACAAGCATTGGCAAGGATGTGGAGAAATTGGAACACTTGTGCTCTATTGGTAGAAATGTAAATTGGTGCAGCTACCAGGAAAAACAGTAGAGTGGTCTCTCAAAAAATTAAAATAGAATTACCATGTGATCTAGCAATACCAATCCTGGATAGACACCCAAAAGAACTGAAAGCAAGGACTTGAACAGACATTTGAACACCTGTGTTCAGAGAAGCATTATTTGCAGTAGCCAAGAAGTGAAGTTATCCATCAATGGGTTAATAGCTAAAAAAAAAAAATTGAGATACACATACACACACTCAGGAATATTAATCTTAAAAGGAGAGGGAATTCTGACATGCTAGAATATAGGGGAACTTTGAAAACATTACATTAAGTGAAATAAGCCAGTCACAAAAGGACAAATGCTATTATGATTTCACTTACAAGGTTACCAGAGTAATACAATTCACAGAGACAAAAAGTAGAATGGTTATGGCCAGGGAATGGAGGGTTGTGGGTAGAAGTGGCAAGTCATTGTTTCATGGGTACCAAGTTTCAGTTTTGCAAGGTGAAAAGTTATGGAGATGGATGGTGATAATTGTTGCATGACAATGTGAATATACATAATGCCACTGAATCATATACCTAAAATGGTAAAAACAGTGGTATATGTATTTTACCGCAATAAAAAATTACAAATTATAGCTTTAAAAGAAAATTACTTTATTAGGTCCAAGTCGATTCCCTTTTTTTATTAAATTCCAACAATTATTGTTAGTTACAGAAATCATTTCTCTTAAGATTTAATCTCATACCAGTAGTGTTTTAGGAAGACAACTTGGCTTAACATGACAACTTGTAGTTTCCATAGGGCTCTGTCTTCTCTTGTCTGCTTTTATCAAACTAAAATATCCTATTCCCCCTAATAACTGTGATTTGGCCAGCACCTATGGTGTATTGACATTTGAGAATCCAGAGTGACTGATGTGGAACTACTGGTGATGCTTTTCTCTATGAACTTCTTGATTTGATCCTATCTTGTTGATTTGCAAGAACTCTTTACATACAAATAATAGCAATTTTTATTATTTTTTCCTCAAACTTTTTCTCATATCGTTTGTTCTTTTATTTATTTATTTATTTATTGGTAATAGATCGAATGTATTAAAATGTTGAATATATGTGAACAAAACTATCAATGACCAGCACTATAAGTTTTTATCTTTGGTACCATTCATAGAAGTCATTTTCCTACATCAAAGATTATATATATCATAATTTGCATTTTCTCCTTGTGTTTTTATAGGTGCTTATATTTTAATCTTTCATTTGTCTGAAATTAATTTTTATGAATTCTAATTTTATTTTCTCCAAATATTTAGCTACATTAAACAAATTTTATTGAGTAGACGATTTCTTTTGTTTTTTTCCCTAATCATAATGTTATATATATATTTTGGTTTTCTTCTTCTCTTTTTACTTGATTCATAATTCCACTGGTAGGGGATGACCTTTCCCTTGCTTCCATCTTTAAAATTTGTTGTGGTGGTGGTGGTGGTGGTAGAGTCGGAAATTGCCAAACACCGTGTTAGGCAAAGTGTTCTACTTTTAGCTACTCCCCTAGCCCTCTTTTTGTCTTATTTTGAGACAGGGTCTTGCTAAGTTGCTCAAGATGGCCTCCAATTTGTAATTCTCCTACTTTGGCCTACTGTATAGTTGGAATTACAGGCTTGTGCCACCAATTTTAAACAAAATTCATAAGGAAGCATTTCTCTGATAAATGTACACTTTTGGCTTCAGATTCTTTCATCTTGAAACTATACTTCTAGTCTTAATTTACTAGACTTTTGCTTTTATTCTTTTTAATTGCCTCTATTTTGTTGTTAATTAGAAATGGTGTTGGATTTGTGTAGTTAACTAGATTTTGAAAAGAATCAACTCTCAAAATTGTGTACCAATGTCATTGTTTTATGCTCTCTTTATTTAGAATTTTATATTAATTAGTAACCTCTTCATACCTCCCTGCAGTTTTAGGGGTATTTTATTGCATCTAGAATTCAATGTTTAAATCATTTATTTTTTTAAAATCATTATTTAAAAACAATTTAAGGCTATATCTACTTATGTAAGAATAGTTTAGTTCTCATTCCATAAATTCAAGGGGTAGAATATTCATTGTTCATAATTTTATGAATAATTTATAATTATAAGAAAAGTTTTTTCTCTTTTGCTTCAGAATTATTTGGAAAAGTTTTTTTTAATTGGTAAGTAATATTTAAAAGATTCTTTTTAAATAAATCTTGTGGTCAAATATTACTGTATTTTTTTAATTTCTTGAAAATTATTTTGTAGCCTAAAATACACTTCATAGGGAAAGTTCATGCATTTGAGATGAATATAGAATCATCAGCATATAAATTTTTCTATATCTGCTAAAGTAAGTTCATTGGGTATTATAACTTTTTTCTATTTTTTATTTTTTTATCTGGTAGATACGACGAGACTGAAAATGTATACAATTTTGCCTTAAGCATTATTGGTAAGGTCTTTTTTGCTTTATATTTGTGCTATAAAGCTTTGTAATCTTATGTCTTAAACTTGGATAGTAACTTCATTCATATTAATTATTCTATATAGTTGTTTTAATTTGCATGATATTTATATTATTTTTCTGCTCCCTTTTGTGTTTATTTATTCATGTTAGTTTTTTGTATTTATTCATATTAGTTGCTTCCATTCCTTTATTTTTAATTTTTTGTCTTATTTTACTTTAGCAACGTTTGTTGTGCATAACAAACAGCTAGATTTTCTATTTAACCCAATATGAGAGTCTCTTTTAACTGGAGTTCTTAAATCCCCAAAGACTTAGTGTAATTACTGAACTATTTATTACATTTTTTCATCTTATTTTATGCTATTAATTAAAAGATTATAACTGGGGCTAGGGTCGTGGCTCAGTGGTAGAGCACTTGCCTTGCACGTGTGAGGCACTGGGTTCAATCCCTAGCACCACATACATAAGTAAATAAAGGTATTGTGTCCATCTACAATTAAAAAAATCTTTTTAAAAAACATTATAAGTGACAAATAAAGAATAATGTATGTTTATGGTACACCATAGAATGACTGTAGGATGTTCAGATCAAGTTGATCCACTTCTTCACCATCCATTCATTTCCCCATAATAAGAACTCCCCAAATCCTTTCTCCTAGCCACCTCTGAGTATACAGAACATTGTTATCAATTACAGTCACCATGCTGTATAATCGCTGTGTTGAACTTACCTCTAACTGAAATTTTATATCCTTTGACTAACATCTACCCTATTCCTTTGCCACTCCATCAGGTCCTGGTAACCACCAATTCTACTCTCCACTTCTATGACTTTGATGGCTGTTGTTGTTATATTTTTTATTGTTTTTAAGATTGCATATATAAGTTAATTCAAGTGGTATCTGTCTTTCTGTGCCTGGCTTATTTCACTTGACATTATAGTCTCCGGTTCCAACCATGTTGCTATCAATTACAGAATTTTATCCTTTTTGTGGCAGAATGCTGTTCCATTTTGTATGTATATTACATTTTCTTTGTCAGTTCATTTATTGGTGGACATATAGGTTGATTTCATATCTTTGCTATTGTGAACAAGACTGTAATGAACAAGAGAAGGCAGATATCTCTTTGACATAATTGTATTTTTCCCTTTGAATATGTTCCCAATAGTGGGATTGTTGGATCACACTATCCCCATGCTTGCTGAACACTTGTGCTTCATCTTTTTGATGATAGCCATTCTAACAGGTATGAGATAATATCTCATTGTGTTCATAATTAGCATTTCCTGATGATTAGTCTTAAAAAAATAGTTGTAGATGGACACAATACCTTTATTTTATATATTTATTTTTATGTGGTGCTAAGGATTGAACTCAGTGCCTCACTCTACCACTGAGCCACAACCCCAGCCCAATGATTTAGTGATATTGAACAATTTTTCCTTTACCCGATGGCCATCTATATGTATTTTTTGAGAAATGCCTATTTATATCCTATGGCTAGATTTTAAAAGTTATTTATTTTCTTTCTTTTTTTTTTGGTGGGGGGGTATCAGGGATTGAACTCAAGGACACTCAGTCACTGAGCCTCTTCCCGAGCCATTTTTGGTATTTTATTTAGAGACGGGGTCTCACTGAGTTGTTTAACACATCACTTTTGTGGAGGCTGCCTTTGAAATCATCATGCTCCTGCCTCACCTTCCAAGCAGCTGGGATTACAGGCATGCACCACTTCTCTGGGTGAATTATTTCTTCTTGTTCTTGCTCTTCACCTCAATCTCCTATTATCTCAATACCTTTCCATATTTTTACATTGGTGGGACAGCATGTGTACAATCCTTAGCAAAGTCCTCGAGTTAGAATAAGTTCCCATCAATGATGGCCACTTTCATTATCACTTTTACTCTTTACAAAGCAGGGGTAGCAATCCAGACACTGACTGGGCAGAATGGAGAGCTCAGGAAAACTGGGGGTAGTACACTGCAGGTGTGGACTCCATGTGTGACCTTCCAAAGGCAGAGGGTGAAGACTGGAGCAATCCCAGGTCGGTTCTCCAGGGGAACAGAACCAGTGGGATGTGATCTATCTCTAGATGGATTTATCCTCAGGTAGTGGCACATGCAATTATGGAAACTAAGTTTCCAGGTCTGTAGTCAGCAAAGTAAAGAACCAGGAGAGCCAAGGGTGTGGATCCATGCCCAAGGCCAGAAGGCTTGAGACCCCAGAAAAAGTGATGTTCCAGTTCCAGTCTGAAGGCAGGACAAACTGGTGCCCCAGCTCAAATACAGCCAGGCAGGAGGAGCCCCTCTGACCCTGCCTCTCTGTTTCATTCAAGCTTTCAGGGACTGGACCCACCCACATTGGGGAGGGCAGTCTGCTTCCCCCACTCTACCCAGTCAGAAGTTCATCTCATCCAGCAACACCCTCACAGACACCCCAAGAACATCTGACCATGTCTGTGTCCCTCCTGGGCCAGTCAAATGCCTACTGAAAATCAACCATCACAGGTACCTGGTGACTAGAGTAATTTTTCCTGAACTCCATAGTTTCAAAGTCCAAGGAGTGATATGAGAACCTCAATTACTGAAAACACCCCAAAACTGCCCACTAGACATTTTAATCTGTTCTCTAACAGATCCAGGAAGGGAACTCAATCTTCCCCTGAGTATGCAGAGTAGAGCCCTGGAAGGCCACTCTAGCTGTTGGCAAAAAGCAGGCCTAAATCTCAGTTTACTCAACAATGAGCAAGAGGGACTGGGGATATGGTCAGTGGTAGAGCATTTGCCTAGCAAACTTGGGGCCCTGGGTTCAATTCTTAGCAACACACACACACACACACACACACACACACACACACACACACAGTCTAGAGGAAAAGAATGATCTCCCCACAGTTCTCAAGAATTTCAGGAATCCTCAACAGAATGCAGGAAGATGGTATCTCAATGAATTAGAGCAGAAAGACAAAGAGAAAGATAAAAAGAGCACAAAGTGAGATTATTTTTTAACAAAAGGATGATTTGAAAAATCAAAATGGTAAAACACAAACACAAAACTATAAAACTAAGTCAGGTGTGGTGACATACACCTGTAATCCCAGTGAAGATTACAGGTGTAATCGGAAGGCTGAGGCAGGAGGATCAAAAGTTCAAAGCAAGCCTCAGCAATTTAGTGAGGCCCTAAGCAACTTAGTGAGACTCTGTCTCTAAATAAAAAAAAAAAAGTGGGGGGCTGGGGATGTGGCTCATTGGTTAAGTTCCCCTGGGTTCAATCCCCAGTACCAAAAAAATAAAAGAAAAAGAAAAAGAAAAAAAAAAAAAGAAAACAAGGAATCAAGAAATAAGAAAATATAATGTCCAGGTTCTCTGCCCTACGTCATTATTGTTATTCAGAATTGCTCAGGCTTCCTAGTCATGAAATAAGACAAGAAAAGAAATAGACACTAATATCAGAAAGGAGAAACAAGCAAAGCAACACAAGCTAATAAGAGGTTCAATAAGTTCTATATTGAGTACATAGCTAATACTGATCACTTCCCTGTGTGTCAGGAAACAGTTTGGCTATGTATAGGCAAAATTTCCAATCTCAAATCACTGTATGTTATAAAACACCAAAGTATAAACTCAATGAGAAACAGGTAGGCATAACGTGAGAACATTATTAAGGGTTAGTACACCTGTTCACCTGATAAAAGAAGACAGATAGCTGAAGAGAAAATCTTTTGCCACCTCCTGATGGCAACAATTATGACACCACATTGCAAAGGACAGAGCAGAAGGAAGAGAGAAGAGCTGGGACCCTTTTGGTAACCAGTAGTCACCAGTTCATGGCTTTTCATCCTATCCAGCAGGCAAGGCAGGGAGGGAACCCAGGAGAGAGTCAGTTTCTTGATCAGTCAGTCTGGTTGATCCTGCTGTATGATCTGCAAGGATTTCCCTTTTTCAGTGGTCTCAGTGGGCACACCAAGAGCTTTGTTATAGAGTCTTTACTTTCTAAGCACCAAGACTCAAACACAGTATGAATTTTCACATTGCATTAAATAATTCAATGTCTTAATATATCAATTCCATAACTTTATAATTTTGCATATATTCCATAGAATATAATTTATACTTCTTGTAGATGGTATAAATTATATTCTATGGAATAGATTCCTATAGTAACTCTCAGGATGCTCCATTGATATCTTTTGGAGAAGTTAAGGGACCATACTTTTAAAAATTTTCTCTGGGTCGGATGAGGTGTGCTTGCTTATAATCCGAGCAGCTCAGGAGGCTGAGGCAGTAGGATCTCCAGTTCAAAGCCAGTCTCAGCAAAAGCAAGGTTCTAAGCAACTCATTGAGACTCTGTCTCTAAATAAAATACAAAATAAGTCTGAGGATGTGGCTCAGTGGTTGAATACCCCTGAATTCAATCCTCAGTAACCCCTGCCCCCAATTTTTTTATCTGTTCATTTTTTTCAAATAATTTGTTTATGTAGCAGAGAAGGAATTTAGAGTTCTAGCAGTGGCTTTAGAATAAGCCACTATTAATCTGCTTCTGTATTTAGATTAGTTTTATACAGTGTGCTTGTATTTGTATTAATATACTTCTATTTTTAAATCCTTTTTGTCCCAAAGGCTAGAATGTGTTCATTGCTGAATGTCAGCCTTAATGAATTATAACTTTAAAAGGGCTTTATATACATAAAAATAATGCTATGCTTCCATTTAACCTTTCAGTTTATGCTTACAAGTCATTCTTATGATAAAGGGACATCTGAAATGACTAAAAGATTATGTTCTATGCCATCTGAATGTCACTCACTATTCTAAATAGCTTATAAAAACAAACGTCAGCATGCTTGCCAAAAATTAAGATCACAATAATTCCTTTCCCAAAGAGTATAACTTATATAATCACTATGTGTTCTGTTCATTTGATATATAACTGTGCTTGTGCCCTAAGCTGTGCTATTACATAACATTTTGGGTTAAATATTAAATGAAAATTAACTGATACATATTGGATCCACCTGCCAGGACATGAAAATATAAACAATCAAGGACATGGGAAGGAAAGGTATAAAATGCATGATGACATCAGAAAGACCCTACCCACTGCCCTGATAGCTTTTGGTCATGCTTTATATAATGGCTTCCTGCCTTTGAGAAATAACCAGGAATCTTCTCTCTGCAGTTTTACAACACTGAAGGTTTCCTGTTGCTGCTTTTCTGTTGTTGGCTCTTTCCCATTTCATTAATTTACTCTTAAGCTCTTCCTCCTTCTCATTAAAGAAGTCTACAATTCTTTTAAAATCAGCATGAATTAGGTACTCCAAGCATGACTATGTAACTGTATTAAATATAGTGTGGGTTCAGTGTTCTATTGCAACTACAGCCAAGATTTTTCTTTGTTTTCCTTATTATTCACTTGGTATAATAGCTTGTTATTAAGAGATAAAAAGAAAACATAGTATCTTAAGTAAACACAACATTTGGCGCCATCACTTATTTTTAGATTCAGATAGATCCTAACACCCAGATCTGAATATTTTTTGTTTTATTTAACAGGAATAGTAAAATTTTCTCCACAAACATCCAAACATCTATGTCTCTTGTATTAAGATAGCATTACATTTCAAAATTGTTTTTGTGATGTATAATGTTAAAAGTTTTTCAAACAATGTAGAAGAACACCCTACCACCTATCATCCAGTCCCATTCTTATTTAGATTTTCCTGCAAAAATGCCTTTTCATAAGAGTATATGAATTATATATACACATGTATATCTAGTTTCATCATGTATTCTATTTCTACTATTACTTTATATATCAGTGCACAAATATCTCTCCAATTCATTTGAACAAACACATAATATTTTATTTTGGATATATATATATATATTTATTTACTAATTCTATAGTATAGCCATCTAAACAAATATGCATTTCTTACGGAAATAGCTTTGAACATTTAATGAAACTCATTTTAGGATTCTGCATTGTAGGGGCCGGGGTTGTGGCTCAGTGTAGTGCCCTTGTGTAGCATGTGTGAGGCACTGGGTTCTATTCTCAGCACTCCATACAAATAAATAAAATAAAGGTCCATCAACAACTATATATATATATATATATATATATATATATATATATATATATATAAAGAATTCTGCATTGTATTTGTTGTAAAATGAATATGAAAAAATATATACTTCTTCCATAAATTGTAGATACCATTTAAGGCTTATACAATGACTGGGATGTGCTATAAAATGATCATTGTTACTAATGATTTTATTATCATTTTCTTGTCACTGACAAAATAACTTCTTTCATATTTATTCTTGAAGGATATATTTTACACTTTTAAAAATATGTAAATCTTTACATACAATTTAAAAAAATTTTTTTTTAGTCTTCGGTGGACACAACATCTTTATTTTATTTTTATGTGGTGCTGAGGATCGAACCCAGCGCCCCAAGCATGCCAGGCGGGCGCGTTGCCATTTGAGCCACATCCCCCAACCCTTTTACATCCAATATTAATTTACTATGAACCTTAGAAGATTAAATATATCTTATATAAGTAAGCCTTGCTTATATCTTTGGTTTTGAGTAGAATAATCTGGTTTCAAAATCCTCTCTGTCTACTCATCTCTTCGCATTTCCTGAAATAATTAAAGGAGCTTAACATTAGGCAGACAGTAAGTCCTGCACATTCTCAGAAATTCAGGGAATCTCCATCAGATCTGTTCATGATCCTGTGAGTTGTAGAAGCACTTGCATTTTCAGATTGAAAGAATTTATCAAGTATTTTTCAAGCATGAAGAGACACTCGCCTGAACATAGGCTAATGACAGACAGGAAGCGTGAGGGCAAGGAAAAGCCCCATAAACCATATAGACACTCCCAAATTAAAAAGGCAAAACCACGTTGATATCAGTATTATTTTCTCTAACATTAAATATCAGAAGGAAAAGAAGCAAATTTTAAATTTTGGTAAAATTATGCTATCAATTTTATGAAATGCCCATGAATTCTGTATGATAACTAAAAATTATCAAAGGTATTCATTGAAGTGCTTTGCACAGATTAACTCATTAAGCCTTCCAAACAAGATAGGTGTTATCCCCATTTTAAAGACTGGAAAGACTGGAAAACCGAGGAGGAAAGGTAGTCTATGTTTGCAAAGTCACACATGATTGCCAGTCTCACAAGGATGTTGGCCATGTAAGAGCAGAACTTGATCTCTTAAAACACTTCTTTAATTTGACCCATCATAAAAGATAATGTGGTACTTTCTCCTTCTATTGCTTCTAAATAGAATTTTAAATATGGACATTATATATAAAGCAAGCATAAGAAAAATCACATGTTCTCTATCAATAGCCATTAGGGAAAAGCAAATTAAAACCACAATAATATATCACTATCTTAAAAAATAATGGTAGTGCCAAATGCTGGTAAGGATGCAGAGAAACTGGATCACTTGTACATTGCTAGAGGAAATACAAAATGTCACAGACATTCTGGAAAACACTTTGGCACTTTCTTGAAAAACCTGTTCCTACCATATGACCCAGCAATTGGACTCCTGGATATTTATCCCAGAGAAATGAAAATATATGCAAGAAAACCTGTTTGCGAGTAGCTTTATAGCAGTTTTATTCATAACAGCTAAAAATTGGAAACAAAGCAGACATCTTTCAAAGGCTGAATGGGTAAACAAACGGATTCATCCATGGAATATTACTCAGCAATAAAAAGGAACAAATTATTGACACATGCAACAATCTAGATGAATCTGCAGGGTGAAATCTCCAGGAGTGAAAGAAGACAATCCCCAAAAGTTACACATTATATGATTCCATTTATATAACATCCTGGAAATGACAAAGGTATAAGAATAATGGAGAACAAATTAATGGTTGCTAAGAGTTAAGAGAGGTTGAGGAGAAGGAAAAAAAGTCAGATTGGCTAAAAATGAAAGTATAACTTGTGGGATTTTTTTGAAGCAATGGAGTGTTGTATAGTTGGAGTGTACCAAAGTCAATATCTTTGTTGTACTAGACACGCTCAGATTAACCACTTTAACATTCTTTAGTGGAGAAAAGGTAGAATATGCCTGAAATTCTTCAAATTGAGAGGTCATGAAAACATTTGTCTTTAAGTGAACTAATTTTATAAAATTATGAAGTTACGGAATTGATATAAGAGATTGAAATATTTAATGCAATGTGAAAATCCATACTGTGTTTGAGTCTTGGTGCTTAGAAAGTAAAGACTCTATAACAAAGCTCTTGGTGTGCCCACTGAGACCACTGAAGAAGGGAAATCCTTGCAGATCATACAGCAGGATCAACCAGACTGACTGATCAAGAAACTGACTCTCTCCTGGGTTCCCTCCCTGCCTTGCCTGCTGGATAGGATGAAAAGCCATGAACTGGTGACTACTGGTTACCAAAAGGGTCCCAGCTCTTCTCTCTTCCTTCTGCTCTGTCCTTTGCAATGTGGTGTCATAATTGTTGCCATCAGGAGGTGGCAAAAGATTTTCTCTTCAGCTATCTGTCTTCTTTTATCAGGTGAACAGGTGTACTAACCCTTAATAATGTTCTCACGTTATGCCTACCTGTTTCTCATTGAGTTTATACTTTGGTGTTTTATAACATACAGTGATTTGAGATTGGAAATTTTGCCTATACATAGCCAAACTGTTTCCTGACACACAGGGAAGTGATCAGTATTAGCTATGTACTCAATATAGAACTTATTGAACCTCTTATTAGCTTGTGTTGCTTTGCTTGTTTCTCCTTTCTGATATTAGTGTCTATTTCTTTTCTTGTCTTATTTCATGACTAGGAAGCCTGAGCAATTCTGAATAACAATAATGACGTAGGGCAGAGAACCTGGACATTATATTTTCTTATTTCTTGATTCCTTGTTTTCTTTTTTTTTTTTTTCTTTTTCTTTTTCTTTTATTTTTTTGGTACTGGGGATTGAACCCAGGGGAACTTAACCAATGAGCCACATCCCCAGCCCCCCACTTTTTTTTTTTTTATTTAGAGACAGAGTCTCACTAAGTTGCTTAGGGCCTCACTAAATTGCTGAGGCTTGCTTTGAACTTTTGATCCTCCTGCCTCAGCCTTCCGATTACACCTGTAATCTTCACTGGGATTACAGGTGTATGTCACCACACCTGACTTAGTTTTATAGTTTTGTGTTTGTGTTTTACCATTTTGATTTTTCAAATCATCCTTTTGTTAAAAAATAATCTCACTTTGTGCTCTTTTTATCTTTCTCTTTGTCTTTCTGCTCTAATTCATTGAGATACCATCTTCCTGCATTCTGTTGAGGATTCCTGAAATTCTTGAGAACTGTGGGGAGATCATTCTTTTCCTCTAGACTGTGTGTGTGTGTGTGTGTGTGTGTGTGTGTGTGTGTGTGTGTTGCTAAGAATTGAACCCAGGGCCCCAAGTTTGCTAGGCAAATGCTCTACCACTGACCATATCCCCAGTCCCTCTTGCTCATTGTTGAGTAAACTGAGATTTAGGCCTGCTTTTTGCCAACAGCTAGAGTGGCCTTCCAGGGCTCTACTCTGCATACTCAGGGGAAGATTGAGTTCCCTTCCTGGATCTGTTAGAGAACAGATTAAAATGTCTAGTGGGCAGTTTTGGGGTGTTTTCAGTAATTGAGGTTCTCATATCACTCCTTGGACTTTGAAACTATGGAGTTCAGGAAAAATTACTCTAGTCACCAGGTACCTGTGATGGTTGATTTTCAGTAGGCATTTGACTGGCCCAGGAGGGACACAGACATGGTCAGATGTTCTTGTGGGTGTCTGTGAGGGTGTTCCATGATGAGATGAACTTCTGACTGGGTAGAGTGGGGGAAGCAGACTGCCCTCCCCAATGTGGGTGGGTCCAGTCCCTGAAAGCTTGAATGAAACAGAGAGGCAGGGTCAGAGGAGCTCCTCCTGCCTGGCTGTATTTGAGCTGGGGCACCAGTTTGTCCTGCCTTCAGACTGGAACTGGAACATCAGCTTTTCTGGGGTCTCAAGCCTTCTGGCCTTGGGCGTGGATCCACACCCTTGGCTCTCCTGGTTCTTTACTTTGCTGACTACAGACCTGGAAACTTAGTTTCCATAATTGCATGTGCCACCACCTGAGGATAAATCCATCTAGAGATAGATCACATCCCACTGGTTCTGTTTCCCTGGAGAACCGACCTGGGATTGCTCCAGTCTTCACCCTCTGCCTTTGGAAGGTCACACATGGAGTCCACACCTGCAGTGTACTACCTCCAGTTTTCCTGAGACCTCCATTCTGCCCAGTCAGTGTCTGGATTGCTACCCCTGCTTTATAAAGAGTAAAAGTGATAATGAAAGTGGCCATCATTGATGGGAACTTATTCTAACTCAAGGACTTTGCTAAGGATTGTACACATGCTGTCCCACCAATGTAAAAATATGGAAAGGTGTTGAGAAAATGGGAGATTGAGGTGAAGAGCAAGAACAAGAAGAAATAATTCACCCAGAGAGGTGGTGCATGCCTGTAATTCCAGCTGTTTGTGAGTCTGAGTCAAGAGGATTGTGAGTTCAAAGCCAGCCTCTGCAAAAGTGATGTATTAAGAACAACTCAGTGAGACCCTGTCTCTAAATATAATACAAAAAGATCTGGGTATGTGTCAGTGGCTGAGTGTCCTTGAGTTTAATCCCTGATACACCCCTCCCCCTCCACAAAAAAGAAAAAAAAAAAGAAGAAGGGATTCAGGCTTTGTCTGCCAGATAGGGCTGGATCTATTGTAAAATATCTTCTACCTAATATTTTAGTTGATTCAGATACAGGACCTCTAAATTCAGGCAGAATAGGGATGGTAAAAATCACCTCTTTCATGTGATGTAGGTACATTATGAAGCCATATTGGGCAGACTTTTTTAGTCCCCCTACATAAGCTCTGTAAGATCAGAAAGGTAATCTTATTGGTTCAAGGTATATTCTTAGTAGCAAGCATAGTGCCTGTACAGAATAAATGCTCAAATATCTCGAGTATTTGCCAAATATAATATTTGGTTAGTAAAGAATCATCCAAGATTCTGATGTGCATATCTTAATTTTCTTTGTGAGACTTTTTCTTCTTTTCTTCCATAATTTCATTGTTATTTTGGTGGGCACTTGGGAAAAAACAGAGTCATATTAATGAGTTTGAAACAATATTGAGGAATGATTCTGATAGTAGCTAATAATACTACATATTTCATAAACTGAATTAGATATTAATACATAGAAGTCAGAAATATCTAAGAGGAATATGATTTTGTGACCCTGAATAAACACCTCCACTCAGAGATGATTTCCTCATCTGTACTATGATGAAAATTATAGATGCTCCTAGATTTGTTGTATCATGTGCCTGGCCCAAGGGAGGACTGATGTAATGTATGCACAGTTACCTTCCAAGCAGTATATCCTTTTAGATATACTTTAGATGTTTGGGTTGCTCCCATCATTTTTTTTTTTTTTGCCTGTGTGCTAATCTACATAAATCTTCTATTACCAACTCCAATCACATATTTTATTTTGTGATTCCCAGAAGCAACAATACCGTATTATACTCCATTTCTCTACCAGATTCAAGGGTCATGACCTCACTGTCAGGGAGAGAGTTAGTGTCAGGAAAATCTTGCTGTGGGATCCAGGACAAACCAGTAAATAGTTGCATAAGTCTTTGTCAACTTAGAGTTGTTGTCCTGCAGGTGTTTTGCTGTGTTGACACAGCTCATATTTGCTCTGTTTTATTTATTGCTCTTTCTTTTGGAGGAAATCATAGAGAACAGAGGACTCCTACCACAAACGGAAACGGTTTATCTGTTTAGCGATTGAAGTCCTCAGGAAAGAAGAAAGAACTCAGTTAAAGCGGTGTATAAATGAATTAAAAATATCCTGCTTCAAAACACACCAAGAGTCAAAAAAGAGTCAGAGTAGAGGAACTTTTGCCAGGGCCTGGAAATGCCCAGGGAAAAGTGAAAGGCCATTCTATTGATTTTAATAATGTAAACAATTGTTAAAATCCAGACATGTTGAAAGCTTCCCAGGAAGTACACCGAGAGGTAAAACACACTCCATGCCCTTTGGAGGTTCGTGCTTATAGTGAAGCAGAACAAGTAGAGCAAGCCAGCAACTCTAAAATAAAGCAAACCTAAATAAATAGCCATAGCCTCCTGACTCCCTCCATTCCAACAGATCTTAATAGTTATTAATGATAATAACCTCTTATTTCTCAAGTGATATGTTTTATTAAAAACACATGTTATAATGCTGTCCTCAAAGATAGCTCTCGATGCGTCCAGTGGACACACTTTCGGAGAATAATAGATAGCTGTTCAGGAGGAAATAAAGGGTTTGGAGAACATAAGCAGCTTCTGTCCAACTGCCTGTCCTGTGCTTTGCTGGTGGCCACTGAAAAGACTGAGCATATAGGAAATAGTCTTCTTTCTAATATGAAAGGCATATTTGTATCCCATGGAATGAGAGGTATGTGTGGTATGAGAACAGGACCCAAGGTCATGGTGGGGCTCACAGTTGTAACACATATTTCGTGAGCTATGCTCCTCCACACGATCCTTGTTTGTTGGTTATTCACATCCACTATTTCTCCTGGATTAGTCCTGGGGCGTGGAACTATTCTTGTAATTTTTATTTGTTCTTCACTTTCATCATTATTCTCTATCTTTGTGATTGTGGAATTTCATTTCAGTCTTGAATCCATTCAATCTCACCCAAACTTTCAGTAGCATTTTTTTATATATATTTTCTCCATTTTTGCACGTCTCAGCAATGTTTGTATTTCTTAAAACTGTTAACTCTTGGATCAAGGGTTAGAAATATACATAATTTTTATAAACACTGGCATTTTGAAGTCCAAATAGATATTTTATGGAATAGAAATGTGAAAATTACTTTAAAAAATTAAACAAATACTCATTTGCAAAATATTTGCTAATAGCTTATAAACAAGAAATGCAAACTATCAATTATCATCTGTCATCTGACAAGGTTAATGTTTACCTGAGTTGTAAGTAAGAGTTATGTAGAATACAATGCAGAAATAGAAAGAATACGGTTTGATAAATTTTGATAAATATATTAATTCATGAAACCACTGTCCCAATCTAGAAAAACATTTCCATCACTTCAGAAAGTTTTCTCGTTCCCTTATTTTGTTCTTTTGCTCTTTCTTTCTTTCTTTTTTTTTGGTACTAGGGACTGAACCCAGAGGCACTTTACCACTGAGGTATCACCCCATCCTACTTTATTTTATTTTTTAATTTTAAGACAGGATCTCAATAAATTGCATAGGGGCTTGTTAAGATGCTGGAGTTTGTCTTGAACTTGCCAATCTCCTGCCTCAGCCTCCCAAGTTCCTGGGATTGCAGGTATACACCACTGCACCCGACTCTTTTCATTCCTTCTTATAGTTGACCCTCAACACCCATGGGCAACCACTGTTTTGATTCCTATCACCATAGGGTAGTTTTGCCTACTATTTCATGTGATAAAATTCTATACTTTGGTGACTATCTTCTTTCACTTAATATACTTTTTTTGAGATTAATAATATTATTGTACATTAGCCGTTGTTTTTTCTTGCTGAGTGGTATTTCATTGCATGATTGTACTATGATTAGTTTATATATTCAATGGTTGATAAGACATTTGGCTTGTTTTCACTTTGGGGCTATTCACAAGGATGTGTACACTAGATGTTGTGTACTAGATGTTGTGTACTAGATGTTGTGTTTTTTTCTTTTCTTTTCTTTTGGATAGATGCCAAGTAGAAGAATTATTGAATCATAAAGTATGTTTATATGTTTAGTTTTATTGAAAAACTTACACTTTTCCAAAATGGCATATCATTTTACATTCCTATGAGAGTCTGAGTAGGCCTATACCCTCACCAACATTTGATGTTGTGAGTTTTTAACATTTTAAAATAGTATTTCATTGTAGTTTTAATTTGTATTTCCTTCATAACTAATAATATTGAGCATCTGTGTGTTTATCTGCCATTCCCAGGTTTTCCCTGTGACGTGTATGTTCAAGGCTGTTGCTCATTTTTTGAAATGAGTTGTTTATCCTTAATATTTATGTGTAATTTTTCTTCATATATATTTTTCTAGATAAAAGTCATTTGTTTTCTATACGTTGGTTTGTGTATATATATTATATACATTGGCTATGTATATAACATATATATGTATATAAACTTGTATATGTGTTTATAGATTATTATGTATGTTTATTTTATGTATTTGTCTTAGTCTGTGACTTCCCTTTACATTTTCTAAATGCTGTTTCTTGGTAAATGTAGTTCTTAATTTTTTTGAAATCTCATTATTCTGTTTTCTTCTGTAAGCTTTTAGTTCTAGCTTTGTATTTAGCTCCACCATCCAAGTCTGATTGCTTTTTTTGTATGCTGCTCGACATAGCAAAGTTCATTTCTTTTCCCAGATGCTTATCCAGACATTCCAGAGTCTTTTGTTGAGAAGAATTTTCTTTTCTCCATTTAGTTGTATCCGGACCTTTGGGAAAATTAATTTATCATATATGTTTGGATCTATTCCTGGACTGTCTGTTGGGTTTTTTAAATTCCACAGGACTTTCTACATTTACTACAAAGTCATCTGTGAATAAGTCCAGTTGTACTCGTTCCTGTCCAATCTATCATGTCCCCTCTTGCACAGATTATAAACTCCAGTACAACACTGAGTAGCAGTGGATATTTTAAAGAAACATTTGTTTTCCTAACTGGTTCTTTTACATAAACTAAACATGTTTTACATTTCTTTAGGTCGAACCTCAGTGAAACACTCATATATATATTCTCTTATTTTGTCTAATTAATGACTACGGTTAATATCTGAAAGTCATGCAAGAATATTTTTAAGAATATTTTTAACATTTTATGACTATGCTATAATACTATCAGACCCTGAATAGCTTGTCTATTGTCCCCAGGAAGTCAAATACTCATCCTGAAAGGCACAGGTTTGCAGTGAGGGGTGTGGAAAAGGCTCAGAAGATTCTATTTTCATTATTTTTTCCTTAAGAAAGAAGGAAGACAGCCAGGAGTGATGGTGCATGCCCATAATTCCAGTGATTCAGGAGGCTGGGACAGGAGGATTGCAAGTTCAAAGTTAGCATGGGCAATATAGCAAGATCTTATCTCAGAAAATAAAACAAAATAAACAACATCAGAAAAAGGAGCTGGGTGGTAGAGCACACTTGGGTTCAATCCCCAGTAAGCAGACAGAGAGAGAGAGAAAGGAAAGAAGGAAGGAAAGAAGGAAGGAAGGAAGGAAGGAAGGAAGGAAGGAAGGGAGGAAGTTAGGGAGGAAGGAAGGCTGGTTGATTTTTGAGATAGTTAAGCTGATAGACAAGGTTGCTGTCTTAATTGAGGAGCTAAGATGGGACCATATATGCTATTGTCATCTTCAGAAACTTCTAGAACAAATAAATAGACAAAGCTATAACTGTAGAATCTTTTGTTGGAAACTATGACTAGAATATTGGGTCTATTGAGTTCTCTAATGGACTTTTCTACATAGAAAGAAATGGCCTCATCATAATCAGAGGTCATTAAAATGTGTTTATCAGTTTAAAAGGGGCTGATTAGATGAGTTCAGAGAACAGATATGATTATTGTCCTGGAAAACCCAGCATTTAGACCTAGGAAAGAGGGCAGCCATTTTGAAGGAGAGAAAGCTCTTCATAATGCAGCTAATAAAGGTGACAGATGTGTTCTGAAATGTATGCTCAGCTGTCTACCTCTCCAGGCGTAGCACTAACACCAAAGTTTTGGGTGGGCTGGTTCTTCTTTGAGAATCTCTGTTCTATGGATCTATTGATACCTTTAACTAGGATTAAAATTTATTTTATAAATTGATACCTTTTTTTTTCCCTCCAGATTAAAACAAGGACAATTTTTAGGAGCATTTTCATGGCCATTCCCTTTATTCTTGCCAAAAAGTAATGAGACAAGCCTACAGGCTCAGTTCCATTTTGGTCAAATTGCAAATATGTGACATTTTAGGAATCTTGAGCTGCTTTACTCTTCACACCCATTTAATCACAGTTTGGTGACTAGGGTTTGATGGAATAGAGTCGTTCTGTAGATTCACTGCAGTTCAGGTTCTGGGATTTTGTAGCAATGGTGGTTTCAGAAGAGAACGGAAAAAATAAACACACTTAGCAACTCAAAGGCCAGCTGACTTAAAACTGGCTCGGACATTCAGGACTCATCACCATGACTTTTTCATTTTTTTTTTTTTCTAAATTGTAAACAGACTTGTGTGGATTTTTCTTTTGTATATTTATATTTGAGGCAGAACCATGTTGGGGGTATTCCTCCTGGGCATAAATTTACATAACATTTAGAAATTTAATATAAGACACAGATTTCGTATTTATTAAAACTGGGACCAAAGACTCAAAAGACATGTGTTTATTGGCTGCTGACACCATTTCCTTCCCGTTTTAGTGAGACTGGATAAAAATGTTCTTCACACACAGTAGCACCCTCTACCCTGGAGTGTCAAAGAGCTTTACAAAACGTTAATGTAGACCCAGAAGCCTCAAGTATGCCATAATGTGGTGGATACTGTATTGATTTGCATTATAGGTATCAAAAGGCGACACGTGCTATAAAACCCTACCTAGCAGAGGTTAACCAAATTACATGGGATTATGCAGAGGCATAGCTGTCCACTGTATTTCTCCTCCTTGGGTTTAGGAAAGGCTCTTGAACTTGAATTCCCATGACGGTAATGAATCTAATAATTTTAAACGTCCTAATTTACTTACCGAAGATGTGTATCTTTTAATATAATCTGCATTCAAAATATTTTATGGACTTTGACCACATTGAAATCAAATAGTTTGGGGGAGCCATTGTGATATTGTGGAAAGTGTGCTGCGTGGGATACAGAAATTTAATTCAGGCTCTGCTGTTGCTTGAGTCCCTTGACATTCAGCGTGGCATTTTAATATATTCCTAGACCTTGTTTTGCAAAAACAGTGTAAATAAAGGATATGATGCATATTCTTAAGATATTATCCAAAACCTATCTTTCCTTCTGCTTAAAGTATGTTAGGATCTGGGGGGAAGTCTCTACTAATTCATTGTATGGCAGCTATGAAATCAGTAATTAGGGTAATATTGATGATGGCATGGACTTGATTGGCTTAAACCTATCAGAACATCCTATCTCTCTGACCATAGCATTGGAAACCATCAAATTTGGATCAATGAGACATAATGATATACATGGTGAAGACTCTGAGAAGAAAGCTTTCTAAGTACCTCAAAAGGAAATTCCTCATCTTGATAGGGTAGGAAGGTCTAGGACGTCTTACAGCCAGGATTGCCACCATGAGTAGATCTGGGCTTAAGACAAAGCTGGGGCTTTGGGAGTGAAGCAGAAGGGCAGAGATGAGAGATAAGCAGGTAACAGAATTAAGAACTCATATGGCCTGAATAACTTCTGGGTCAAGATCTGGGCCATTCAATTATGAAAGCCAATAAATTTTCTACCCTTTTATTCTTTTTTTTTTTTTTTTTTTGGTACTAGGGATTGAACTCGGGGGCATTCGACCACTGAGCCACATCCCCAGCCCCATTTTGTATTTTATTTAGAGACAGGGTCTCACTGAATTGCAAAAGTGCCTCTCTGTTGCTAAGGCTGGCTTTGAACTTGCAATCCTCTTGCCTCAGCCTTCCAAGCTGCTGGGAATAAAGCATGTGCCACTGTGCCTGGCTCCTTTTATTCTTAAATCCATTTCAGTCAGATTTTCTTCCACTTGTGACCAAAGGCATCTTAATTGCTACAAAGGGGTTGAATTAGAATGTAATCACTACAGCCATACTAATAGAAATTTCTATAGTGATGGAAATTTTATGTATATATATTGTCCAATATGGAAGTAGCCACATGTAACCACTAAGCATTGGATGTGGCTAGTGATAGACCCAGTAAAACTTAATTTAATTAATTAAAATTTAAATAGCCACATATGGTTATGATTACTGTATTGAACAGTGAGTGCATCACTAGGCAGTCTTTAAGATCCCTAATAGGTTTAATATCGTATGATTTTATGAATGTATTTAGAGCACATTATATCCATGAATGGATCCATATGTTACCTAAACTGTTGCCAACACACACAGACATCTGACTTCCAGTAAGAATGGATGTATTAGATTTATGTTTTCATTCAAAGCTACTATGGCAGTTAATTTCTGAGCAGATGATAAAAGATCAATATCTGCTACTTCTTTCTACTGTAGGCATTTTATAGCTGGGAGGATTTGGATAAATTACATAAAATCTCTAATGATAATTTGAAGACTAAGTGAGAGAATACATGTAAAAAACTCAACATAGAATCTTTCCTAGAATAAACTCTCAATGACTGGTAGTTGAATCCGCCGCGATTATTATTACTTAACACTTAATATCAATGAGCAAATGCTGTCCACCTCCTGGTATGTAGGAATTTCTATATATGACTGAGTAGACCTGTGATAGGTTACTGAGATATGGACATGTTAAAGTGAGGATAGAATTACAGAGCTAGTAATCCAATATAATATCAATGTAGAGAGAAATTAAATCTTCATCATCAAAATGATCAGGAAATTAGTATAGGAGACAAAATAGAAACAAGACCTCCTGGTTCAAAATTCAGGTCCTGTCTACTCTCCTACAGTGCTCTTTATTTTGTCTTACCTTTTCCCAGAGTTTTCAAACTGCCTGACATTCCCTCGATTTAACAAACAGGTCAATACTGGCAATTTATAGAAAATTACATTTGTCTTCTAGGCAGTTTTACAATAACAAGATAATCTCCTCAAGACCACTTAACCTCACAGTTGACTCTAGATTCTTTCTTCAAATGATGGGAAAACTTCTGCCGTCAGTATTAATTGAACATCTGAATAATAGATGTCCAAAACTGAGATATTTGTTTTGAATCCGTTCTCTATTTTCTTTGGAAAGTATTTCCTAACAGGGGAAAACCCCCTTTTCTTGAGTTTATAGTACTGAATAATTGTGGCCAAAGGCAGAATCATTTGTATAAATTACTCATTGGGTCACAGATCTTTCTCTTCACTTGCCTCTCTTGTCCATGTGCCACCATATTATGGCTTTCAAAGTGGAGGAAATAATGCCTTGAACCTTAATCCCTGCTTATTTAATACTGAGGTAGTTTAGCTTTGGCTCAGGAAGGCAGGACACCACAAATATACAGTTTATCACTAAGTAAATAGATGCTTTTTATTCCATATATATGCATGCAGAAGATTCAAAGTCATTCCATTCCTTTTTCACATGACACTGGAGGGATGGACTTGCTGGAGTGTGGGTTTTGTCACTACGTCATCTCATTAAAAATGATTATTGGCTGGGCATGGTGGCGCACACCTGTAATACTGGAGGCTCAGGAGGCTGAGGAAGAAGGATCACCTGTTCAAAGCCAGTCTCAGCAAAAGCAAGGCCCTAAGCAACTCAGTGAGACTCTGTCTTTAAATAAAATACAAAATTGGGCTGGGGATGTGGCCCAGTGGTTGAGTGCTTCTGAGTTCAATCCCCAGTATCCCCTGCCCCTGCCCCACCCAAACGATTATTAGACAGCTATTCCTATTAGATCGTAATTGGTACTTTACAACTGGAAAATTGGAAGAAGGCTAGATCCCATTTGAGTTAATTTCACTTTAGGTTGCTTCAACATGAATCTATTTCAAGTATCTTTTAAGCTACTGCATGAAAGTAAGTTTAAAATTAAAAGTATCTGTCCTACAAGAACTTTTTGTCTTATGATCCATTCGAAGCTATACCAGATGTTTTAAGAGACTCAATTCACTGAAGAGTATGTCCACACTCTTTAAAAACCACTTATCAGCAGTCTGTTGTTTCCATGGCTGTATGAAAGAGAACATCTTTGTAGGGCTGCCTCGTTTCTTCCCTTTTCATTAAACAGTTTGGTAGTTAGCATTTTCTCCAAATCAATGTGTGCCTTTTTTTTTTTCTTAAATGCTAAAGGGTTTGTTTAAAAAAAAAAATATTGTTTTAAATGATGATTAGACTTTTAACATAAATCACCAAAAATGTGCATTAAAACTGCTTTCGGGCATAATATGACTTTTGGTGGCTAGAATGGGAATCAATGATGAATTTCAGAATTATTTTCAGGATATGTCACCCAAGCTCTAAAAAGCAGAACATAAATTTTTAGAACAAAACCTATGTGGAAGTTGTGGGCTTTCTCTATTTTAATCGACTTTAAAGAGTGCATGGGTATTTACACCCAAATTTTTAACAGTGTAATTGAATTTATGGACAACAGTGCAAAATAAAATCACAACCTTGAAGAATATAAATGGGGGCTGGGGAAGTGGCTCTAGCAGTAGTGCTTGCCTGGCATGCGCGAGGCACTGGGTTCGATCCTCAGCACCACATAAAAATAAAATAAAGATGTTGTGTCCACTGAAAACTAAAAAAAATAATAAATAAATATTAAAAAAATTTAAAAAATAATATAAATGGTATGTTCTATGAAAAACCTCAAATGCAAAGTATTATTGCAAATAAGAAAGAACTGTCAGACATACTCAGGAAAGTACTCTGATACTGGTAGCCAAAAGTAGTATCTTATTGGAGAAATAAATGTTACATTTGATATATACATACAAAAGATGCAGTGGTTCAAGGTTAATCATATCATCCATTATACTTCTTCACTTTGAAAGCACTGAGAGATCCAGTAGTGAGTCATAACTGTTACTTCCAAATTAGATCAATTTTGAAAGAAACCTATTCCTGAGACTAGCTGATAAATGTCATTTGTAATGGGAAACATTTGCTTTCTGGCCAGTCTAGCACATTTAGGTAGACAGTAATGAGTTACAGCTGAAGGGTGGAGAGCCTCTGAGAAGAAGTATATTTTTTCTTTGCCAAATATAATGAAAAAAGCATGACTTCCAACTACCCCATTATTGATAGTCATTCAAGAGAGATTCTTGTAATGTGACTATTTCACAGGAAAAATAAAAAAATAAAAACCCTACTGGAAAGTCAGAAGAGAGGATTATTACAGCTCACTGGGTAGTATGAAGCCATAGGAAGAACAATCAAGATTTATTGCTATAGAAACAAAGATACAAATTAAAACAAAAAGTAACTATGACTTTGAGTATAAAAAAATTAAGTGTATGATAAGCCACATATTAGGATGGATTAGTTTATGTTTTTGCTACAAATATATTCCAAATCTCAGGTGCTTAAGACAAGAAGGCTCATTTTTTTGCTATGCTTCATGTTCAGCATGGTCCTGCAAGGAGGATGTCTGTCTTTGTCACTGGCCTTTCTCTAATCAACATGGGAGGTGGAAGGGAACACTGCAGTCTTTAGCACTGGCAATGAAACGCCTTCTTGCAGAAGAGTCACATGTCACCTTGAGTTCTAATTCATTGGTCAAAGCAAGTCACATGGCCATGATCATCTTCAGAAAAACAAAGTCAATTCTACCATATTCCTGGAGAAAGGTAGATTGGAATATCTGTGAACAAGCTTTAATGACCACCATATCACATTTGATAAAATAAAAACTAGTTATAAACCAAGGACCATTATGTATAAAGAAATCCACAGAAATCATTAATAACAACAACTGGAAGGTTTTGGGGGACTGTAAAAGGAACTTTTAAAATTTGTTGCTAATCAATATGTTAATATTAGTGAATTAAAAAAAAGTATTGCTTAGGTCGAACAGAAGGAAACACAAATGATCATGAGAAATAATCTTAACATAATATGGTATTAGCAAGTCACAGACAATTTTGAATCAGTTTTATTAGAAAGCGTGATCTTTGTTAGTAGATTTCAATCTCTTGTGTTTTTTTATTGTTTTGTTTTGCATTTAAGCCAGAGAAAAATCTCTCATCCAATGGACTCCCAAATAAAATCATTTGCAGCATCATAGCATATGAAAATGGAGCGTATAAAACTGAACTCTAGGATTGGGATTAGAAGCCCAGAGACCCCTCTGTGGTCCCTAGACACTAGAGTACCCTAGATCAAAGTTTTGAAACTACTTCTTAATGGAAAAGAGTTGTCTGGTGGTTGAACAATGAGAGTTTGGGTTTTAAAAAGTCAAGAATTACAAGTGTGATGATGGGTGCTCTCAATTCATTTCTATATTAATCTATTTGATATGTTTTAAAGAAGTAGTGAAGTGTTCCTTCTCCAAATTAATTATGTAATTCATGTGATGATATTATTTATATCTTTCTGTGATTGTGCTATGTAGATCTTAGTAATGGGTGCTATGACTAAAAAGTTTCACAAAATACAATTTGCATTTGCTACACGCAGTCAACTCTGCTGTACCCTATTTTCTTCTCTGCTTTTTTTTTTTAATGCCAATTTCAATCTGTTGGGAGCCCGCGACCGCACCCTGAAAATGGCACTGGCTTCCTGCTTCTGATGACTTAGCGGTTGGAGTTAGAAGTAAACAACTCCTTGTAAGGCTGTGGGCTGGGCTCTGGCCTGCTTCCCGTTGCGCTGTACCTATTAGACTCTTCCACGTAGTGCTGGTTCATTGGCAAGGCTGGGTACTTAAGCTAGGGCAGACCGACCGCTCGCACGCGCGCTTTCTTCTCTTGTTCCTGTTTTCTCATCATGATTCAAAGGTCCTGAGTAAACTGCTGAAAGAAGAATCCTGTGTCGTTTTTTCCCTTGCCGGCGAGGGGTCGCGACATCAATCCACAAAATTGTTTCATGATCCATTAAAGGATCCCACTGTAGTTTGAAAATCACTGTCCTTAAGGAAGTTTCTAGTTGGTAGAACACAGGGATAGAACCTGTTAAATATTCCTATCGGGGGATGAACTGTGACCTTGACTGAACAACTGACCCTGTCAGCAGATGACAGGGTGGAAGCTAATATGGCCTTACTAGGCTGTGATAGTGAGCCGAAGAAAACAAGTTAGAGCTTAAAAGAGCTTAAATGTATAACCGTATCCTTGTGTCTAAAAGATATAAATACAGCTGGGTGCATTGGTGCACGCCTGTAATCTCAGCAGTTTGGGAGTCTGAGACAGGAGAATCATGAGTTCAAAGCCAGCCTCAGCAATGGTGAGGCACTAAGCAACTCAGTGAGACCCTGTCCCTAAATTTAAAAATACAAAATAGGGCTGGGGATGTGGCTCAGTGGCGGAGTGCCCTGAGTTTAGTTCCCAGTTGCATCCCCCAAAAAAGATATAAACCCTATATGCCAAATAGAGGAAATATTTTAGATGTATTTTATTTTTGTGGAAGGAGATATGGGTCAAAAGTAGAATATATAGAAGTATTTCAGGACATTAATTTACTAATAGCATAATATGAGTCATCAGTGTTAAGTGTTTGCCAAAATAATTGGGTTAAACAGAGGTAAAAAAAAAAAGCAACCATATGAAGAGTCCTGAGAAGTTTCTCTGACCTGAACTGATTTGAAGCTTTAGGTTTATTTCTGAGGACTGTATTTTAATAAGAGGGGAGAAAGCAAATGAAAGTCAATTCAATAAGGAAATGGGGAAAGAACCATATTCTATGAAGAATAGTTGAAGGCTTCAAGGATGCAGAGCCTGAAAACATAAGTGTAAAATAATAGTGGTGTTCAAGAATGAGGCTAATACTTTCCTCTAATATGAGATCCTGTAAAATAGGTATTATATTTGTGCCGTCTTCTCCAGAGGGCAGAACCATTCATTGATTCATTCAACAAACGTTTCGAGTACCTACCATGTATCTATTAAGCAGGGTTTTAGAAATACAGAGTACAACATCCACTCTCCCTATCCCAAGGGACACAGGACAAGTTCCAGGCTTCTGTAGGTTGTATTTTGTGGCAGCACTGTTTCCTTGCTTGTAGAATTGTTTTACTCTCCTGACTTATGGCCTGTGTGCTTGTATCACCATTCAGCACCAATCTTTCAAAAGCTTCCAATTACATTTAGAATAAAATCCAAAAGGCACCCAAAGGCTCATTTGCAAACCTTTCTATATTTTCATCAATATCACCTTCTACTATACATCCCACACTCTAGCTGTTCAAAATTAATTTCAGTTCTCTGAATGTTCTTTCCTATTGATCCACCATAATAATTCAGTCACCACCCATAACATGAAACCTTCCCTGACTCCACCTGGTTATGTTGCATGAGCCCTTCCTCTAGCTCCAGTGCACCCAGTGCCACTTTTGTCACTCATCCCAGTGCATGGTGACTGTCTGTTCACTTATCCTTAGCATCAGAAACAGTGGATGGCATACAGTTGGTCCTCAACAAGTGTTTGCTAACATCAATGAATAGATGATACATAATCACTCTGGTAGTTCAGATAGCCCCAGAAAATAGTTGTCTCCAAATATTAAAATGTCATCGACTTTCAAGCCAATCCCCAAAAAACAAAGGCCAAATGTTTTCTCTGATAAGTATATGCTAACCCATGATGGTGTTGGGGGGCATGGGATGAGTGGAGGGACTTTGGATTAGTCAAAGGGGAGAGAGATGAGGGGAGGGGGTATGGGGGTAATAATGACGATGGAATGAGATGGACATTATTATCTTGGGTACACATATGAAGATACAAATGGTATGACTCTACTTTGTGTACAACCAGAGAAGTGAAAAAATCGTGCTCCATTTGTGTACAATGAATTGAAGAGTATTCTGCTGTCGTGTTTAACTGATTAATAAAAAATGTCATTGACTTTCAACTTTGGATAATGAGTAAATAGGGGAATGTGAGAGATGTCCTCAGAAATTTCACTTCTTCTAAGCCTAAGGCCAGAGGGATCATAAACAATCCCATGACAGGAAGCACTCCCCTTATCACAGAGATGGAAGAGGAGGCTGTGAATTGTTGACAGTCACCTTCAGAGGGTTATCTCCATTTGCTGCTCTGTAACTTGTCCTCATATTGCAAGAGACACCAGCATTCCCCTCCTGTGTAAAGGCTGGCACGGTGCAGTCTGTGTGTTGGGTCAGTAAAACAATCTCACATGAAGGGCAGCACGTTGTCTGTGGGTTGTGCCAGTTCGGGAAAACAGTGCTTCCTTTGAGAGACACAAAGAACCACTGTCCTTCACTCTTTTTTTTTTTTTCCCTTCTCCAAAAAACTATTAGAGTCCAAAACTCACTGTGGAGATCACAAAAGCTCCTGGAAGACTGAGCAGAGGGCTCCAGTCATGGCACCTGTAGAATTTCAGCCAGAACCCATTCAGAGGACACAGCCCACAAGATTAGGGCAGTCAAGTCTCCTTTTTGCCTGGACTTTAATCTGAAAGAAAAATAAGCTCCGCCAAAACCAGAATGTCCCTTTTCTCTCGGCATCTATCTGTTCCAGACTGTGTGTCCTTTTCAACAGAGTGAAGCAAGTAAGTCCTGCATACCACAGTGTGTTCTTGGAAATGTTTACCCACATGCTAATGTTTTCCATGACACTGCCACGCGATTCAGCTAACATAAAAGCCTTAGGAAGAATTTAAATGGAGACTCAGTGACCATCTATAAGGTGAGTTCTATGTTACCTGGGAAGTTGGACTGACTAACCACTAAGATCCCTTCCTGGATCTGAAAGTAGGAGGTTAGAAGAGGGAACATATAATTCATGCAAATCTGTGGCAACCTGGGGGGTCACACGAATACCTAAATAGCTTACACATGTACATCACTGCCATGAATTCAAGTGTAGAGGGCGAGAGTCATCAGGAGAGAAGGCTTAAGGGGCAAGGATGCTGTAGCTCAGTGGTAGAGCAATTATCTAGCACATGTGAGGCACTGGGTTTGATCCTTAGCACCACATACAAAATAAACAAATAAATAAACAAACAAATAAATAAATAAAAGGCCTTATGTCCATCTACAACTAAAAAGAAGAAGAATAAGAAGAATTTACATAAGAAGCCTCCACTGGGCACTTGTCATATGTCAGGCAGCGGCTGGGGTCATAGGATGAAACTCAGATTGCTTTCAGATGAGTAGTGGAAAGAGTCACACCCTGGCCATTACATTAAGATGACATCAGTTGCACTGTACTTATGAGCTATGTAGGTGGCTAGGAGAAGGAGGAGTTAACCCGGTCTGGAGGCAGCATAAAAGAAGGTTGGTTGAATGAGGTGACAAGTTAATCTAAGCTCAAGAATGAATAACAAGTGGATTTGTTTGGAAGGAAGGCATGGGAAGATATTCCAGGTAGAGGACAGAAAAAGCAAACCATCAAGTGTGAGAGATCATGGCCGACTCAGTGAGATACATACAGCTCCTTAGCATGGTGATCTTGGAGGATACAAGAGACCCCCTGGAGAAATCAAGGCTGACGAGGGGCAAGACTTCAGGAAAGGGGGAGACCAGAGGCAATGGGCTTTCCAGCCTCATTATCCCAAGCATGGCAGGACTGACTGAAAGGTTCATGCAAACCAGAGCGATAGACATCTCAAAAAAGACAAGAATCCCTCTCCCTCCATCCACAGCTAGACTCTAGTATAGTCGGCTCTCTGTATCTTTGGATTTTTCAACTGTGTATTCCACCATGCACAGATTTTTCTTGTAATCATTCCCCAAACAACATAGCATTACAATTATTGACACAGCAGTGATATTTTATTAGGTATCATAAGTTATCTTAGAGATTATTTGAAGTATGTGGGAGGATGTATGAGGTTTTATGCAAATTCTATGTGATTTTGTATAAGAGATCAAGCATCTGTGAATTTGGGCATGCACAGGAGGTCCTGGATTCCTCTCAGTCCAAGGGATGGCTTACTCTATAAAGCTCTGGAATTTTGTCCTGGGATATGGGTGTAGAAGCCCCAAGTTAGATTTCCTGGAACCTGGATTATGGGTCAGAGAATATGTGATTTTTTTTTAAGAAATTATGTATATATGACATTTTTTACACCCGAATTTCTGGATTAAGATTTATACCTAATATATGTATATGTGTATATACATATATTACATATTTATACATATAATAAATATATATAATTTATTATACATATATAAATGTAATGGTATTTAGGCCTTATAAAACTTATATATGAGGTATTATTATTCCTGTACTATGGTAATTAAAAGTGGAGGCTACATGGAGAATAAAAATGAATAAAAAAGAATTAAAACTCTCATTCAAACACCTTATTTTACAACTGAGGTTAAAAAAGTTTTAAAAAATCCAAATGAATCTTCAAGTTCAAAGACCAAGCCTAGAGAAAAGGCTAAGGATGCTAACGTGCTTTATTTTTTTTTAATTTTATTTTGCAATACAGGTCCTTGTGCATAGTAAGAAAGCACTTTACCACTGAGCTATAGCCTAGCCTAACTTGCATTGTTAAATTTTATCATTATCTCTTCCCCCTTTATAAGGCAGGCACTACCTTTTTGGAGGGGGCTGCTGGAAATTGAATCCAGACCCTTGTGCATGCTAAGGTGGTTTACTACTGAGCTATACCCCCAGCCCAAATATTGCTTGTTTGTTCCTTTTTTTTTTTTTTTTTTAAGAGACAACTTGCTATGATGCCCAGGTTGGCCTTAAACTTCTGGGTTAAAGTGATCCTCCTGCATCAGCCTGCCAAATAGCTAAAACTACGGCTATTGGAAATTTAAATAACTTAAGGTGATAGGAACATTTAGGGCAATAAAGGCCCCAAGTCTAAAGGGTTAATTTTAACCTCTTCCTGAAAAATTTCTTGCCATATTTTTCCATAGAGGAAAAGCAAATAAAAAGAGAAACTTCTGGAAGGGTTGCTTTTGATAGTGGGGCAAGAAGGGAACCCAAAGGCCCTGTAGCTTAGGGATAATGCCACAAGACCTGTGACAGTAGTAATCTGTCCCTCGTGGGACAGGGACAGATATTCCAGCTCTGCTATAAACCTTCTCCTGACTGAAAAAAGAAAAAAGCCCACTAAGTGCCAGGAACCCTCACCTGTGTAATCTAATTGAAGCAAGAATACTGTGTGGTAGACATTATTTCCACTTTATGGGAAAGAAAACTAAAGATCAAAATGGTTAAGCTCTTGTCAGTCAGACAGCTGGAAACTGGAAGGGCTGAGGTGCAAAACCAGGTCTTTCCTATCCTCAACCCAACTACTTTGGTTTTAGTTCCTTCCATTCCCAGACCCCCTGCCCCCTCATTAATTTCTGTACCATCCACCCTTAGTTTTTCCATTTGTAAAAAGGGTCCAGAAAAAGGCTAGAAAACGGAGTGAATAAACATGAAAATGTTTTGTAAGAAAAAGTGTAAAATAAATGGAAAGAATTTCTGGGGTAGAAAGAAATGTGGAGATAGGTTTTGCACCATGGAAAGCATCAGCTCTAGGTCCCCATACACAGTATCAACAATCAGAAGCATTTTGATTCCATTACATATACAGGAGGAGCTGGGAGCAGAGAAAACATGCTGTACTTCCCAGTGACTGATTTAAAAAAAAAAAAAAAATCCTTGAACGTGAGGAACTGTTCCTTTGTTACCCAGCTGCTGCTTTTGAATCCTGTGTTTGTGTTACCGACAATTGCCACGGAAGTGTTTCATTTCATTTATTTATTATTCATATCCCTCCAACCTCCAAAGATCAATGCTGGTCATGGAAGTGAAGCTTTTAAAATTTTTATACTCTAGATCTTATCAAACGACTTGGTTTTACTGATATGTCCATTTAAAAATCATGAAGCTAATACAACCACCAGTTGGGAGGCTGCAGCAGTTGACTCGAAAATTAAAATATTTGGATGTGACACCGAAGTCTAATGCCAAGGACATACTGATCTGCGACTGAGGAGCTCAAACACAAGAGTCACAATCTTATTCTCTCCTACATCTCAGAGATGCTCTGCTGATTTAATCTCTTTCATCTGCCTTGCGGCTCCCAAAGCCACAGTTATTTTGAAACCATGCAAGGGCCTGGTAGCCGTGAAGAGCCTACTCCTGGGAACGTGGCTGGGACCAGAGATCCCCGCGGATTCTTTGTTCCGTCAGCAGAGGCTTCTCTCAGTGGCCAGCTGAAGGCCTTTTCTTTGTGTCATGATTGACAGACATGAATTAAATCTCACCCCACTGAGCTTTCTGATTGGTGAATGGTGACGTATTAGAAGAATGACTTGGGAAAATGGTGCTTCGTGATGGGGGGAGGCAAGACCAGAAAGGCAGGGCTTTTTCAGCTAATCCTGAACTTGACAAAATAGCAGAGACCCTGATTCTGAGCCCTGTTTTTTTTTGTTGTTGTTGTTGTTTTGGCTGGGTCTTTCTGTTCAGATCTTGAAAGGGATGATTCTGGAATGGCTTAAGAGAAAGGATGAAACCAAAGGAAGACAAATTTTGAAAAAAGAAAAGGATGTGTTTTCTTACTGACATTTCTGCAGATGTGCTTCCAGCATTTTGTTCTAAAATGGGTCTGGTATTGTCTCTGGGGCTCCCTCCACTCCCCCTCAATTTATCAGCAAGGCAATTAGTATTCCTTAGGGCAGTACTATGTGCAGAGGAGTCCACTCTACTCCCAGCAAACACTGCACAGCCTTGGGCGTAAACAGCTCTGCACACACAATGCTGTGATTTTGAGTGGGCAGAAGCAGTATGATAAGAAAAGTACAGAGAGAAATGGGAGAGTAAGAAAGGCATCCCAGAATTCTAGGAGATGCAGCATGAATGTGGCTAATTTGCCGAGGAGGGAGACAACAGGGTGCAAGGTGACCCCAATAAACTTGTTATACGGCCTCAGAACCAGTGAGTGGTTTGGGTACGTGCAAAATAAGGTGGTTGAGTTGGCTTAGGTAATGAATCCTTAGAAGAGAAAAGGATTCTGGGAGCATGATTTTGTGCACCTGTAGTCCCAGCTTCTTGGGAGGCTGGGGCAGGAGGATATTTGAGGAATTTCAGGTCAGCCTGGAATCTGTCTCAAAAAAAAAAAAAAGTCATAAAACAGAAAGAAGTGATTGTAATGATAACTTACAATGGATGGAAACTGCATTTTAAGTCTGACTTCATATTTTGCAAATGATAATGCATCTAACATATATTCCAATGTGAGAGCAGATAGGGTTCTTAGGTTTGCCAGGTGGATTTGCTAGCAGTAATATTGATGGAAGAAAACATAGGGCAATTGTTTTGCCCAATTTTCAATAAATATTGGAATAGTTTTTTTAATGTTGAAGTGAACACAAATATTACTTCTACAAGATGAGAAGAAAGCAGAAGTATTTAAATATTGGTCAGACTTTGGATAGTAGAAAGGTGACTTGTGCAAATAGTTTGCTTAACCTGGGGACTTCTTACTAGATCTGAAAAGTTAGTATCAGTATTAGGCTAGGAGATCAGGAACAGGTGCAGAATCTTCAGCTAGGACAACTTAAAAGGCAAGTTCAGGTGAGTAGGTGAGAACAGGATGAAGTTACCCAGATGAATTGCAGAAACCTAAGCCAGGCACTGTCCTGGACAAACTGGAAATAGAGGTGTGGTAACGAATTAAGAAGCACATTGCAGGGGGGCTGGGGTTGTGGCTCAGTGGTAGAGTACTTGCCTAGCATGTGTGAGGCCCTGGGTTTGATTCTCAGCGCCATATATAAATAAAATGAAGGTGCACTGACAATTAAAAAAAGCGCACTGGCAACAGGGATCAAGACATTCCAGATGAGTCTGGGCATGGGCATGGTGGCATACGCCTGTAATCCCAGCAGTTTGGGAGGCTGAGGCAGGAGAATCATAAGTTCAAAGCCAGCCTCAGCAATTTAGCATGGGCTGGGAATGTGGCTCAGTGGTAAGTTCCCCTGGATTCAATCCTCAGTACCCAAAATAAAAAATAAATAAATAAATGAAATTCCGGGGGAACATTGAGAAAATAGTTTAAAATCCTGGCAAGAAATTTAGCAATCAATAGAAACTATAGGACCAGAAACATGCTTGAGCCAATGAGTTTATTTGGTTGCGAATCTGCAATGTCCTTTTTTTTTTTTTTGAGAATTTTTTTTTAATATTTATTTTTCTTTTAGTTCTCGGCGGACACAACATCTTTGTTTGTATGTGGTGCTGAGGATCGAACCATGCCAGGTGTGTGCGCCACCACTTGAGCCACATCCCCAGGCCCGCAATGTCCTTGAAGAAGCAAAAGTGAACCTTGCTTGGCATTGCCAAGTTGGGGAGGAGATGTGACTCATAGCTCTGGTGAGGTGTGTTGGGGTTAGTGGTGAAGACAGAAGTCCAAGGTAAACCTGTAGGAGTGCAAAGGTAAATTGCTAACCACCTACCTTCTCTGACTGCTGAGGGTATTGCCCTTCTCTGGGGATTAGAGTTAAGGAATTTTCATGTCCATGAAAGTTATAATCTATGTGAGGTTCTTAGTTTAAAGATGGAATAATTTGAGTCAGCTGCTGGCAACTGTGGTAAATAGTTTCCTGGGTGTTGCGCATTAATGCAGCAATGCCAGCTCCGGGGAGCCTTCCTACACTGGAAGGAAATGTGAGGAATAACAAATATGCTTTCTGAGTAGTTCAACAGCTTGCTGAGCTGCAACATGGTGCATCCACCCCCTCTCCACCATATTTCTTTTCTTTCCCAAAGCACACTGTGTTGCTAAGAAAATTTGTTAGCTATGTGTTTCTTCGGTTTCCTCATGAATCCAAACAGTTCAGTCCTAATGTCTTGGATGAGATTTCTGTCTCAAAATGTCACCAAAGGGAATGGGATTATTAATTGAACAAGAAGTGGGCTGGGCAATGGCAGAGTATATTCGTTCACTGGGGCTCATCCTAACCCTCAGTGGAACGGTATTAGGAGGTGAAGCTTCCCAAGGGACCACATGGTAGAAACTTGGTCTTCAGTGTGGGAATACTAGGAAGGGACGGAGCTAAACTGCAGGCCCTTAGATCACTGGGGGTGCTGCCCTTAGGATGCAGTTCTTGTGAGGCCCTGAATAGTTTTCATGAGAGAGTTGTTACAAAAGAGCAAACCCATCTCCCTCTATCTTGTCTTCCTATTTTGTGATGTGATTTCTCTCTCTTACATGTGCTCTCACCACTGTGATTCCATCTGCCATCAGGTTCTTCTCAGAGCTCAGCCAGCTCTGGCACACTGCCCTCAAATCTCCAGAACTCTGAGCCAAATGAAACTCCTTTTTTATTTTTTATTTTTGGTACCATGGGATTGAACACTGGGGTGCTTAATTACTGAGCCATATTCCCAAATCTTTTTTATTTTTTTATTTTGAGACAGGATCTCACTAAGTTGCTTAAGGCCTTACTAAGTTGTTGAGGCTGGCTTTGAACTTGCAATCTTCCTATCTTGGCCTCCCAAACTGCTGGGATTATGAGTGTGTGCCATTATGCCCAGCTTGAACCTCCCCTTTTAAAATAAAGTTACTCAACCTCAGGTATTTCATTATTGTAATAAAAACTGTACTACTATAGGAGGTGATTAGGCCATGAAGATAATGAACTCATAAATATTAATGCCTTTATGAAAGAGACCGGAGACAGCCCTCCTTTTGCCATGTGAAGGCACAGCAAGAAGATGTCGAGTATAAATTAGGAAGGGAGTTATCATCAGGTCCTGAATCTGCCAGCACCTTCACCTGGGACTTCCCAGCCACTAGAAGGATGAGAACTAAATTCTGTTGATTATAAGCCATCCAGTCAATGGTATTTTGTATCACAGCCCCAAAGGACTCTAACACCTCTTTAATAATCCTATTTCCAAACAAGAGTCACATTCTGAATATTAGGGGTTAGTACTTCAACATAAGAATTTGGGGTTAGGGGACACAATTTAGTACATTACATTGGAGTCTTAGCACTAGGGGATTTCCTGAATACCCAAGAGATATAATTGCCTGGGGTCTATAAGATTGTGGTAGGCTAGTCTTCTTATAAAAGCAGAATATTTATGGACCTATAACTAGTCAATTTTAATCTCAGGAATTACACACCTATTTAATATTATACCTATTATTATCATATACCCATATAATTGTCATATCAATATCAACAAATATTTACTGAATGAATGAATAACTCTTATCTTATGAAGACTCATCCTTCCTTGTAAGAAGAATTTGACAGTTGAGAGGGAGGCCAAACTCTCAGGTTACTCTGTGGATTGCCTCCTATTGAATGTGTTGTGGACAGTCTCCAGTGGACTATCAAGCATCATAAATAATTCAAATTAAGCAGCCCTTGTCAAAATAAATTAATAGACTGCTCTTTATGACAGACTTATTTCAGTTTCCTCAAATCTGTTGGCTTATTCACCAACCTGAAAACTTCAACACTAAGACCCAAGGCTGCCCACTATGAGCTTAAGATTCTCTCCTAGGGATGGAGGGAGAAATACTGGAAAGTGTCTCCTTCAAACTGAGCTTCTGTGAAAAATGGCAGATTTGCAGGGATGGGGACAGGATTTTTTTTGTTTCAAGTCCGGTCCAGACTACAGCAAACCTCCTGGTTAGTTACTGAGCCTGCTCTATACAAATTTATGGGGATGTGAGACCCTAGTGAAGTTCTAGTCTCACCCCAGAGGACTCTGGCATAATTTTTTGGCTGTTGCCCTTAAAGACAAGGCCTTGTTCTGGGAACAGTTTTCCCCTCGGCTAATATTTTGTCATAGTCACAGTAGCCAAGAGACCAATATTAGGAATACCTCTAAATCAACACACTAGTTAGCAGAATGGGCAAAGTCTGAGTCAGAGCCAGGAGAAGAGACAAGGAATGCACTTCTGTAATATCTAAGTGTCAAGGATGGGATGATTCTTTTTTTTATTGTGGTAAAATATGCATAATATAAAATTACCATTTAACCATTTTTAAGAGTTTAGGTCTGTGGCATTAAGGGAATTCATGTTGTTGTGCAATTATCCACAGAACTTCTTCATCTTTGTGTTGAGGATGTAGCTTAGTTGGTAGAGTGCTTGCCTTGCATGCACAAGGTCCTGGGTTCAATGCCCAGCACCCCCAGCAACCCCCCCCCCTTACACACACATGAACTTTTTCATCTTCCTCAACTGAACTCTGTGCCCATCAAACATTAATTCCCCATCCCCTCAGTCCCACATCCCCAGGCAACCACTTGTTCTACCGTGTCTCTAAGGATTTGACTAACCTGGGTAACTCAGGTAGGTGGAATCATATAATACTTGTCTTTTGGAGACTGGCTTACTTCACTCAGCATATTGTCTTCCATGTTGATCCTTGTTGTAGCGCATGTCAGAATTTCCATCCTTTCTAAGACAGGACAGTATTCCATTGTATGTGTATAACCACGTTCTGTTTATCTCCCCATTCATCACTGGATGCTTGGATTGCTTCCACCTCTAATCTATTGTGAATAGTGCTACGATGAACATGGACGTAAATGTATGTTCAAATCCTTGCTTTTAATTTTTTAAAAGGAGAGGTGGGCAATACCTAGAAGTGGGGTTGCTGGTTGAGTTGTTTCTTAAGGCCAATCCTCTCAGCCCATCCTCAAGCCACAAGGGAACCACGAGGACAAATGGGCACAAGCAGCCCTAAAACTGAGGAGAAATTGGGAAAAGAAAATGGGGCAAACAAGTGTTGGAGAAAGGAATCTGAGAAGTAAGGAGTCTATCTTTGGACTTCTGAAATATTGTTTCTCAGGAAGCATTTTTGCTTTCATATTAAATATCCCCTGTTGACCCCGTAGACTCCATATCCATTCTGTTTTACCGTCTGTACCACTTTCCACATTGGAGGTTATTTATACATGTATCTTAAGTTTCCTATTGAACTGTAAACTTACTCAGGGCCATAACTCTGCTTCATACATCTTAGAACCCCAATAGCACCTACTAGAGTCTCAGGAGCATGCTTGCGGTCAATAAATATTTATTAAACAGATGGAACTAATACTTAACATTAGACAAACAGATCTGCTTACTCATTTCCTGGAGTTTTTCAAAGAAAGCATCACACTCATGTCAACTTAGATGTTACTAATAGAAATTGAGTAACCAGAGGAAGTAATGATAGCATTGTGGGGAAAAGGAGTAAAAATGCCTGAAATATAAGCAATTCTAGGCCTGCTATAGGTAGTCTCTATCCTAGATATGGGAGAAAATCTAGAAAGAACTGAGGGAAAGGTTAGCAGAAAAATGAAGACTCTGGAAGCTGGCAGATGACAAGCAGTTGAGTGAATTGGCCATTTAGCTTGCAGACAAGCAGACATTCTGGCAGAGGCTTTATAAGATTCATGTTTGCAAAGACTTAAATTGCTTTTTTTTGGTAGAAGAGTAAGCAGATTTAGTTGTGTTCCAGAGGTAGGTTCAAGACCAATGGGTTTAAGAGCTAGGAGACAGACAAGGTTCAATAATAAGAGAGAACTGTTAACCTTTTAAAGTTGAGCTCTTCAACAACAGAGTAGACTTTTGATAAGGTAGTGAGTTCCTTGTCAATACAGATGGTCAGAAATGCAAAAAAGGGAAAATACAGACTAGATCCCATAGATTCTTGTTTTGATCATCATAATTTTTCTTCTAAGCCTATACCCTTTTCCTAGAAAGAAAATGTCCTGTTTAGTTTCAAGGATGCAATATTCTCTCTCTCTCTCTCTCTCTCTCTCTCTCTCTCTCTCTCTCTCTCTCTCTCTCTCTCTCTGTGTGTGTGTGTGTGTGTGTGTGTATGTGTGTATGTCTGAGGATATTATCCCTGTGTCCTCAGGAAAAAAAAAGAACTTCTACTTATTGAGTATCAGGATACTGGTTTTTCTCAAATGATTGACCATTCTTACCTGTGAACTCATATTCTCGCTGGAGTCTCCTGACACCCTCTCTGCTTCATTTGCTTCATAGCATTCTCAAGCAGGGGTGGAATCTACCTACAGACAGATGAGGGGATGCCAGTAGTTAGTCTTCTGGATGTGAGAGTCCCCATTATTTCTGGGTGTTTCCAAAGCATTCTTCCAAAGCTCATATTATTGCTCCTCCCTGAGGTCAGACACATCTATTTAGAAAGGAGAAATCAGAAGTTGGCCCATCTGATGCTCCTAATGAACTTTTGAAACCAGTCAACGCTAAGTTTGTCTCTCAATTCCCCTCTTTCTCCCTGTATCTGCCTCCTCCCAGCCTCAGGTTGGGGGCTCAGAGCATTCTAGAATGATTTCTTCCTTCAATGCTAGCCTTTTGCTTTTTGAAAAAACAACTTCCTCTATTGATCCAGTCCTGCCTGCCTTTTCTTATTTAGGAATTCCTTTTTCTTTCTGGTCCATAAAGAATATCCCTTCCTGTTCTCCAGTTATATTATGTAATCTCTTTTGTCATTTTCAGGCATCTGTGCTCTATTAACCATCTTAATCCAATCTCATGTTCCTTCCAATTCTAAATGTTATAATTTTATGAATGCAAAAGGCAAAGTAAACAGAAAATGCATACAAAAGAGCTCACTTTAAATCTGTTTTTTCTGATTATAACAATAACAGCACAGAGACAAAACCCAAGATCATTTACAAACAATATCAACATCAATCACCATATTACTAATCACTGTGAATGTTTTGGAATATACATGAAACATACATGTATACCCATAAGTTCCATTTATATATATATATATATATATATATATATATATATATATAACATACACAAATATAAAACTTGCTATCTATTGATATATATGCTACTGTTATATGCATAGCTATATGGGATAAGAATAAACTCTCTGAATAATCTTAACTATAGTTGAATTCCCTCTTAAACATCTATGTGATTATTTCAATTATCAAGGCAAGCATAAACTGCTAGTTAAATTTTTTTATTCTCTAAATCCTTTTGATTTTTCTCATTTTCCTGTGTCTCGTGATCCTCTTTCACAAGTTAACACAAGAGGTTTGTTTCCAAAACCTTTGTTTCCTTTCCTATGTGTATGCAAGGTGCAGCCCACACAAAAACAGGGCACCCTGGGTGACTGGAATAACACGTTCACACTTCTTTTTTAAATGAATTACTTTTAATTTTTATCAAAGTAACTCGTGAATGCAGTTTTATAAATCTAATAGTAATGCCAAGATGTTTTTTAAAAAGCAGAAGCCTGGCACCATGGTGTGTGCCAGGTACTTGGTAGCTGAAGCAGAGGATTACTTGAACCTGGGGGTTTGGGCAACATAGCAAGAACCCCATTTCCAATCAATCACTCAGTCAATCAATCAGAAGATGCTTCCCCAACCCAGTCCTTTTCTCTAAAGGTATCTGCTTCAACACAGCTTCCTGTGGCCTTTTCCTCCATAATTATGTTTATGCCACTATCTTTTGGATTTAGTCAATTATGGAATTAAATCATCTATTAGATGAGATGATACCATTGCTCTCCCTACTTCTCATTCTTTCTGATTTATATAATAATTCTTGGGGAAATCAATATTCAGAGTTTGTATTATTATGACCATGTAAATTATTTTTTGGCGAAGTTAAGAGGAATAGCATGATTATGTTCCTTTTCCTAGTCAAATTTAAAATATGTTCCTGGAGTTATTGACTCTTTTTAATTTTTTTTCTTAATTAATGCAATCATTAATTTTAACTACTCTAATAGCTCTGAAGTATGCCCCTTGATTATATATTCCTTTTTAAATTTTTTTTTATTTTTTCAGTTTTTGGTGGACACAACATCTTTATTTTTTTTAAATTTTTATGTCTTGCTGAGGATGGAACCCAGCGCCCCACGCATGCCAGGCAAGTATGTTACCACTTGAGCCACATCCCTAGCCCTTGGTTCTATATTCCACTTGATCAAGTATAGCAGTTTTTGTTTTTGTTTTAAATCTGGGAGATCTTCTGCCTAGAGTTGGACTGGTTTCACACCTTCTTTACAACTGTCATCCCGTGTTGGGTCCTGTGCTTCCTATAATTTCTGTTTCTTGGTTTTTGCCCTGATTTTCCCAAAGAATGTCATTCAGTATTCTAATATCATTCCATATTCTGTCATTATCCTTGGTTAACTTGACTGGATATAGAAGTCTAAATTTAAAAAAAAAAGTTTCCTCCGATTTTTCTAAATATTAAAAGATAATAATACATTGATCTGTCATTTTTTTCTATTGTTATGAAAAATCTTAGTGCCATTTTGATTTGTGACAATTTTTTTTGTAACTTTTTTTTTCTTTCTTTTTTTCCTCTCTAGAAAATTTCCTCTTTATTTTTTAGGTTGTGAAAGTTCCCAGTGGTTTGGGTCCTTTGCAGTAGACATTCGACATGCCCTTTTATCTCCAGAGTCTCAGATTGAGGATAATTTCTTATTTCCTGTATGTGAGGGTGGGAGAGTGAAGTGGGACAGGTAGTTTGTGCGACTCTATGAGGAAAAGCAGAGAAGCTGCTCTGTATATACAGACTTCCATCCAACACAGTAGCTCTCCTTATCCCTGGGGTATATGTTCCAAGATGTTTCACAGCTGCCTGAAAGCAAGAGAGTGCCAAAGTCTGTATTTCTTGTGTTTTTCCTATATGTATGTACCTGTAGTGAAGCTGAAGTTACAAGTTAGTCACTGCTAGAGATTAACAACAACTAATAATAAAATAGAACACTTATAAGATTGTACTATACTACAAGTTATTCTATATTTATGAATGATGTCCAGAGTTTTCCATTTAACATTTTTAGACTACAGTTGGCTACAGGTAACTGAAGTCACAGAAAGAGAAACCATGGATAAGAGGAGACTATTCCATCTATATTTTTAGTTTGGCCTCATACAACTTTCAATATGACTTGGTGATTATAAAACCTGAGGCTTTCTCAGGATCTGGGAGGGCAAGCAGTCTCTCTTTTCTTTGTTGTTCCTCTTTGCAGGCACTTGAGGTGATTGGGGTCTCCATTCTGGTTTGCTATCCCCTCCTTTTTTCTGTCTTTTAAATAAATGTTAATATATTATTCATTTTTTTTCCAAACTTTTACTGTTTTTTTTGGGGGGGGGCGGGTTTTGAACTTAGGGACACTTGCCTACTGAGCCACATCCCCAGCCCTATTTTGTATTTTGTTTAGAGACAGGGTCTCACTGAGTTGCTTAGCACTTCGCTTTTGCTGATACTGGCTTTGAACTCCTGATCCTCCTGCCTCAGCCTCCTGAACCTGGGATTACAGGTATGCACCACTGCACCCCGCCTTTTCACTGTTTTAAACCTGATATTTTATTAGATTTATTCAGCTTTATGTTAAACTCACCATATTTAATCAAAAGTCTAAAGAGCTTTCAGTGGGAGTCTTTGAAACTTGAAATGGCCACAGTTTTTCTATCTGAGGAATTATGGGGGACACATTTCACAACAGAACAAAGAGTAGGGATATATGTTTTCTTTTTTTCTTTAGTAAACTTAACTCATTGGTCCCTGGCAGTGAATGATACAGACAAAAATCATTGACTCTAGCTTTTCCCATTTGCCTGAGGTCCTATCTGTTGCTGACTTCCCCATCCCTCTGTGTTAGTCAGCTTTTTAAATACCTGAGAAAAACAACTCAGAGGAGGAAAGATTTATTGTGACTCATGATCTCAGAGGTTTCAGTCTATGGTCAGTTCACTTCTAGGCAGAAATATCATGGTGGAAAGGTGTGGCAGAAGAAAGCTGCTCAGCGCCTGGGAGCCTAGAAGTAGAGAGAGACCATCAGCTTGATGGCCCACACCTATAATCCCAGTGGCTCGGGAGGCTGAGACAGGAGGATCACCAGTTCAAAGCCAGCCTCAGCAATGGCAAGGCGTTAAGCAATTCAGTGAGATCCTGTCTCTAAATAAAATACAAAATAGGGCTGGGGATGTGGCTCAGTAATCTAGTGCCCCTGAGTTCAATCCCCAGTACCAAAAAAAAAAAAAAAAGTATATAGAGAGTGAAAGAGGAGAGGAAGGAGTAGGGGCCAAGAAATAGACCCCAAGGGCACACTCCCATTTACCTACTTCCTCCAACCAGATCCCACCTCCCACAGTTCCCAATAATTAACCTAATAGTGAGGTCATGATACAATCACTTTCCCAAAGCCCTACTTTGAATATGGCTGCACTTAGGAACAAATCTTCAGTAAGTCTTTGGGGAAACACTGCATATCCAAGCCATAATGCCCTCCTTGGATGTTAATAATTAAAATATCCATTGCCACAGATACATGGGCTAACCAGATACTATGGAGGTAGGAATTGTTTTGAGTTCTAGCATTTGCAACTCTGACATGAGATTATAACCATGTTACTTCATCTTCAGGACACCAGACTCTGAATTTCTCCTTTTTATCTTTCTTGACAACTTCAGCAAAGTCAAGAATAAAATAAAAAATGCTTGCCACCATAGTTTAGTTGCATCTAAGATGATTCACTTATCATTCTTTCTGTAGCACCCTTCAACTCTCCTAGAGTTGATAAGAACCCAGGATGGAGTAAAGTCACTTAATTTTGAATTCTGGTTCCACCACATGTTAATCTTTATTATTATTGTTGTTGTTTTTATTATTATTAGTTCTTTTCAGATATAACTTCTTAATCTTGTGACTTTGTGCAAGATATTCTCTATGCCTTAGCTTCCTAATCTGTGAAATGGGGATGCAATATAAACCAGCTACTAGGGTACATAGTGAATATAAAATTAAAAATAATATATCACTCATTTTAAGTAATGTATAAGTGCTTCCTATGATTATTACTGTGTTATTTCAAACAACAGGATGTCAGGAGTGTTACTTTTGGTTTTCAAAAAGCCTATTAGAGGAAAAATAAAACAGAATAGTCTGGAGTCACAGGTGTGAATCAAATGTAAGATGTGGAGCTAATTTCTTAGCAGTCAAGTCTCAGAGGACTTATATAGGAGTCCTTTTTGAAGACCCACCATATCTATTTGCTATATGAGTTTTCAACATTTCCAAGGCAAAACTTAGAGTATGGCTAATAAAGCCGCACACTATACTCCATCTATGAGTTGAATGGGTTCAGGAGATGCTTCACTTGCACGTGCAACATCCCTGCATTTCCTCTTTCCTTCTCTTCAGGAAGTCCCCTTTCTTATCTGGTTCCTTTCCTATTAATAGATGCAATATGCTTGGAAGGACATAACTAGCTTTAGATTTGGCTGAGAAGCTGTGCAGTATTGAAACTTTGCCCAACACTGTGGAAAGGTAAGGAGTTCACAGAGGTTGGAGGAGGACCTGCAACACAGGAGCCAGAGGTCAGCAAGCACTAGCAGACCTAGTTGTCCTAACCTCGATTTCCCTCCCATAGTGTTCTAGAAAGAGCCGGGATGCAGCATCTGTTGGATCTGTGCTCCAGTTTGATTCCTAATTCAATTTCTTGCAGCTTTATAAACTTTGCTTTCTTCACCTGTAAAGCAAGAATCTCTCCGTGTTGTAGTGTAGAAATGAGTGAGTTAACATATGATAAAACTGCTTGGCAATTTAATTTTTTTCTTTGCTCCACTAAATATATTTACCAGTTCATAAATACATCTTCCATCTTCCCACAGCAAGATGGGATCTGGTACAGGCAACACCAGAATGCACAGAGTTCTGCTGAGATTCTACCAAAAGGCATTCACTTTTTTTTTTTTTTTTTTTTGGTGGCTCTGGGGATTGAACCCAATGCCTTGGGCATGCAAGGAAAGTATTCTACCAACTGAGCTATGTCCCTAGCCTACAAGATATTCACTTTTGAAGGATCTGCAGGGGTTAAGTTTTTCAGAGTTATCCTCAATTATCTCTGACAATGGCTTGTTATGCTCAGCAATTCAATCATGTGCATCTAATCAATTTAACAGTATTTTTAAAGCCCTGGCCAGTATCCTGGGTAGTACAGAAGACATAAAGAAAGAAGAAAAGAGCTTATAATTTTGTGAAATAAGCCAGAAAAAGTAGACAAGTAATATGGAACTAAACCAAGTAGTGGACTGTGGATAAAAGTCTAGAGATGTGTCATAGTTCAGAGGAAGAGAGACTGAGCTTTGGTGGCCTCAATCATCCACCTGTGCAGTAGAGCCTAGAGTTCAGTGGAGCTGTCTTCACCTCTTCCAGAGCTACCTAGGGGTTGGGGGCCACCTGCCAGCATAGGATGGGGTCTAGGGCCTTCTGGGAATATGTGCACATGCTGATTTGTCTTCCGGAGTCAGAATGCTTTCCTAGCTCAGTGTTGTTTCAGTACAGGGTTGTTTTCTCATCTTGAGGGGGAAAAAAAAAATTCAAAGGGAACATGTTAGTGGATACAGCAAGTTCTTTTCAGAACATATTTTGTGCCAGGCTCAACTGCCTACTGATTTTTAATTTTGCCAATTCGCTAGACGTAGGGCCTCAATTTTTATAGCATGATGTCTTCTCTAGACCACAGATTCTCTTTCTGCCTCCTCCCCCACCCAGTTTTGCTCAGAGAGGAGGAGAGACTTCTGTTTCAGGCATCAGTAAAATATTTGACACATCTCTATTACTTCTCACTCATCTAACTTTAAACTGCCTGAAAATGCAACTAAAATCAGCTACTTAGTGCCGTCCAGTTAAGGTTATGGTTGGAACTAGTGATTGATTATCAGCAAATGCCTTTTTTTTTTCCCATTTCTACTTGTGCAAGAATCAGAAAATAGGCTTCACCATGCTGAATTCCACTTTCCTTTATTACTTCTACTCTTGTCCTGATTTGACCCACAGTATACTATTTTTCCTTAATTTGATTGGACCATATCCCATACTGGAAATTTCCTAGTTTATGTTTTATGGATAAATAGAGGCAGATCTCTGTAGGAAAGCAATTAATTTTTTGGTTCTGGTTTCCCTCTTCGATTGCAGTATCTCTAGGATTGTTGAAAGTCCACACCAATTTTTTCTTTTCTTTTTTTTTTTTTTTTTTTGGTGCCTAGTTGGTGTTTGCAAATAAAGCTTTCCAGGGTTGGCTTTGTTTTCTCTTCCACTTTGGTTCCCTTCAGAGATGTCACCTTGGAAGTTGCAGCAAAGCCCCCTCTGTCTGAGCAAAGGTATTGACAGAAGCTACCAGCAACCACTGAAGACATTGCTGCCTCAGGGCTGCTGTGCCTGATGTTGGGGTGTGCTTGCCAATACCATGCTAAAACAAATAGTGGCATTCTGATGGGTCTGCCATTGGAGCTACTTCCCACGACATTGCTTCTACTGCTAGTTCTGGGGTGCATTCTACCACTCCTAATAGGGCAGCCACCACCAGAGTGGGTGCTAGTTTGGCGTCTGCAAATGCTGATTCTACATGCTCCTTCCTGGGGTGACAGTTTCGTGATGTCCATGATGCCCTATGCAGAAATGGTCTAACAGAAGTAAGGACAAACCTTGCTGTTAACTTTAGGGTCAGGGCTGAGGTTGTAGCTCAGAGGTAGAGTGCTTGCCTAGCATGTGTGAGGCACTGGGTTGGATCCTCAGCACCACATAAAAATAAATAAATAAAGGTATTTAAAGAAAAAAAACTTTAGGGTCAAAGTAGTGTTGCTTTATGCTCCCAAAATATCACAGAGTTTTGCTTGCCTTCTTCTCTTCCCCCAGTGAGATTCTGATGCTTGTTTACTGAAGATGAACCAGTAGAGACGGCTATGTCCCACACCCCAAGCCATTTGTGCTTATCACATTGAACATGATGTTGAGCCAAACTGTTGAGTAATTTCTCAGGGGAGCTATAGTCCCTCAAACCATCAATCCTCCATCTAATCTCCAGCCATAAGCACAGTTTGTAAACCTATTTTTGTTAAAAAGAAGTCCAACAGTAGGATTAATAAAGGACTCTCAAAGATACAAATAAATTTCATTAGGATAAAATTATGTGGAGAGTGACATGGATATAAATTCAAGGAGAAAAAGAAAAAAAAAAGGATGTATCATTTCCAAATATTAAACAACAGTTTTTCACATAGATTTTTAGTGGATGAGAATGGGCATGCAATCATCTGGATAGTTAGTTTCCATCAGACAAATGTATAAATGATATGCAGTTTCATTTTCAAATATTAACATTTACAGTCCAGTGGAAATTATATCTTTGGCAACTAATTAAACTTATGTTGAAAAAATTTTAATGTTATCCTTAAAACAGGTGAACAAGGGCGTAGTTTTTCAAGATTATTTTTTGGGTGAATTGGGGGAGCTGTGAAGAAAATGTTTAAGGTCTTTCAATTTAGAGTGTTTTGCAAATGTACTCCGAAGACTAATTTCTATGAATTTGTATCCTGTGCTATTTGTTCATATGAATATTTTTATTTTATAAATTTGTTTAAGAGGCTGGGGTTGTGGCTCAGCGGTTGAGTGCTCGCCTGGTCCATGCAGGCCCTGGGTTCAATCCTCAGCACCATATAAAAATAAATACATAAAATACAGGTATTGTGTCCAACTACAACAAAAAAATAAATATTAAAAAATAAATAAATTTGTTTAAATACTAAATCTAAATACTGGTGACCACAAGTAGACTGTAGATTACCAGTTACTAGATCAAGGAGCACATCCTGCAAGGAACCACATCCACACTTCTATTTTAAAGCCTGATCTGTTCTCATTCTCTGTTGCCTCCTTCCTCCTCCTTCTTTTCAGTTTTTCAGTGTTCAAAAAAAAAAAAAAAAAAAGAAGACGGAAAAGAAGAAAAACAGAAAAATGGCAAGGAGGATGGGTAGGAAGGGAACATAATTAGCCTTCTATGTGGACTTATTTTTATTGTCACTCCGAGCTTCAAATATCAGTTGAGGGGAAGAATTGAGAATAAAACTGGAAACTTGGTTATCAGGAGAACCCTTTCCTGTTGGAAAAATTTTAAAAAACCTTAAAAATAAATAAATAAATAACTATCCCAGGAAAAAGTGGTTCACAGGGACACTCCTTCCAAGACTAGATTTGTTCTATTATTTGTTAGTTGCAAGAGAAACAGTTTGCTGAGGCTGGAGGTGGAGAGAGAACAGGGACTTCCTTCAGCAAAGGAGTTGCAGAGAATTGAGGTCTTTAGTAACCATGGTTAAGGATAACATTCTTTTGCTAGGGCAGTCACACCCAGCGGAGGTCAATTTCTGCAGCAGCAGGGACAACTGGGTAAAGGGCCTTTTAGTGCCAGGGCTGTTGCATGGAAGTTGAACATAAACCCCACAAGGCTTCAGACTGAAGAGAAAACTTGAGATTGAATTTAGTTCCTTTTCTCCTTTGCCCTGGCAATGAACACAGGGTCACATTTAACAGCGAAAACTGGAAATTTAGCCAATCAGGAAAACTTAACATGTATGTATCTGTATACTACTTAAATAAATATTTGAAACTTTACCTACTCCAAATTTATTGGCAAATTTTAATAAGTTGTTTGTTAGAGATATCCTGGTAAGTATATACACACCATTTTATATGTACATATACATATAGGTACACTGATATGTTGGATGGCAAATATTTAGCTTATGACTTCTCATGCAAAATATTCCGTCAATGAACACTATAGTCCTAGGTGAAGCACCAAATGGTTGGTTTGCTTTCTTCATACAACTAAACCTTCAAACACTATCACTTACCAACCAAAATTGTAGGCCCTGTGCTGAAGAGGAAACAATCAATGTTTCCAGGACAACCCTTACTGAGCCCCAGTAGTCACACCTAAACACCCAGAGGTGGTAGCTGCAGTTGCTGAGTCCCCAAATTGATGTGTATGAGGTCACTGCCTGTCTTCCTGGACCACCATTTCTAGTTTGGGAGCAGGCTAGAAATGGCCTGGGACCTGTTCTGATGGTTTTAAAATATATGTCCTCTGGTAGGTGGGCCAAATTAAACCTGAAAGGACCACACAGTGTTCTGAGAGTCACTTTGCAGGTTAGGTTCATAGCTATCATGCTGTTAAATAACCAGGGTGGACACCCCCTCAAGTGGCATGGAGAGCCTTTGTCTTTTAGATTCTGCGGCCTTAGGGCAAAGCCACATCTGGCAATGTGGGCATGACCGTTCCCTCTGCTCAGGGGTCAGAAAGTTGTGAATGAAGATTTCTTGTAGAGATTGGAAATTGTTACCCCAAAGCCTCACCTCTGAATAGCCCAGAGGTATGTGCATCAAAGGGGGCCTCTATTTGCTTGTTTTTCTTGGCCAAGTGGGAGGAGGAATGTTGGAGAGCGAAGGACATTCCCAGAGAACGGCAGGGCCCTTGTTGGTATGTTGTTCCCAATTCCTTTCTGAGTGAATTCTGAGGCTGATAAACTGGCTCGGGCACAACTGTTCACAGCTGCATGTAGGATGTTGCAGGGGACACAATGGCTGCTGTGTGTGCTAGAGTACAAACAGTCCCACACAGGACCAAGCCTGGGAAACAATGGGATCACAAAGAACCTTCAATACAATGCATTCATTTCCTGTAATAACATTGGGCTACAGGAGGCCCAGCCGGCCAGTTCTACCTGACCAAGAGACCCCCCTGCCCCCTCCCCCGCTCACAACTGGATGTCATCATTTTAGAAGCTCACTGTTCATTAAGAATGAAAGATGCATTGAAAGAAGGGAGACACCAAGCAACTAGTTCTTTTAATTTTTTTTTTCTGCAGAACAAGATATAATTAAAACTATATATTTTTATGCCCAGATAAAAAACAGTGTGGTAAAAATACTGGAGAAATGTTAGAAGCTGTTTCAATTTTAAGTCCTTCTGACACTAAATGCTCATGATTCACCATTCCTGCTAAAAATATTGGCACGAGGCACAACGGGCTCCTCTGCTTCTCAGCAGCCACTGGCTGTTATGTGAGCTCACCTCTCTGCCCTGCCTGAGCTTCCGTCCTCACAGGGGAAGGAGCCCCACTGGGAATTGATTTAAGAATCTCCCTAATAATAATGCTAATGAGAAGAGGTAACACCTACTGAGCTCTTTTTATGTAACTGGCCCAGGGTTTCTTTTTCTTTTTCTTTTTTTTTTTTCTTTTTTTGTGCTGGGGATGGAACCCAAGGCTGTGTCCACGCTAGGTAAATGCCCTCTCACTGAGCCACAAACCCAATCACAGCCCAGTTCTAATTGCTGGAATTTTCACAAGAGCCCTTTGATGTGTGTTCCATTAACAACTCCAGGTGAGAAAGGAGCTTAAGCAATTTACCCAAGTTCACACCTAGTGAGCCTTGTCAAATTGGTACCTAGGGCCCCCCATGAAGGCTCTTTGCTGAGGGGCATTCCACCAGACCAGGTGGCTGCCTCACCCGTTGTCTGTGACAAAATGACACAAACAGCTCTCCCTTGAGACAGGCCATTGAGAAGGCTCCCAGGGGAGCAAGGGTTTGGGGGAAAAAGGGAACCTGGTGTTCTTTTATGTCTGAGAAAGGAACACATCTGGAGTTGATATCCCAATAACAAGGCTGCTCACCTTCAGGGATAGCTATAAAACATAGCAGGGGATCTTTCCGGTGTCTGCTCAGAAAGCCATCCAGGTGCTGTCACTGGTGCCAGCCAGGTCATCTCCTAATACTTAATGTGCCTCAAGAATGTTCCAGATGTTGGAAGAGTCTCAGAGGGGTTCAACAGTGGCACTGGGAAGGGAGAGGGCGGGCTGGAGGGATCAGCAGAGAAACAGAAACACTGTCTATGCATTGTACTCTGGAACTAAAAGAACCTTTAGAAGTCATTCAGCCATTTCCTCATTTTGTAATTTAGAGGCTGAGGGGCAAAAGGCCAAGCGCCCTAGCTAATACCACTCAGGTGGCTGGATACAGGGCCAGGATTAAAATTGAGGCCTGCTCCCTGCACCTGTGTGAAAGAATAAACGCAGTTAGTACATGGATTACGTGCTTAACTGAAAACTGAAGGCTGTCCCCATTAATATCTTGGCAGGGATGTGACAGAAAAGAAATGGAAAATACAATTCCTCCCATTCTAAGGTTTGTGCCTTCTCTTGGGGACACACACCATACATCAATGTAACTGTTGGTGGATATAAGTTTACCCTTACCTCATGACTCTGGTATATGTGTCAGAACAGAAGAACTTCAATGATAATCTGGTCAGGATGGTGGTAACCCGGAAGGAGACAGGTAAAAGAGATGTGAATTGGAAGAGAGAAAGTAAAAAACATTCAATGTGGAAAGACCATTTGTGCCAAAGGATAAAGCAGAAATGGGTGAGAGCCTTGCTCAGAGGCAGTGAACAGGTTTGTTTGGCTGGTCCAGTGACCGTGTATCAACAAGTCATGAGAAATGACCTCATGAAGAGAAACCAGATTTTAAAACATTCCTGTCATAACTTGAGGCAGCTAGTTGTCTGACATTTGAGACACGAAAGAATCTGCCCTGGTTTGATAGCTAAGGGACTAAACCAGAAGAAAGAAATTACCTGCACAGTTTCCCAGCAGGCCATATTAGCAACTATCAGTGATTGTAATGCTGTTACCTGAGCTACATAAATCATTGCAGAATGGTGATGGAGTTCTCAAAGTCCAGGTGTGATGCTGGCTCCAGGGATATGATGGACACACCCTGGGCATGTTTTTTTTTTTTTTTTTTTTTTTAAACAGGTGTATTTTGTCATAACAGTTCCAATAGAAAATCATCCATTTTTGATGTTATTGAAAATTTAGGAGGCCCAGCAATTCTTGGAGGCTGTAAATAATCCATAGATACTTCATGGATGTTTAAAAGAATTAATATAACTGAGCACTTGTAATCCTAAGGAGGCTGAGGTAGGAGGATCAAAAGTTCAAAGCCAGCCTCAGCAACTTAGAGAGGCCCTAAGCAACTTAGTGAGATCCTGTTTCAAAATAAAAAATAAAAAAAGGTCTGGGGATGTGGCACAACGATTAACTTCACCAGGGTTTAATCCTTGATTACCCCTCACCCCTCAAAAGAGTGAATATGTACAGGGTTTATTCTCCCTGACACTGACTCAAATAGAGAAACAAGCATCTGTTTATTACTACTCTTCCTGCTCTGCTGGCTAGGAGGCCACGCAGCTTTTTGTCTGTCTTGCCCTTAATTAAATGTTGTTTTAATCAGCTTTCTGTCTCAATGATAAAATACCCAAGGAAATCAGCTTACAAGGAGGCAAAGTTTATTTTGCCTCATAGTTTCAGAGGTTTCAGTCTATGGTTGCTGAGTCTTATTGATTTTGAGTCTGTGGCAGCAGCTACAGTACATCATAGTGTGGTGGTGGAGGCTGCTCACCTCATAGTAGCCAAGAAGCAAATGGTGGAGGGGGAGAGAGAGGGGAAGGAAGGAGGAGACGGAAGGAGGAGACCTGTATCCAAAGGGCACAGCCCCAATGATCTAACTTCCTCCCACTAAGCCCCGCCTCTTAAAGATCCCACCACCTCCAAATAGTTACAGCACCACAGGCTGACAACCAAGCCTTTAGCATCTGGGCCTTTGGAGATATTAAGATCCAAACCATAAGTTCTCTCCCTGCAGAGAGGCAATGATATTGTATGATTACAGAAATGTTCTCATGGTGGACGCTCTGGCTACCACTTTGTAGAGCACTTTAGGGGGCAAATCTCAGCTGGAAGCAGAAGTCACAGCCAATGGCTCTAGAAGCAGAGGGACTTGAGAACCCCTCTGAGGAAAGCCCCAGTTGTTCTTTTTTCATTTGCCCATTCTCCTTTGATCAGTCTGCAGGCAGGGTTTCCTTTAAACTAGAACAGAGAAGAAGGATCTAAGGTACCTGAAAAAGGATTTGAACAAAGAAAAGCTTTGCATTTTAATAAGAAAGATATCTGGTCTTCATTGAAGGACAGAATGAGCAGGGCTGCCTCCTGCTGAGAGGGAACTGGGGATTCTGGGAAAAGAGTGTGTTTGCATTAAAGTAGGCCAGACTGTCATATCAGTTGATTCTGAATAAACCAATCCAGTTAAATAAACATGTGTTGGGTACTTAGCATGTGTTGAAAACATTTATAACATCTTTGGAGAACCTTAATATTTTTCTTTTTCCAAAATGCATTTGCTACATTGGATACCTGAAGTTTAGAAATTGATATATTTTACATATTTTGAAACTGATTTTTTTTAGTGCTTTTTTTTTTTCTTTATTGCTGTCCCTTAGTTTTTCATTAACCGTGTTTTCTTCCAAAGTCAGCTTGGCTATCTTATGAGAAGCCAAGGAATGGCTTGGACTGGGGTCTGCCATGTGGTCAGCCACAATAATACAACCCAGGGAAGATTCAACCTTCTGTCAGCAGGAGACTATTGGAGGCAGTGGAGCTGCTAAACCCCTCCTCTGCTCAAACCTGGTGACAGTTTTGCGGGTTTACAATTTGGGCTGTGTTAATTGGGGATCTCACGGTCCTGTAGAATTTGGTATGCTCAGTTTTGGGTCCTGAAAGGATCATGGCAAGATTGGAAGAAGAAGGGAAAAAACAAGAACTTTTTGGAATAGTGGTTTCTCCTCCAAAGGAAGAAAGTATTGTGAGGGCGATTGAATTAATCCCAGTTTAAGAGAGCTGAAGACCAAGGAGGACATAGGCCATCCAGCCTGGAATACCTTACTTGTAAATTTCTGTACCAAGAACTGTTCAACTCAAGCATCAGTCTAGGAGAGATCTAGTCTCTATGTTATATGAGCATTTCTGAACAGGCTGAAGACCAGAATCAGAAGTCTCTGGAAAATGGAGAGAGCATGCAGGGAAAGTTAGAGGAAAGTGTGTGCTAGTCAGGAAGTGAAGAGTCAATTTTGACTTTGGCAAGTTATTTAACTTTCCTAAGCCTCAGTTTACTCACCTGAAAAATGGAGGAAATACAGAGTAGGCTCTGGAGGCAGACAAGTGAAAATTTTCCTCACTTTCTAGCAGTTTGACCTGGAGAAATGGCTTTCAATCTTTCAAAGTTTATTTCCTCTTGTGTAAAATGAGGCAGGGTGATTATTATCTACCTTGAAGAGTTATAAGAATTAAATAGTACATGTTAAGTGTCTAAGATAGTGTTTAGACATGGCATTCAGTAGATATCAGCAATGAATGGTAATAGAAAAGATATGAAGATTAGTTAAATACATTTAAAACACCATACGGTGTGCCACACAGTTAATAAGTATTCGATCTCATATGACTTGGAGCAACCCAATAAATATTTGTTGAACAAATGCCCAAAGGAGGAAATGTTCTTATACTTCAAGTATATTAGCTTCCTGTTTGCTGTAACATATTACCACACATTTAGTGACTAAAACAACTCAGATTTATTGTTTTATGGTTATGGAGATCAGAAGTCCAAAATAACTTTCATTACATTGAAGTCAAGGTGCCAGGAAAGCTGTGTTTTTCTTTAGAGGCTCCCAGGGAGAATGTTTCCTTTCATTTTCTGGATTCTAAAGACTTTTTGCATTTCTTGGTTCATGTCCTCTTCCTCCAGCTTCAAAGCCAGGACTGCAAGATTTCCAAATTTCTCCAGGATTCCGATCCGTCTTATCCCTTCTCCTCTGATTCTTACTCTCCTACCTCCTATTTATAATGACCCTTGGGATTACATTACATTGAACCCATCTGGATAATCCAGGATAATCCCCATCCCAATATCCTTAACTTAATTATACCTGCGAAGTCCCTTCTTCCTGGGATGGCGACATATGCACCAATTTGAGGAAGCAGGGTGTGGCCACCCTTGGGGTCATTATTCTGCTGACCACAGAAGGAATCAAGGAACAGTATGCTACACATGCATCTCCTTCCAGAGCTTCTGTTCACCATGTGATCTTGCCCCGTGTGTCTCACAACGAACAACTCTGTCCCGGACCTTATATAAATTCCAAAGGCATTTGATTTCTCAGTGGGTCGTTCCAAATTCTAGCGGGCTAATAGTCTTGCCTCAGAGAAAAGGGTAGTTTACAATGAAGGTAAACATCTCAAGCTATCTCTTGGGCTCTGCTTTGTCTTGAGTTAATTATGACCATCTTGAGATTTGCTCTCACCAGTAGCTTACCTAGCATTTACTACTTAATTATGCATCATAGCTACAAGGTGAGGAGGCCCATTTGTCTCTCCTGGGTTTCCAGATGAGTAGAGCAAGGGCTAGAAAAGATCAGAATTAGAGCTCAGAATTAGAAGCTCAGCATTGCAGAAGTCAGAATGGCTTGAATTCTAATATTACTATTTCACTTCTTTGCCTCTAACTGGAAAAGAAGGGTAGAGCTTGTTGGGTCTTAATTGTTGGCGTTGTAGCATGGAGTTACAGTGAGATTAGAATTCTCTTTGTTCCCCTATACATTGGCAAACTTTCTTATTTGCATCTAACTTAAAGGTTGCTATAAAAAGAGTGTTTTTGAACTTGTGACTGAACTAGCAGGGGCATAGGAACTCTTCAATGGATTCTTTCCTGGAGTGGAAGTGATTTACCAAGACATTCTGGCTTTCTGATTAAAAACTGGAACTTCTTAAAAAAAAGTTTTAAGACTGTGATCAGTTCAAAGATGGTTGCCCAATTTATACTTTAAAACAAAACTACAAAAGCCCCACATCTGTTCAAATGAAACAGCTCCACAACTATTTTAACTATAGGTTGGATAAGGGTAACTTAAAAAACTAAGATTTTATACCCTGATAACAAAATCATGACTCAGACAAATATTACCTGGTGTGTCAGTAAGCTTTCCATTCCTATAATAAAATACCCGAAAATAGTCAACTTATAAAGAGAAAAGTTTTACTTAGGCTCACAACTTTGAAGGTTTCAGTCTGTGATCAGTTGGCCCCATTGTTTTTTAGACCTGTGGCAAGGCAGTATGTCATGGTGGGCAGCACTTGGTAGGGTAAGTTGCTTACCTCATGATAGCTGGAGAGTGAAGAGAGAGGGAGATAGTAATGACTTCGAAGGAATCCTGGGACTCTGTTCTCTTGTCCCTTTATTTTGTCTCTTTACTTCGCAGCTGTCATGACCTAAAACTTATCACTAGGGCTCACCTCTTAAAGGTTTCTACAACTTTCCATCAGCACTAAACTGGGAACCAAACTTTTAACATATGGGCCTTAGAGGGACATTTCAGATCCAAACTATATGGTACATGGCCATAGAAATATTTAGTAATTATTTAAAAGCTGTTGTGAAAAGCAAGGAGACTTTTTCTCTGTTAGCTTTTATACTTGAGGAAGTAAATGTGTGATTAAAGTATCTCTGAGGTTGCTAAGGCTGGGAAGAACATGCCTTTGGTTAAGCAGGACAGACCTGAGCGAGTTAGCCTGGCTATTACTTTGGAACTGAAGGGATGACCTCCTCCCTATTAGGCACTACTGTCAAGCTTTGGCTGGCGTAGCAAAGGATGGTGAAGACAGGGCAGAAAGCCAGGAGCAGGCTGGGGATGCTAAGAAGCTGTGGATGGAGCCTGTAGCAATGGAGTGAGCTCAGGTCCAAATGTCCAGAGAGCAGACAAAAATCTTCATGGGCCAAAGCCCAGTGCACCATGATCAGCTGAGCAGTTGGGACTTCCTTTAGCTCCTGAAGCACCAGCACCCAGCAAGCCAATCAAGCAGCCTAGCATGTTGCTCTGTTGTAGCTTGTCTTGGGGCCTGTATCTGAGAGTCCTGGACCAAAATTGGTCACAGGCCAGGGCAGTACATTCCTTGTGAGCAAGCTTAGATAGCATGTCCCTATGTAGTTTAGGAAATATTATAAATGAAGCAAAAATCTGTTATTTTTTTTTTTAAAAATATGCCTTTTTATACATCTAGTATTGAGTTGGTGGTCAGATCAGTGTTAACTTAAATATAGTCATTCTTGGGATGCTTCACTGATTTTTAAAGGGCCAATGTTTAGAATAATTAAAGGGCCATATTAATGAGACATGTTTGTAAAGGGCCAATGCCTGGTATCTATTAAAGAATACATATTTGTCAAATGAATGAGTGAATCTGAAATGACACAGTGAGAGGATCTAAACCTTTTAGAAGTCTAGTAATTCCATAAAACTCATTTATTTGGACTTTGGGAGGCCTACATGAGACCAAAGAAATTAGGAACTAGTAGTGAAATACTTAATCTGTGCTATTCGGGAAGTGAAGAAACCATCCATCCCCATCCTTACAAAAATGCAACTTAGGTGCTGGGGTGCAGAGCACATGGGTAAGCATGCCAAGGCCCTGAGCTCCATCCCTGTCCCCTGCTACCCACCTCCCCTCCCAGGAAAAAGGAAAGGAAAGGAAAGGAAGGAAGAAAGAAAGGAAGGAAGGAAGGGAGAAAGAAAGAAAGAAAGAAAGAAAGAAAGAAAGAAAGAAAGAAAGAAAGAAAGAAAGAAAGAAAGAAAGAAAGAAAATAAATTAGTTTTAGGAAAAAGATTTGGAGTGAAGGTAGGAACTCTTTGATGAAGGGAACTCTCAGTCCCTTGCTCTTGTCTTCTCCCAGACTCCAGCGCAGAGAAGGGTCTATTCAGCTGCCCAAACCCTATGTGTACCAGCAGGAGGTTAGGAAATGAGTGAAATGCCAGATTCTCAAATGTTGTGTGTGGGAGCATCCCAAACGGGATTTTCAGTCATTTGGACTCTGTTTTAAACACCCACACAACAGAAATGGACCTCAGTGCAAGAGACAAGAGCAGACCATTTGAAGATACTGCATTCCCAGTCCCCTACTTCTTTCCAAAGTTCTCTTCTCTTTACCTAAAAATGAATCTTCCATCCCGTTTGATAAGAAACACTTCTGTAGGTGAGTGTGCGTATGAACCAATTGCAATTTTCAGTAGATTTTTTTTTAAATACAGTGCTTAATTGCTTTCAAATTTCATTTCTAAAAATCCTTCTGTCTGAAATCTGGGAATTTCTAAAATCCAATCAGATGTGGATAGGGTGAATGATTTAACATCTCTGGTGCTTAGCAATAGAAAAAAAAGCCATGGTTTATTTTTAGGACATTCTGAGACAACATCAGGTTTTCATTCCTTCTTCAACATAAAAGGGAAATTTTACTATTTATTTATTTATTTATTTATTTATTTATTATTTCTTTTATTTTTTGGTTACTAGGGATTGAACCCAGGGCCACTCAACCACTGAGCCACATTCTCAACCTTTTTATATATTTTTATTTAGAAACCGAGTTTCACTAAGTTGCTTAGGGCCTTGTTTAAATTGCTGAGGCTGGCTTAGAACTTGAGATCCTCCTGCCTCAGCCTCCCAAGCCACTGGGATTACAGGCATATGCTACTGTCCTCAGTTCATAATGGGAAATGTTAAAGTAAAATAAACTGGAAATAGAAAAAAAACTTTCCTGGGGAAATATTTATTTATTTAGAATTATGGTAATGAACATGTAACAAAATTCACCATTTTAACCATTTTTAAGTGTACCTGCAGTTCATGTGTGTTAGGTATTCACATTGTTGAGAGATAGATCTCTAAAACATTTTCATCTGGCAAAACTGAAGTTCCAAACCCAATATAACAGCTCCCCATTCCCTGCTCCTCCAGCTCATGGCAAACATCATTCTACTTTCTGTTTTTCTGAGTTTACCTACTCTAGATACCTCCTATAAGAGGAATCATATAATATTTGTCCATTTGTGACTGGCTTATTTCACTTAGCATGGTGTCTTCAGGGTTATTCCTGTTCACTTATGTGACAGGAATTCCTTCCTTTTTAAAGGCTGAATAATATTTTGTATTCTGTATGCCACATTTTGTTTATTCATTTATCCCTCAATGGATAATTGAGTCATTTCTCCCTCTTGGCTACTGTGAATAGTTGCTCTTCTTAACAAAGAAATACAAGAGAATAGTAATTACGTACAAATAGTAGTTTTTTTCCCACTTTTTTTTATTGGTGTATTAGAATTGTACACAATGATGGGATCTGTTGTCACACATCTGTGCATACACACAATATAACAATATAATTTGGCCAATATCACTTCTCAGCATTTCTCTCCCTCCCTGCCTCTTACCCCTGGTTCCCTTTCCCCTACTGATCTCACTTTGACTTGCATGAGATCTTCACCCAACTTTCTTTTTCCTCTTTCCTCTCTAGCTTCCACATATGAGAGAAAACATACACTTGACCTTCTGAGTTTGACTTATTTAGCTTAATATGTTGGTTTCTAGTTCCATTCATTTTTCCGGCCAATGACATATTTTCATTTTTCTTTATGGTTGAATAAAACTCCATTGTGCACATGTGCCACATTTTCTTTATCCATGCATCTATTGATGGACCCCTAGGCTGGTACTATAGGTTGGCTGTGGTGAATGGTGCTGCTATAAACATGTGTATGCATGTATTACTGGAGTATGATGATTTTAATTCTTTAGGAGAATTTAGGAGAAATACTGAGGAATGGTATACCTGGGTCATATGGTTGTTCCATGACTAGTCTGTTGAGGAACCTACATACTGATTTCTGTAGAGGTTTGACAAATATACCATCCCACCAATAGTGTAAAAGTGTTCCTTTTTCTCCACATCCTCTCCAGCACTTATTATTATTTGTATTCTTGATAACTGCCATTCTAACTGGTGTGAGATGAAATCTCAGAGTAGTTTTGATTTGTATTTTCCTAATTACTAATGATGTTGAATATTTTTTAATATAATTGTTAGCCCAAAATAGTAATTTCTTAAACTGGGATACTGTGTTGCCCAGAGAAGACCCAGGTATTTAATGTCTCACTGAGGGATGAATATGAGGGAGGACAGATACTGGTAACCCTTTGAAAAATTACCAGTGTTTGAAACTATGCCGAGACCTCAAAGAATTTTTGCTGGAAGCATCTCAAGCGTATGGACTAGTTTCCCTTCAAAACAAGACAAATTATTTTAAACCCAAACTGCTTTCCTTTTGGACTTGTCAAAACAATTTAGTCTTTAATGAAACATGATGGAAAAAAAGATTGAATGAGGATGTAGAAATATTACATTTATTAAAACACTTTAGACCGCTGGATATTAAGTGACCCATACACTTTGTAGGAGGCTAAAATACTCCCTCCCAGGTAGAGATAAGCATAAAACATCTTTTGTTGAATACCTTATTTATAATCAGTATTAATGATTGATGATCATCCTGTATTGGATGTGAACACTTTTTTGTTAAATGCATTTTCATCATTTTAAGTATCAAGGACCAATTATTTCTCTCTTTGTTAGCTCTGTCTGATCACAGTGTATTTGTTATTTCCTAAAGTATTTTTTTTTCCCCAGCAAAAGGGAAATGCAGACACATGGAGAATACTTGAGCTACTTTTCTACCTCAAGAAACAACAGTGGGATATTTTTAAAAGATCTCTTTGCGGACAGCAGGCCTATTTCCCTACTTCCAAGTCAAAGCATAGTAAGACACAAAAGCAAGAACATTAAAATTTCCAGGGACACGTTTTGAGACCATATAGTAGTGCACATTTCATGTGCAATTTAATTCTCTGTTTGAAAGACTCTGAGTCAGAAAGGATGTGAAAAAACATCTAGGTAGAAAAAAAAAAAACAGTTGATAAAATCTAGGGATACATTTTGCAAAATCCGATCGTTATCTTCTCTTTAGCCATTATCAAAGAGACCACAAAAATTTCATGATGTAAGTTTCTGTAAAAGAAATATCCTGCACGTAAAGTATGTAACACTGATATTTTTGTTTCTTCTAACTCATTCCCAATTATTTCTAGTTTTCATTTTTCAAGGTCGGACCAACTCAGAATAAATTAATAGAAGAGATTTAGGAATCAATCATTACAAAAGTTTGTGGAGCAGTATTTGACCAAGTCCTTGCATGTGTTAATCTTTAGGAAAAATTTAAGTTGCCAATGTTAGACTACATGAAAAGAGCAACAACTCAGAGAAAAATGAAAGCTTGCCAATTGCAGAAACATGTTGCCCAGAAAAAAATCACTGATTGTAAAGAATATCATCTCTCCTTATATAAGCTTCCAGATGTTGTTGAACCAAATTTTTAAAAGAAAAAAAGAAAAAGCTTATGAGTCATAGGGTGCAACTACAGTTGTGCAAAGTTTAGCAGCTCTGTTAATTAAAGCACGTTGTGGTATGTGTGATAAACAATGTTATAAAATGGGGAAATGTAGATTTTTGCAAACAACAGAATTCAAGTATTCAGAATGCTATTTAAGCCATAGATTTGAATGATATTGAAACTAGATGTTATGTAAGTGAATATTCACTTATTACGTTAAGGACAATAAATCTAAAATGTTCTTGAGAGACATTTTGTTTTTGATAATCCAAAGGATAACTTTATCAATATATATGTACAAAGAGAAGTTCATCAGCGTATATATTTTAAATACCAGGAAAAATTGCCTTTGACCCTTGCTCACGAAAGTCTTACTAGCTTAACATAGTTTGAAAGGACATGAAAGTGAAACCATGACTTCTATGTCCCTGCGCTCCATCTCTGAACCCCAAGGCATATTTTAAAGGAATTTTTTTTTTTCAGTGCTGAGGATGAAACCCAGGCAGGGCCTTGCACATACCAGACAAGTGCTCTAATACTGAGCTATACCCCAGCTCCATATTATTATTATTATTATTATTATTATTATTTTTAGTATAATATAATGATATATAATATAATAGTAATATAATAATAATACCAGGGATTGAATCCAAGGGTGCTTAATCAGAGCCTCATCCCCAGCCCTTTGTATTTTTTTTTAAATTTTGAAACAAGAGTCTCACCAAGTTGCTCAGGGACTCACTAAGTTGCTGAGGCTGGCTTTGAACTTGTGATTCTCTTGCTTTAGTGTCTGACCAGAGAATTGAGAAAAATATCCTTTTTATAGTGAAGTAAATCCAAGTTTGGCTTCCCCTTTCCAGGGGAGATCAGAAACCTTGGAATTGATTCTCAAGAATGGAGGTGCAGGGACTGGGGTTGTAGCTCAGTGACAGAGCGCTTGCCTAACACGGGTGAGGCACCAGGTTCAATCCTCAGCACCATGTGCGGCCCTTTTCCTCCTAGCATTTCAACTGAACCCCAATATGCCTAAATCTCTACCTCAGCCTTAGAGCTCGTGTTAAGTTCTTTTTTTTTTTTAGGGCCCAAATTTTACTTTCTTCTTTGCAGTTTTCTTTTCTCTGTTATCCTCTGCATTTTAAAATTTAGGTATTCCTGGAACTAGTGCTGGTATTCTAGAAAGTCAAATTAGGTCAACAGAACAAAATAACTTTATTAGCTCCATTTGATTCAATCAACAAACATTTAGAGATACCATTTATCAGGTTGATGAAAGTCTTTTCCTGGTTTACTGAAAGATTTAATCAGATATTGATGTTAGATTTTGGCAAAGTTATTTTTTCTATCTGTTTAAATGATCATAAGGTTTTCCTTTTTCAGCTTATTAATGATGGGTTATATTGATTTTTGAATGTTAATCTCATAATCTTAGGATAAATACGACTTGGTTATGATGCTATTCTTTTTATACATTATTGACTTAACTTATTGATGCTTTGTTGAGAAATTTTTGCATCTATGTTCATGAGGAATTTTCATCTATAATTTTCTTTTCTTATATTTTGTCTGCTTTTTACTTTGTCGATAATATTGGCCTCATAGAATGAAGAATATTCCTTCCTTGATAATTTTTCCAGAAGAGTTTGTGTATAATTGATATTATTTTCTCTTTAAATGCTTGGTAGAATTTATCAGAAAAATTCTCTAGATAAAGGTTTTCTCTGAGAACTAAGTTAAAATTTCTTTATTTCTTTACTGAGCTGTTTGGGGTTTTATGTTTCTTTTTGATTGTTCTTTGGGAGTTTAAGCCTTTCAAGATAACTCTATTTCATCTAAGTTATCAATTTTATAGGCATAAAAATTGTTAATCATATTCTTATTATCCATTTAGTATCTGTATAACCTGTAGTAATGCCACCTCTCTCATTCCTAATTTTAATAATTTGTGTCTTGTAAAAAGACAAAAATTACAACCAATTTTAGTTTGAAGATCTTAATTGGCTTTGTGATTCTAAAATCAAGGCAATATTTCATTCCATAAAACTGAATAAATATCCTATGAGGCAAGCAGAGGAAATTGGTTTTATGGACAGAAAAAGGTTAAAGAAAGCAGAAATAAAAAAAAAATAAAGGGCTAATTGGTTATTTCAAAGCTAAATTCTTTATAAGATAGGAACAGGGAGACAGAACAATAGAAAAATAACTGATTCAGTATCATCAACTTATTATTTATTTTTTAGGGGGGTTAAGGACTGAAACTAAGGAACTTCACTGTTCTGCATATAGAAACTGGACTGTTTAGAAAATCTTTCTCTTTCCCCATTTCTCAAAAGATCATATTGGTTTTGGTTTTGATGACATGGAACTTAAGCATGAGTGACTCCATTTTGATTTTTTTGTCTGTTTTCTTGGGGCCTAGTGAAGGAGCTTAGTCCAAAACAATGGCTTCCTGTAATATTTATTTTTCTTTCTTTTTTGCCCTGACCATTGTGCCAAGATTTTGTCAGTCGTATTAATCTTCTCAGTGAGTCCATTTGTGCATTCATGGATTTCATTATTTCTTGATGTTGCTTATTATTGATTTTCTTTCGGATATTTACTATTTCCTGTCGCTTATATCCTTTGTGATTTTGATCCTTCTTCTAGTATTTGAGGTGAAAGCTGAAGTTACTGCTTTAAAAGCTTTCTTTTCTAATGTAGGTGTTTAGTGCTATTAAATTTCCCTAACTAGTGCTTTAGCTGCATCTGACAAATTGTGATATGTTGTGCTTTCAGTTTCATTTAATTCAAAATAATTTATTCTTCTTTTGATTTCTTATTTGTCCCATAATTTTACTCTGTTACTTAGTTTCTAAATATTTTGCAACTTCCAGAGATAGATTTTTGTTATTTATTTGTAATTTTATTCCCTTGTGTTCAGAGAATGCATTTGGAACATTAAATTAATAAGTGGATTTATCGTATTCATATACATTGAATTCAATGTGTGTGTTTGTGTGTGAATATATATTTTTTTAATTTTCATTTTTTTTTTTGGTACTGCAGATTGAACCTAGAGGTACTCTATCACTAAGCTACATCCCCATCCCTTTTTATTTTTGAGAAAGGGACTACCTAAATTGCCAAGGCTGGCCTTGAACCTGTGATCCCTCCTGTCTCAGCCTTCTCAAGTCACTGGAATTACAGGTGTGCGCCACCGTATCTGGTAAAATTCAAGATTTTTAAGAAAATATTTTTGTACTCTATAATGTATAGATGATTTGTATTTAAGATCATATGTGTGCCTGGATTTTTCTAGGTCTTCCAATAAAATGTGGCATGGTAGAAAATTATTTAATAATTATTAATTATTAAAATTATTAATTCTGATATTTCAAAAAATTGGCCAGCTATACACAATTATTAATCTGTAACTTGGGTACCAATTCTTCTATGGAGCAAAGCTAGAGGAATTCCCTTTGCTGATTTCCTCTCTTGAGATATCTGGGTGTGGTTTCTTTTCTTCTTGGACTAAAACGAAGATATGCGGAAAAATCCTTTACAACTAAAATTCCTTGTTCTTACAAATGAGCCCAGGGCAAGGAGAGACCCATTAAATCTAGCCTGGCTCAATCATTTGCTTATATTAGTAGTGCATACATTGGATTTAAACCAGGTGAACAAAAAATAGCCACAGGATAGTACCTGCAGTGATGTATTGAAGCTACTGGCTCATATACATTTTAATAGCTAAAAGTACATAGAAAATATGAAGGTGGAAGGAAAAATAGTTAGCAGTTATGAAACAACAAGTTTTCTTATTTGTTTTATTAGTTTAAAGGAAGCTGGAACCTAATAACAATACATCACATTTGGTTCAAAACCAAACAAAGGCTGCTTATTTATTATTTTTTTTTGCATTTACTTCTTTTAGGAAGTGAGGAAAAATACCTCTATTGGCATTCAAATTTATTTCCAATTAAAATATCCCCATAAATTAGAATGTCTCAGACAACAGTGATAATAATAATAATAATAATAATAATAAAGTGTTTATTTGGTTAAAAAAAATCTTTTGTAGGTAAGATTGTCTCCCGTAACACATCGGATTGTGCCATTGGTCTTATAAGGACACTTAAGGAAATAATTCAATCTCGGCGTTCATGTTTCAGACAATACTTAATAGTGTCTTGCCCTTTGATGCAAATAAGAGGAAAAATTTATACTTGCTTAGTTTCATGCATTTAAAACACTCCCTACTGAATTCCGCCATTTGCTCAGGTCCCACGTGAATGAAAGGGTACAGGGTAGGAACCAGGACCTTTCTGCCATTGTGTCTTTTCTAATTAAAATTCAGAGTATTAAACACAGTTGAGTACATCCATGCATACACGACACACTGTCATCACATACCGGAAGCTCCGATCAAGAGCACTAAGCAAAGGCTCATTTCATAACATCATTAAGATTCATCCTACCCTGCCTTTCTGAAAGGCCTTGTCACAGCAGATAATGATGTCCTGTCAGAGAGGCGCAAACAGGAATTTATACTAAGTTATTCTTTCCCTCCCTTTTTTAGCATAGGAATCTAGCTGCATTCCTAGTATGTCAGCTCTTCAGGACTTACTTTAAAAGGTTTCCCAGTTCTTAATAGTATAAAATATTACAAAATTAAGGTGTTAAAAAAAAAGTTAGGTGAAAAATATTTGAGTAACTAAGTGGGGGTATTCCTGGGAATGGTAGTCAAGCATAATGATTATCAAAACAAAAGAAGGTGTAACTCAGGAGTGTGAAGGTGGAGAGAACTTATGAGTCATAAGGTGGAGTGTTGAATTTGGAACAAGTCAAATAAAAGCACTGCTTTCTTTTCCTTAAGAACCTTTAGTATTCTTTATATCTCAGAAAAGAAAGCTTTCACTTAAAACGTTTTTTTTTTTTTCTTTTACATCCTGTTGCGTGAAGTTGCCCGAGGAGACAGATTTTATGGGCTGGCTTCCTGAGTGTAGTATAGTAGTAAGAACGATGTTATCTGGGAAGTTGATGGTAAGAATTTGCTTCTTCAGACTCGATATTTTTCTTTACCGTGTTCATTGATCACGCAGATGTGCTGAAACAATAAGGGATTTACATATATCAGTTTCTTAACAAAATACAAGGCACAGAAAATAGGATGAAACAATAATAGAATGCTACCTTATATTGGTTTTTGCTCATTTAAAACACGTATGTGCATATTTGGATGTGCAAAAAATCAAAATATACCCATTCAAATGCTTGGTAAAAGGTTTTTTTAAAAAATTATTATTATTATTATTATTATTTGGTATTGGAGGTTTAACCTGAGATACTTTACCACTGAGCCACAACCCAGTTCATTTTATGTTTTATACAGAGACAGGTTCTTTTTTTTTTTTTTTGGTTGTAGATGGACACAATACCTTTATTTTACTTATTTAATTTTATGTGGTGCTGAGGATCAAACCCAGTGCCTCACATGTGCAAGGCAAGTGCTCTACTACTAAGCCTCAACTCCAGCCACCAGAGACAGGCTCTTGCTAAGTTGTGAAGCTGGTTTCAAACGTGTGATCCTCCTCCTGCCTCAGTCTCCTGAGTTGCTGGGATTACAGGTTTGTGCTGCTCTGTCCGACTTCTTTGTTGTTTTAGTTTGTAATCCTATTTTGAATTTGGTTTCCCAGGTCCCCAAAACCAGAAACACTTAGAGTCCAGTATATTTATCCCTGGTGGAAACAGAAATCTTCAACTAGTAAAATTATAGCTGCTTGGGTAAACAAAGAAATAACAGTGGAAATAAACCATGGATTTTTTTTTTTTTTTTCTTTTTTGGTGCTGGGGATTGAACCCAGAGCCTTGTGCATGTGAGGCAAGCACCCTACCAACTGAGCTATATCCCTAGCCCCAAATCATGGATTTCTAATCAACCATTTTTGGGTAGCAAGACATGTGTAAAGAATGTTTTTATTGCAAATAACAGAAATGGAGTAGGGCTAATGTAGGCAAAAAATGAGGGGACGGTTATTGGTAGGATGCCAATATAATCAAAGGAAGAGCTGAGCAATAAAACAGGTGAAAGACAGGAACTAGGGTGTCGGAGACTGGCCCATGCTGCTTGTGGGTGCTCTCTGGGGCTGATATTATAGTGGCTTATGTCCAAAGACCCTAGGTCTCTGTGACTTTTGATTTAAGTTTTTAATTTCCAGGAGTGAGATGCTGATTGCTCCACTTTGGGTAAAAAGTCTACTTCAACATCATTCAGGATTGATCAGGGTCACACAGCTCGGCCCACACTGAGGGTTGGTGTCTGTGTGTTGAATCCTGAAAGGGGGAATAGTAACAAGCTGGATGCCACTGTAATTGGAACCTGTTAGACTTCAAGTACTGACATGAACCACTTTAGAGAATATTAGCTATTATTATGATTGATTGGACATGGTCAATAACTATAGAGAAAAATCAATGTGGAGCCATAATTGTGCTTTTTGCTTCCTATTTCTTTAGTAGAAAATAGAGATAATCTTCATTTGCTTCCATCATCGTAATCCCAATCTTGCAGAGTGGTGGTAGGAATTAAATGGGAGTACAGATGAAAATTGCCCAATATATCCAGATACAGAAGAAACCCACTGAATAATGGTTATTAGTATTACTATTTGAAAGATTTGTTAAATTGATGTTACTGTTAAATTCTTATGAAAAGGGGATTAGGGTTAGCATGCAAGACTTACATTCAGATCTCTGAAGTACTCATTGTAATCTAAGGCATATCCCACCACAAATAAGTTTGGAATCTCAAATCCAGCATCTTAGCAGAAAGAAAGAGAGAGAAAAAGAGAAAAAAAAGCATAATTCAGAGTACGTTAAGTCTAATGTCACCATATGCTGTTTTTGGCACTTAAACAGTGAAGACTTTGCATTTGGATGGAAATAAGAAAGACTCATGGTGAGCAATGCACACGACAAGCCCAATAGGGACCTTGACCGGAATGACTACTTGCAGAAACAAGGCAAATAAGCAAACATACACGACTGGACTCCCAGTGCACAGAGTTGAGGAAGGGCTCAAGAGGCTCAGAAGATAAGGAGTGTGTGTGAGTTAGTCATGAGGCCCTATTGTTCCCGTGCAGGCAGTATGTAATGATATAATGTCAAAGGAAATTCTCTGAGAAGCATCAAGGGCAGTTCAAACAGAAAGTATCATAGCACTGCAAACATGAACAGGTGTGCAGATGACAGCCACTGAGAAGCAATACTCCTTCAGAATCAGTGTCCTGGGCTGAGGAGTAAAACCTGGGGACAAGATGAAAAGAAATGGGATCGTTCAGCTTGAGGAAGAGAATGCTCAGGTTTACTTTAATGCTGGTCTTTGAGTCCACAATGCAGAGATTACTAATTAGCTCTTTATCTCTAATGAGGGTGGAATAAGTGGAAATGGATTTAAATGCAGCACAAGGTATGTAGGGTGAGTAAAAGAAGACTTTACTGAAAGTCATATTTTTTTAATTGAAGGGGTCCCTTAAGAAACAGACAAGAGCTCTCCTTCAGAGTTCCACTCCTGAGACAGAATAAATGTGCCTAGGTCTAATGATTTTTCACACTTTTTCAGTGTTTTAAAATCTTATAAGTTTGATTATTACAGTGTAATGGAGGAGAGATGTGCTTGCTTACTTTTACGAAACTGTCCTTTGATAGTGCTGATGGGCTGACAGCACAGTTATCTTCCTGCTGATTATGCCCTACCATTTCCATCTCTGTGACCAAAGACACTCTCATGTGGAGATCCCAACTGGCTCCTACTTACAGAATGTGTCAGAAGTGAGTTTTCTAGGAAACTGAATTGTGAGACCACTGGTCAGGGACCCTGTCTGATTCCTCCAAATTGCAGAGTTTCTTAAGAAGAATAAAGAGGAGAAAAATAAAGAGCAGAAGAAAAGATGTCAGAGGTTACATTGCGCATGTAAGAAAGAGTCCACGAGAAAGGAACAAAAAGTGCAAAGCCTCAGCAATCCAGAGAGAAAGAAGAAACAGAGATTCTGAGCTGACTGAAAAAATGTGAGTAGATCCCAGGAAACCCTGTGGGTAACAATAACAATGACTTCACAGGGAGCAATGCAGCTCCTACAATAGGCGTGGCCGCTCAGACTGGGAAAATCAGAGCACAAAGCCAGTTTAGATGGCTGAACCCTAACATGTCACGGAACAAAAGGAAGAGGATGGATAGTAGGACAGTCAGGAATCAAAGTGCCCCATCACTCAATGGCAAAGGAGTGCAGCTCCTACACTTAAATCTGCAATTGCCATTACTGAAAACAGATTGCCTGGGTTCAATCTTGGCCCTACAGTGTGGCTATGGCCTTGTCAAGCTATTTAACATCACTGTGTTCCATTTCTTCACCTGTTAAATAGGTATAACAATAGCAGCTGCCTTTAGAGGGCTGTTGTAAGAATGACACAAATTATCTGTGTAGCTCCCCGAACAGTATCTGGCACACTACCACCTTTTTCCAGTGTTAGGTGTCATTACTTTATTTATGTTGTTGTTATAAGTGACACACACAATAAATTTGGAATTAATTGGATATGTCTGAAATGAATGTTTTTCAACTTCATTTCAAATCTTACCTAAATATTATATGAAAAATTTCTGTTTGGAAACTTAGGGCATAAAGATTTAGATTTCTGAAGCCAGGAACCAATAGGCACATGTGACTGAATCTGTCTGTGCAGAACTGACAAGGTCTAGAGTCAGTACATCTAGCAGAGGAATGAGACTTGTTTTTAGAATAAAGAGTCACTGTTACATGACCCATCCATACGGTGCCTGTCTCTAATGTTTGTTCAGCTTGCTGATGAGAATTGTAGCCAAATTATCCAGGGACTTCAGAGCAAATATAAGTTATAAAAATCAAGCTGAATTCTTCCTTATGCAAGTGAAAAAAAAAGTCTCCTTTAGTGTTAGAATAATAAATAATCTAGCTGCTTGTTTATGGTTTCTGGCATCAAAACTAGACCTAACGTGGGGAGGGGAAAGTGGCCTAGATGAGGAAAGCCCTCTAGTATACACGTCTGAAAGTGTGAAGATGTTACTAAGAGGTATCTGCTCTGCTTTTTCTCTTTGGTGGTGGGGAGAGGTCTTACATTCCCCCTTCTGTGAGCTAAAATTCAGACTGGCTGAAGGTCACCATTGTGCATTGTCTGTTAATAGTTTCTGAAGGTGGTAGAAGGATCCTTCTAAATTCTTTCAGTGCCTCTGTGACTGATAGGTATAGCAGCCAGTGTCTGAAACAGTCCAGCCCCATAACTGTTCCTCTCCCCTGAAACTGATCAGCTGAGTTCTTTGAAGTTAAGGCGCTGCATAAAACCAAAACAACAATATCCAAATGCACTGAAGTTCCTGTGAAAGATGCAAATGAAATTTAAGACCTTCCCTTTGAAAGGGTCCTAACCTCTGTAAGATAGAGAAGACAAGAAATTTGTGGGATTATCAGTCCTACAATACCTTCCACTTTAGATTGCCAGAAAATGGGAAATCAATAACTCTTAAGCACAAAACAAAACAAAAAATACCAGAAAAAAAAAAACTCAAACCAAAAAACACTTACAGTCAGGTCTAAAGCCATCGCTTCTAGGTGTTCTCTTTACCAACAAACTGTCATTAAAACAAAAACAAACAAACAAAAAAATTGCTTCAGTGATTTCAACAGTGAATTGCAGATAGAATTAAATTGCAGATAGAATTAAACATCGTTGAAGTACGTATTTTTTCCCTTGAGCCTGTGAAGCATTATTACAACCCTTTTTTTTATTCCTGCCCTTGCTGCTGTGGCACTACATCAATGGTACAGGATAAAAGGAAGAGAGCCCAGCAATTGCACAGGGGCTCATCCAGCCGCTCCTGGAAACGGCTTATGGATGCATAGTCAAGAGGGGCTCAGAAACACAGCAAAGCACATCATTTCCACTTTCCTCTCTCAGGGTAGCAATCAAATGGGCTATTTTTTCAGTATGATCAAATCATTATGCTCTGGGATGAAGGGCCAGTGATTAAGACTAGAAACACTTTTGGGGAATAGCCATCCTGTATTAGGATCCCTCCTGGGCTTGTTTGGAAGAACAGAAATCAGCATGCTGTGAATGTCTTACTCACCTGGCTACCTTAATCATGTTGGGCTTGTATTTCTTTATGCTGGTGAGCAGGGCTTTCATGGTCCTCCCAGTTCCAACGACATCCTTAGCAAAAGGACAGACAAGTTCAGTAAAGTGCATTTGAGCAGCATAATAGCTTTCTCACTTGGAGAGATTTTCCTTGTTAACAGTGCATCATAAGGACAAATACTATCTGACTAGAATCAAGGAAGTAGAGTTAGTTCTGTTTTCTTAGTTACTTCTTTCTGGAAGCTGAATTTCGGGGTGCATACTGGTGAATACTTCCTTGCATCTTTGAACTGTGTTGAAGGGCTAAATTTGGCCTTTTGAGACCATGTGCAGCTTCTCCTCATTGAGTACATTGGGACTCATGCATGCACATTCAAGGACTAAATTTGGCCCTGAGGTTATGTAACACAATACATGACACATGAATTTTCATGGACATGGGATGTACCTCTGAATACACTGAATGGATAAGCCACCCCCTCCTTGTCTTCCCGACTCACTAGGGGATTCTCTGGCTGGGAAGTGAGATGTGTCTGGGTAGCAGCTGGTGACAGCCTGTGAGTTCTGAGGGTCTGAGGCTGCAGTGAGCCCAGGCTCATCTCTGCTGATGAGCTGCTGCTGCACAATTAGAGTAGAATGGGCTGCAGCAATTTATTGTCCTTGGGACAGAAATCAGCTGTCAGGAGCTGATTATCTATACAACAGGTCTGAATTTAGCCAGGGGTGGGCAATGCGTTTGGCTGGAAGGTCCACTCCATGGGTTGTGTGGAGCCAGAACTGCGGATCCAGAGAAGGCACATGCAGGCAATTGTGGAACAAAAGCCCAAGAACAGCTCCCCTGAATTTTTGCCAACTGATAAGGCAGGCGTGCTCCTGAAGGAAACATGGCCATTTGCTGTATTAGTCCACTGCTACCAGAGACTCGCTTTTTTTTTTTTCCCCTTTTATTTTTAACAGAAAAAGACAAATTTAAAAGGTCATAGTTTTCCCTTCGATTACCATTTTTAATTGGTTTTATTTATGATTTTGCGGCTCCAAGTACTTGAAAATTGATGTGAATCATTAGAGGACATAAGCCAGAATCCTGAATTAAGGGTAAAGAGAGTTCTAACCCTAATTTTACTGTTAAATAAATTTGATTCTGGGGGCTAATTTACTCTTCTCTACAACTGTCTGATTCACAAATAGGTATTATAAGAACCAATTTAGTCATGCATGAAATTGGATATAAAACAGGATAAAGTACCACACAGCTATTATTGCAGAGCTTTGATTCTAGAAATTATTTGAAGCTAGTGATTACAGTTGGCTCCGATTTGATAAATTTGGAGAACCATGCACACAGTGAGGACTCCATAAATCCTTGGCCAATTTGATAACAAGTCATACATTTTAAAACTCACCCTTAGATCCATGCAACTCCCAAACACGGAAAAGGAAAAGGCAGCTTACCTCAACAATGAGGACATTCTGAAATAAACAAAATCCATATTTTAGAATATGATGACAATCTGGCTCATGAGATAAACACAAGCTTGGTTTAGCGAGAATCTCAGCTTGCTTAGCTGGTTCTCCCTCATCTATCGAATCCAAATGATTGGAGGTAAGGTAGGTATGAATCCAAATGATTGGAGGAAAGGTAGGTATTTCAGAACAGTCCCTCTTGAATTACTTGGGGTTTCAATTTTTGTATGTATACTCAGATTAGGAGCAGGATCATCTTAGACCCTAATGTCTGTCTGAAGAGCCATCTATAAAGTGATCCCACTTCAATAACTCTGCTACATGTCTCCACTCAGCATTTCTTTGGTATGCAAAGCTTACTAAAGGTTCTCTGGAAAATAAGTCAACATAAACTGAATCACTGATGGAAACAGTGGCTGGTAGATGGATCCCATATCAGCTGTGACAACCCTGTTTTAGTGATGCCACCCAAATACCAGGGATTTAGTATTTACCCTGGGATTTTCACCCTGATGAAAGGGGTGGCTAGAGGAAGCTGTTAGGGGTCTGGTACAGATTCTTAGTGAGATGATTAGAGCCTTTGCTACACGCTTGCAAGGAAAGTCCTCTACTTCTCCCCCAGAGAATACTGATTATGTTTCTTTTTAATTTCTTGTTTGATGTCTGTCTTCCCCACTAGACTCTAAACTCCACGTGGTAGGGATCATGTTTGTCTTGGGTATGATTGTATTACCAGACTTTGCCATAATGCCTGCATACAGATATTCAATCATCATTTCATTGTTGAATGAAATAATAATAACTGATTACAGCTTCTTAATGAGTTAAAAATCAACCAATTAATTGAATTAGTAGTAACATATCAATGTCTTCCCAACAAATTAAAATACGACTTTAATATGCCATTCCAATTAACTGTGTTGAGAATATTCTCTCAAAGTAACAGGATTTTTTTTTTCTTTCTTTAGGTTACCTTTCATTTATCTGATTTATGTAGTATTTTAGAAACTGGATCAAATTTTACACAGTAGATACCTTTGTTCTTTCTATTGCAAAATATTTAATTAATAAAAATGTTAACCACCCACCCAACAACTCTGCTAAATCTGTACCACTCGTCAAACATATTCTTCCATAGAAATATCCTTCTGAAAGTGTTTTTCTGTCAATCATGATATTTGCATTAATTAAATCCATTAACATTTAAATTATCATTAGGATGCAAGATTATATTGTCTACTTTGAAGCGGTTCAAGCCATCATATTCCCTACTCCAAGAGTCATATGGATAGAGGAGTCCCTTGGCATTTTGAACATGATTTGCTATGAACTTAACCATTACTCCACAGTAGTTAGTTGGAATGAGTATTTTTCATCTGAGGGTTATTTACCAAGTCTACTGACCAACCAGGAAGAATATGTGGCTAATTTCCTGGTTCACAATCTTTTTCTTTTGATCTTATGAAGAAAAATATTTCTAAAATATGTTAGCGTGCATTCTTGTCTAATTAAGTAGAATGTATTGAAAATAATTGGATCTGATTTTTTTTCTTACAGTGCAGAATATTGCAAAACAGAAGAGTCATCTTTGAAAAGATTAGCCACAATTTTTAGGAAATAGCAGTGGTTGGAAGTGGTACCAAATGTGTACCAATCCCGAGATATTTTGTCAAAATTACTCAAACACATTTTGAGATTAAAAGGTTTTGCAGGGTGTAGTGGAGCATGCCTCTCAGCTACTCGGAAGGCTGATGCAGGAATATGCCCAGTACAAGTTGCCCAGCCTGAGCAACTTAGTGAGACATGGTCTTAAAATAAAATTTAAAAAAGGTCTGGGGATGTAGTTTAGAGACAGAGCTCTGGCCTAGCACAGGCAAGGCCTTGCCCCCTGGGTTCTGAGGGTGAGGGATTGAAAGGTTTTAAAGAAAAACACCCCCTCCCATATCACCTCTCCTCACACCCAATTTTATTTCTAATAGGCAGTCACTTTTAGCTCTTTTAGCTGTTTTTCTGGTTGCTACTTTAGCATTTCTAACACACACACCCCACACATTATAAATATATAAGTATATATTATAAGAAATATATATATATTTTCAGTATTGTGGATTGAACCCAGGGCCTCAAGCATTCTAGGCAAGCAAGCTTTCTACCACTCCGAGCTATGCCCTCAGCCTAATATATTTAAAAATATGCTTTGTTTGGGCACAGTGGCACATGCCTGTAATCCCAGCTACTTGGGAGGCTGAGACAGGGAGTTTATAAGTTTGAGGCTAGCCTCAGCAACTTGGCAAAACTCTGTCTCAAAATAAAAAATAAACAAGGCTGGGGATGTAGCTCAGTGATAGGAGTTCCCCAGCTTCAATCCCTAGTACTCGTCACACAAAAGTTTTTTTTTTGTGTGTGTGTATGTGTGTGTATAAATGTATAATTTTTAAAATTCTTAGGTTGCTGTTCTTAAAAAACGGTTTAAGTATAAATAAATATTCATTTTTAAATTATATGAAATGATATAATATATAAAACATATGTATACTTATGAAAAACAATTCATACATTCTAGAATACATAAATAAAATTGCATAAATTTTGAAAACAGAAAATATAAAGGTTTTCTAATTTTTATGTATGTATTGTTGGAACTAGAACTCAGGGTCTCATGCATGCTAGACAAGCACTGTACCATTGAGCTATTCCCTAGCTCTAAGATTTTCTAAGTTTTTGATGTATATTTAACTGTTTAATGAATGACAAAATGTTTAGGTATTTTAAAATGTTTAGGTATTATCTTAAAATTAATTAAAGTTATGACATTTTCTATTATGTGTATCTATAGCTACAGTATTATCAATCTAACCAAAATAATTCTTTGATATCATATAAAGCCAACTACATATTCAAACTTCTCTAGTTGTCCTTAAAATGGCCTTTGTGACTAATTTGTTCAATCTAAGACCATGCATCAAATCTTGCTATGGTTTCAATGTGTCCCCTCAGTGCTTGTGCAGGAAACTTAATCTCTAATGCAAGGATCTTGGAAGTTAGGGCCTAATAAAAGGTGATTAGGTCATGAATGCTCTGCCTTCAAGAATGGATTTTTGTCATTTTTGCAGGAGGGGGTTAAGTGTTCTGAGACTGGGTTATTATGAAAGCAAGTTTTCAAAATTTATGCATTTTATTTATGGTATCTAGAAATTTTAAATTGTTTTTTATAATTATACATATATTTTATATATTATATCACCTTCTAAAGCCTCTTTTACTTTTTCACTCTTGCCCTTCTGCTTTCTACCATGGGATGATGTCACATGAAGGTCCAAGAGCAGAGAAGATGTAACTATTCTAACTTACAAAAAATTTTCACCAGTGTCTAAAGGAACTAATGTCTTTACATTTTAATGTACCAAGAAGAGATCCAAGAGCCTAGGGACCAATACATGGAGACTGGCATATGGTAGTTGCTCAAAAACTGTCTGTGAAATCAATTAACAATTTTGTCCACATTTCTTTTACTTTGTCTAGTTCATTCTACTTTTGTCAGATTGCCTCCATATTTCCTTAATGATCTCAAATTCTGCCTTAATCAAGCTATAATTAATGTCTACAGCTTTTAATTTTGGACTAAGCAGTTTTCTAAAATTCCCATTTTTTTGAGTGGGCAACCTTGGGAATTTTTTTCTGAACACACTGTGCTTTAGAAACACTTCCAATCTGATAACTCTGATCACTGAATCTGAGATGTTTGCCAGTTACTGTCTTAGTCATCTCATCACACCTAGCTCATTTCCTCCCAGAAAGCCAGTAAAATCTTCAGCCTTGGGGCTGTAGGCAAGAATCCTGTGGGGACTCTCTAGAGTGTGTTCTTTCTTTGCTATTGCATGAGTCTGATCAAGGCTAGTCACATTGAGTTCCCTAGAGAAGAAGAAAGCAAGAGGAGAGAATTAGAAAAATCTAAATGATTTTCTTAAACAGGTTATTCCTATTTTTAATCTTTTAAAACAAAATGATTAGCAAACCATACTATCTAATCTACAGCAATGCAGTTTTGCGGATGTGGTCATTCTATTCAGAAGGCCATGGAGTCTTGAAGGTGAGCTGTACAGGCGATGCTGAGCATGAGTAGGAGAGTGACTCTAAACCCCACGGAGATAGGAATGTAGTCCAGCATTTCATTTTATGTGATAATTCACAAAATCGCCAGAACCATCAGTCAGTGGGCATTTCCATTATTGTTCTCAGCCTAGTCAGATCCAATAAAAAGGAATGATTTAAACAGTTCAGGCAGCCAAGGGGGAGATTTTGGCAAGTTCCGATGCTTCATTCTGGCATTTGATGAGAAACTTCTTTGGGGGTGGTGTGTGTGTGTGTGTGGGGGGGAGCATGTCTCCTGAAATCTTGCACTCAACCTGCACATCTATGTCTCCTCGTTGCCAGACGGGGGTCTGTTTCCATGCGTTTGGTTTTATTCCACCCTTTCAGAGATTTCTCTTGAACATGAATAAAATCTTGCTTTAATGGATACACACATTTTATGAAGTGCCAGGATTAAATCAACTTTGAAAAAAAATCAGCCAGAGAGCACGGCGGTGCAGACAGCTCAAAACACACCAAGTAAAATGCTTTTAACATTGTGAGCTGAAGAGGCCATTTAACTGAATTGTTAAGGCTCCCTCTATTCAACAGCAATGACCTATTTAGAACCATGACTCAGCCAGCTTCTCTTGAAAGCAAAAGGAAAAAAGAAGAAAAGAAGAGGGAGAGAGAGAAAAGTACTCGGGCGGGGCAGGGGGGCTGTCTAGAGACTCCTTTATCTAAATATTTTAACTCCTATATCTTTAGAGAGTTCCAGAAATGACATAGTAGAGTTATGGGGCTGGTGATTCAGCTAACTGTGAGCATGGCAAAGTGATGCAGGTGAGCTGTTTCCCCACATTCTACAAAGTTCTTTCAGAAACAAATTTCATGTAAAAAAAATCCTTTCTATCTCACTTTGTTTTTGGTGCTCTTCCTCCTCCTCTTTCACCCCAGTCCTCATCTAATGCACCTGCTCAGGCCACCAGCACCAGCACCACCAGGGGACAGCTTCCTCTCCCTTCTCGACCTTCATTCTTCCCTTCTGTCCCTGGCTTCTCAAACACAGCTCTAAGATGTCACCTCAGCTCAAGTGCTTTGTGACGTCTCTTTGCTTTTCTAAGCAAACTCAACTCAATGTATTCTACACACCAAGCCCAACATACATTTTCAATCATTTTCTTATCATTTCCTGCAGTCACGCCAGTCCCCTCCTATCTAGCTCTCCATCTTTCCCCATTCCACTCCACTTTTCCTCCCACTTCTGTGTTCTTTCCAGACCTTCTGGTCCCAAGTAAAAAATACACTCTCCTCTAAGATTTTTGCAATCCTAAGGAATTCTTCCTTCTCTGGATTTCTTTAAAACCAAGGAAAGAATATTGGAGCTTTTCTCTGGGTGCTGAAAATTAAATGAGAGAAGATGTGTACAAGTTGCTGGCAGTGTAATAACAATCATAAATGTAACTTCAATGTAAGTTTGTTGACTGAAAAATCATATGAGGACCACATGAGAAGGGGGAGGGGAGGTGATGGCCTATAACAACCCTTCCATTCTGTGCAGATATTTATGGAAGTTTCAGACTTTCCTTTACAGCCATTAAAACAAAGACCTAATAACTATTGAACACCTTTTCCTTTAAATATTTTTTTTTCTAGCAAGTACGTATTCTTCATGGTAGGAAGATTCTATTCTTTTATTCTAGAAGGCCTCCTTAAGTTCTTTTTAAAATTTTTCTCCAACTCTAAATGGACAACTTTTCAGGAGCTAACTGAAGAATGACTGAAGGGGCGGGTCACATGAATGCCTTTATCTGTTCAAGCAAAAGGCCTGACCTCTACCTTCGCTTAACTTTCACTACCCTCCAAACCATTCTCCAGGAAGCAGCTACAGAGATCTTTTTAAAATACAAACTGAATTCCATCACTTACCAAATGTAAACTTGCCAATTTGGCTAAAATTTATAATTTGCTCCTGCCATGTCCTTTTTCCTGAAATTAATTGAAAAGTTCTTTTCAATTTTTGTGTGAGAGGATCATTCACTCATTATTCACCAAATATTTATTCCAAACTGTTCTGGACTTGGCCCTGACAGATGCTGGAGAGAGGATGGTGACTACGATAGACAAGGTGCCTGCCCACTTCATGGTGACTTTCCAGTGGGGAGATAGGAAAATAAAAGCCCCAAGCAAATACTACAGATTGTGGAAATATAAGGTAGAAAGTCATAAGTGGGTGGGAGGAGAGGATAATGAAGACAGATAATTTACAGGGAGGACATCAAACGTACATCAAAGAAAGTCCGTAAGTCACAGGACAAGCATTAGGAAAACTGAGAATTGGTATGTCAAACCTCTTTTAGCCATAGTTAATTATGAGCCCTTAATGGAATTACTGTTTCAAACCATGTCACAACTGTTTCTGACCAGGTCATCGTGACCCTCACAAAGAAAATTTGCTAAGGGCTATACCAAGGGTAACAAGCCTTCATATGGTTAAGGCAAGAACAAAGGAACCCAAATCCTGTAGAAAGCCCAGATTCTGTGAGAGCTATATTGTTCTCTACGAAGATGGTCCGCTCAGTGCCTCTACTGAACATCCTTATCCTCATTCTTACTAAAAAAAAACCTCTTTCCTATTTTACTCTGAGTGACTCAATTGAAGTCTTTCCTGTGGGATCACAAGAAAAGGTTACTGTGGATCCCTGTGGTCACTTTGGTTCTGGGGATCTCCCCTACAACAGAAATGGTTGTATGAAAACAATGTCCACCTAGAGACATTAACCAGGGCTGGGAAAAGTATAGAGGGGGAGATTCTGGACTTATTTTAAACAACAAATTAGGGAAGGCCTCCAGTATTGAAGGAGATATTTAGGCTGAGATCTGAAGGGCAGGAAGAAAACAGAGACCAGAGAGAAGAAGCCACAGATTGTCCAACGTCTTGGCAGGAAGGAGTTTAGTCAGTGCTGCTAGGAGGGGTTCAGTGATGTACAAAGATGTGCTGTGGAGAGTCAGGGCCAGATCACACAGGCTACGGTAAGGAATTTGGATCATATTTGCAGAAGCACTGGGAGTAGGGTTGCCGAGTAAAAACAGAGAATACCCAGCTACCTCTGAATTTTAGGTAAACAATAACAACAAAATTTTTTAGTATAAGTATGTACCAGATATTGCATGGGACATACTTAAGCTAAATATGCATGGGGTATCTTTTACTGAACCTTTGTTCATTATTTAAAATTCAAATTTAACTAGGCATCTTTTGTTTTGTTTTCACTGAGTCTGACAACCCTAATTAAGAGGCCATTGAATGGTTTTCAGCTGGCAAGTGATGGAATCAATTTGCATTTTGAAAAGATCCTTTTGGATGCTTCTGGGAGAATAGTCTGGGGGGTAGTGAAAGTTAAGTGAAGGTAGAAGTTCAGGGACCCTAGTTAGGCAGTAGAGCATCTGAGAAGGAGAGAGATGGCCTCACCCTGGAAGATCAGTGCCTCGCAAGCCTTGATGTAGACAGGAATCATCTGGGGATCTGGTTCAAATGAAAACTTTAATTCAGCAGATCTGGAGTGGGATCTGAGTTTCTGCATTTCAAATAAGTTCTGACATGGCTCTAACCTGCTGGTTCTCAGACCAAAGGTCAGCAAACTATAGCCTGATTTGGCCTTGCTGCCTATTTTTGTAATTAAAGTTTTATTGGAACACAGACACAACCATTTGTTTCCATAGTGTCTAGATGGCCTCTTTATACTATATCAGCAGAGCTGAACAATTAAATGGTGAAAATATTTACTATCTGGTCCTTTACAGAAAAAAATTTGCTGATCCCTAACCTGAACTTTGAGTAGCATGGGTCAAGACTTGGGTGACAGCCAGGGAGATGAGTAGACAGATTTGATATATTTGAAAGCATATGGTGTGGCCTACATGGCTCATCTAGCATTCCCCTCTGATGGGAGCTGGACACCGGGAACTGCACAGTCACTAAACTCCAGTTGCTGGGACAGTTGAGAACCTGGCTAATCAGTGTTGATTCATCTTAGAAATATTTACCTGGTGCATTCTAAGCCCAAGGAGTTCTATTTGGCACATATTTAAACATATATAGATGTGCACCTATCCATACACAGAGAGTGTAAAGGTAAAGCTAAATGGTACCCAGGAACCTGGAAGAAAGAATTTGTCATGTCAGCAGAAAATTAAAGTAGATTCCTGCTTGTATGTGCCTGATTTTCCAACTCTTCTCCCTGAACATTCACAATCTCTGCTTTCCCACAGGGGTTTTTGCAGTATTCACAGGAGGAAATGACAAAGCACAGAGCTGTCACCCCTCTGCTCACTCCATCCCTAGGAAGAAGCTACCCTTTTCTCTATCCATTCCCCAACCCCAGGGAATATCCAGTGCTCAGGAGGAAAATCACTTAAAAAAGGGAGGAGGGGGCACAATTCTGTGTGCAATATTTTTTCTTAGCATTTATTGGGGACAGACCTTATAGCAAAAGCACAAGGCAAGATATTTCCCTTGTGTAATAAACCTGTAAGGTAATATCACACAACAAAGTACTAATGTGACTTACCATTTAAAGACCACACTCCAAGATTGTATAAGGTTATGAATTTCTGGAAATTGTTCGGAGTATTTTAGCTTTCTAGGATATCATTTTATGCACTGATGTAGTAACATCAAATGATGGTCTGGCAATACATTAACATTATTAAGTTAACTCCAATTGCTATGGAACAAAATTTACTATTAGATGACAGTTTAATTCTTGGAACTGCCAATGTTGTCTCCTGAGTAAGGGGAAGCAGGCTGTTTTGCAGTCAGAGTCTTTGTGGTTCTGTAGCATTCCCATTATGATACATATTTTTATTAAATGTGGTTGCTACTCTTTGTTTCCCATCTGGAGATTGTGTAACAATAACAACCACAAGTATGAGAGATTAAGCTTGTGTAATAGACTGATCCGTTTGACTTAGAAAGCTGAATGTGTTCAGGGATAATGAATACAAGATAGGTCAGTACAGGTGAACAAAAACAAATTCTGCTTTGGTAGTGGCTTTCATTCACAGTAAATTTGCATTTCAAATCACATTTCACAAAGATCACCTGCTTTATGAAACAACTCTTCTTTCCAATTTAAGTATTTATGTCAGAATCCAAATAGTCTTTTCACTTCATAATTAGGTATTAGCAGCTTTGGAACTCCAAGTTAAAATTGGAAAAAATTTCCCCCCATAATCTAATAGATTACTTCATATTATTAGGAGGAAAAAAAGGCAAAGACCTAAAATTTGTGTTCTCAAGTTCTTTTTGCTTTCCTCCCTCAATTTTGCACATTTCAACAAACTTGTTTAAATGTCTTACTATGTAGTGTCTAGGTGTTGAGGTGTAGAGTAGAGATAAAAATCAGACAAATGTTGAGAAACCTTCCTTTTCAGAAAGAAGGTGCCTGAAAGGACAGGCAAGAACAGAGAAGGAGGGCCAGGATTTTTGTTGTCTGAAATAAGATTGGAATTGGAAGCTTGGAGAAGGATTAGGTCTGCCTTGTGTCCTGGAAACCTTCTAAAAAGCATGTTTTAGAAGGAAGAAGTCATTAAAAGGATTCACACATCTATTTGCATGAATTAGGAAACCCGGGAGAGTATCTGAAATGTATTGCAAGTGCTAACCTGAAATGAAGGTCACTGATATCCCCAGACATCAATGTGTACTGAGCAGAGTTACATTAACAAACCTTTCCAGCCAGCGTTGAAAGATCATCGCCTCCAATTATCTGCATCTCGCCCATGGATTGATCATTCTACAGGAAAAAAAAAAAGAAAAAGATGATGATAATATTTTATTGCCAAAAAAAAAAAAAAACACCCTTTAAAGCATATTTCCCATGTACCCAGTGACTAGATTGCTTCTTTCAAATACAGCACAAATAGCTAGCACAGACTCATGGTTGCCTATGGTTACCAAGAGCCACTCTCCTGCACTGTGCTTGAGACAAAGCCTCTAATGACTGGCAGCCAGAGGCTGAGCGTGGAGGGGGATGGAGAGCACAGAGGGGAAAAATAAACCTAATTTTGAAGTAAAACGTAATGAAAAGTGTTGGAACCTGTCCTGAGGCAGACAGAATTGGAGAAAACAGTCAGACTCTTGGACTTTACTGAGGTGGAAGGGGCTGGGGAAGCCCTCGGAGTGGTAAAGCATTGGTTAATAAGCCCTAGAAACCAATCAGATTCTGGTTCCCTGAGAGACTGAGGCCTCCTCTACTCCTTGCCCTTGGAGATCCAGCCCCTGATTTGATGTCAAGGGCAATTCTAATAGGCTGTGGAGCCGAGAAGTATTGCACTTAGACCTTCTGACATAAATGACTAAGCCTCAGGAAATTTCTGCAGTTCCGGGAACATAAAACCCAGAACCATACTTAGAAGACTTTTTAATTCAAATCCTCTTAGGATTTATGATTATTTGCTTTCACAATGTTTATGTATAGTACATTATCCTTCCCTAATAAACCCTCTTAAAATAAACAAAAATGGATTATTATATAGTGAGGATCACAATAGAACAGGGACAAAACAGGAAACAGAAGTGGTAACTTGTCTTCTGCCTCGTTACAGACACACGTGAAAGGAACTGAAGCAGATAGATTCAGGCAGTCTGCTTCATGACCAAGCAAGAATGTGGTGATGTTGCAATTCCTCCATCTCAACAATTGCCTCTGGGCAAAGACAATATAGGCATCATATGTGCATCGTGGTGATCCAGGAAACGTCTTTGGTTATTGGTGTAAACAGTTGTTCCTTTTGCCAGTTCAGCCCTATCCTCCCTAGTCCTGGTAAGGAGGCCTTCCCTCTTTCTGGAGGGGTCCATTCCACACGGTTCTGTTAGGGCCACCTATGCAGGCCAACCAGCTATGCCCCAGGCTATACTCAAAAACTCTTCCTTTCCAGCCACTTCCCTTAGGAATTTTCCTGGATTGGTTCAAATTAGATTCTGTCCCTTGCAACTGGGAATCATAGAATCTAGAGGTACAGTTACTTTGTCAGGTTATTTGTCATCTGGGAAGAGAAGATGTAGCCAAATCACTAATATGACAGTTTTGGCAATGAAACAACTTTTATCTTTTTACCTTTCTGATCAAAAGGGGGGGAAAAAGACCTTAAAGTTTTTTGTTTTTTACTTCTACACGGTAAAGCATTTCTCCTTTACTGCAGAGGACTGGAGCGAATGCATAAAGGTAAAGACAGAGGCTTATCCTACATCACCTAGTAGCGCATCCCGGAGGGGGCCCACTAAATTAGATTAAAACCAATAATCTTCTTATGGGAACTGATCTGAAAGGGAGAAAAGGCACAGAATATACAAGATTCACTGATCCTTGGCTATTTTTGATCAGGTGCATATGATCTTATATCCACAAGCAAGCAGTCAAACAGTGGTTAAGAACTTGTCAAAAATGTCAAAAAAACACATTGCTTTATTAATTCTAGAGAAGCTGAGATACAGGACTTAACGTGCATGGGAGGAATATCTGCATATTAAACCCAACTATGTTGTTACTAGCAGCAGGAAAAAATAAAATTTCAATACCTCCAGGGGACTGGGGTATACAGAACTGGATACAAGTACTAAACCACAAAGTTTAATGTAACCAATCAGATTTACTCTGCCAGATCAGAGTAAATTTCACAATAATTCTACTGTTTTCATCTCCATTCTATTGACTATGTATCGCCAATCAACTGGTTTTATTTTGCATTTTTAGTTTGTTAAAAACAAAAACTAGATATCAGAAAGCTAAATAATGTGTTTAAAGTTATACAGTTAGTCTGCCGCCAAGAAAGTCTTATTTACAAAGGCCTTCCGTAGTCTCTTTCTAAATATGTTTTAAGTATTAGATTTGTTGTTATTAACCCATTTGAAACTTATATCTTCCGAGAATGTATACAGTCAATTATCTCAGTATCATTTACTGAATTGCTTACTATTTTCCCTACTGGTTTGAAATGTCATTTTTATCATATCATACTCTATGTAAGGGTGAGTTTCTATATTCTTCTGATCAAACATGCCTATTCTAACATTAATTAATCTGTCCAATGAATTAATGTAACTTTTTATTTTATTATAAATAGAAAATAATAATCTAACCTGTCTATTCCAACATTCAGACTATATTTTTAAAATTATCATAGTTTTCTAATATGTCTTAATATGTGGTAAGGTAAATCTCATTATTTTGTTGTTCTAAAAAACTGTCTTGGTTACTTTAGTTTTTTTTTCTTCCTGCCTGGTGGGTTGTTTTGAAGACAAAATGAATTAATCCATATGGAACCCTTAGAACTGAGCAGGACACATGGTCTGTGCTGAGCACACCAGACACTCAGTTTTATAGTTTAGGTCTTAAGTGTCCCTGTGTGTTAAAGGTTTGGTCCCCAGTGTGGTATTATTAGGAGGTGGTGGAACCTTTAAGAGGTGGGGCCTAGTGGGAGGTCTTCGGGTCATCAGTGAGGCATGCCTTTTAAGGAGCCAGTGGGACCCTATTCCTTCCTCTTTCTTTCTTTCTCTTCCTGTTCATAAGATGAGCAGGCTTGCTCTGCCACATGCTCCCACCATGATGTGCTGCCTTGCTACAGGCCCCAAAGCAATAGGGCCAAATGATCCTGAACTGAAACCTCTAAAACTGTGAGGCAAAATAAACCTCTTGTCTTTATAAGTTGACTGTCTCAGGTATTCATGATCATAACTGAAAGCTAATAAAGTCAGTAAATATGACTAACTTCTTTCTATTCTCCCTTCCCACCCAGGGAAACGGGTAACTCCTTAGTCCTCCACAGGTACACCAGAGTCTGGAGCTCCCTTGGTTCAATGACTCCATAAAAATAAGCCTGTTGGGATGTGAAAGGGGACTTAGAGGTCCAGCCTCTCCATTCACAGCTTTCAACAAACTTCATTGCTCTCATTCCATTAGGCCCGCATCTAAGAACCTGGTGACTCCACCTCTGAGCCTTTCAGGAATTCTGGGGAGCCACTCCTCTACTGGTCATTGACATTCTCTCCAAAGACATTTAGAAGATCATTTGCTCTATTCTGCTGAGTCAGTGCTCTTCATTCATCAGTTTCACCTTTTAAGTAATGTTGACATCTTGTCCATGAACAAGGAGGTTTTCTCCCTCTCCTTTTTTGTCCTTATTTTTTTTTTTTTTTTTTTTTTTACTTAGTTTTGCAGGGGTTTCAGGAAGGAATGAAGTCAGTTGTATGTATCCAGTCCACAATCCACTGTGTCTAACCATGATCTCTTTGTAATGGTTCAAAACTATCCTACATTCCTAGGATTGATGTTTGTTTAAACTTTTTTTTTTTTTTTTTTTAAATGATGCTGGGGATTGAACTGGGGCCTTGCGCATGCTAGGCAAGCACTCTACCACTGAGCCACATGCCCAGCCCAATATCACTGATTTTGATTTGATAATATTTTATCTGGGATTATTCATCTATTTTTTTTTCCGGGGGCAGTACTATGTATTGAACTCAGGGGTACTCCATCATTAAACCACTTCCCCAGCCCTATTGTTTTTTTTTTTTTTTGTTGTTGTATTTTATTTAGAGACAGGGTCTACACTGAGTTGTTTAGTGCCTTGCTTTTTGCTGAGGCTGGCTTTGAACTCACGATCCTCCTATCTCAGCCTCCTGAGTCGCTGGGATTACAGGCATGTGCCTATTCATCTATTTTCATAAGTAAGACTGGACTGCAATTTTTTTTTTTTTAATGTTACACCATTTCTTTTCTTTTTTTTTTTTTTTTTTTTTAGAGAGAGAGAGAGAGAGAGAGAGAGAGAGAGAGAGAGAGAGAGAATTTTTAATATTTATTTTTTAGTTTTTGGCAGACACAGCATTTTTGTTGGTATGTGGTGCTGAGGATCGAACCTGGGCCGCCCGCATGCCAGGCGAGTGCGCTACCGCCAGAGCCACATCCCCAGCCCTGGACTGCAATTTTCTTTTGCTCTCTTTGTGGATTTTTAGAGCCAAGTTTTAGAGCCTCACGGAATGGATTGGGAGGTTTTTGTCTTTTTTCTTGCTCTGGAAGAGTTTTTAACAAGTGGATTTACTTTTTCACTAAGGTTCTGTTCATCTCCAGTTTACAAAGGAGGAAATTGAGACCACAAGGGTTTAGGAAGCCTTCCAAAGGTGCTGATAGTCAGTGAAGGAACCCAATCCACCCCAGATTTGCCTGGCTTACATTATTCAGTTGTAACCTTATCTTCTCCCACCCCAATATTTCTAGAAAAAAGGAGCACCAAGTGAGTGTGTCTCTGAGAGTGGCGTGGAGATGGAGTGGGCCTGGCTGTAATAGTGAAATACGGCACAACGACTGCAACGGCTAGGAGAAGTCAACATCTTGAGAGAAGATTCTGGTCCTTGAGGGTACATGGGTTTATTTACACACTCAAGAAAATTCCTGCCATTTAGTTTAGACAACCTTGGAAGAAATATTTTGGAAATTACTAGTTTTGGAGACCTGATCTTTAGATACTGCATAGAACATGCCCAAACAGCCCCGCAGGTAAGACAGTTCCTCCTATAGAGAATTTGGATAGTTTAGATAATGCTTAGGAAAAAAAAAAACTGAGGAAGAATAACTGTTGTGAATATCATGTCCTTTTCCTTTCCAAGAAGGGGAAAACCAAACAAAATAAACAAACAAAAGAACCATTCTACTTTTTTTCTGGAGTCAGAGCTACTTGCTTCAAAATCGACATGCTCAAAAAAGCATTTTCAGTATTCTCCACCTCCAGAGACACCTTAACTTTGCTTCTCCTGCCCCTTACTCCCCGCTATTCATCCAAAACCTTCCTCCTGTGCCTAGTCAAGTCACTGGTACTCTCTATCAAATGGACAGAGGTGCTGTAACATAGAAACCCAAACATTTCACTGTAGAAGCTTTCATGGGATGGGTACAGTGGGCACACCTGTAATCCCAGTGGCTTGGGAGGCTGAGGCAGGAGGACCGCAAGTTCAAATCCAGCCTCAGCAACTTAGTGAGGCACTTAGCAACTCAGTGAGACTCTGTCTCAAAATAAAATATAAAAAGGGCTGGGGATGTGGCTCAGTGGTTAAGAGCTCTGAGTTCAATCCCCAGTTACCCACTCCCCCAAAAGAAGAAGCTTTAATGATCAAACTGGAGAGCTTCTAATTAAAATATCACAAAGGCTCAAATTGATTTTAAACAAAACAAAACAAAAACAAAAACAACAAAACTCAGAACATTGGATACAAAGCAAGATAATCAGGACAGGTGAATTGGTTTCAGTTTCCCCAGCTGTCCAAGTAGTGGTTAGTGTAGGACATGACTCTTGGCTGGGTCCCTTAGTCCTTTAAGCTGCCTGGGGTGACAATGTACAGAGCAAAGGGCAATGTACAGAGGGGCTACCATATTTGTACTGGGTCCTTGCTTTAGCAGCTCCACTTGTCTCTGTTGTGTTTATTGGATTCAGAGGAAGACACTGGGCAGGAATGTTCTGCTATCAAAATAACTAACTAAATAAGTTTGAAAACTATCATGCTAAAAGTTTCTCCTCTCCACCCTAAAAGTGACTTACCTTCTTTTCTATTTTCTGTTCATTTAAATCTTTTTTCTCGGACATCACTTTTGTTTTGAAACTAATTCTTACTATCTCTGCAGAGTGAATCATGAAAAAGGACAATATGGAGATAAAGAGAAGAGCGAGCTGGTGTCTACATACCCTGGGACCTGAATGTTTGGGTTCCTGGCACAACTCCTCCTTTTATTAGGTATATGATGTTGAGGACGTGATTTAACCTCTCAGGGCTTTAGTTTCTATGTAGAAAAGAATATATTCATAGTCTCTACCTCAGAGGATTATTGGGAGGATTAAATGAATTAATATGCATTAAGCACTCAGGAAAGGCCTGGCACTCTTGTATTTTGTGAACAGTACACAAAGTATGTCTTGACTTCTTGCCATCTACCTTTGGTCTTAGAAATAGGCACATCTGCTTTGTTTCTTAACCTTGGCTTTGTGACTTGCTCTTTGTTCATTCACACAGCACATTTCGAATACATATAAGCCACGTGCTTGTGTCTGATGGCAACATAGGAGGCCTGTGGTTAAGAAGAACTGATGTATTTCCAGTGCCACTCTGTATCATGGCTATTCCTTGTTGGGAAAAGCCCATCTCTGTGTTTCCTTGAGGCTTCTCAGTGACTGCCTAGTTCCCACACTGCAATGTCTGATGCTTTTCAAGTGGGCCATTTGGTGGGTATAACTGCCATCATTTCACTTGGCTGTTTTCATCAATAGACAGAAGCTACCTGGAGATCAGGCTGTGACCCATTTTTGTACTTAGCAGCATGCATCAGATTCATGTTGGTCATTCTACGGAGCCACAGGTAGTCAGTAGAACATGGAGTTGACTGGAAACTGCTCTACAAGATGATGGTAGGTGGGCTGAGGCTGTATCTCAGTGTTAGAGTGTGTGCTGAGCATGCACAAAGCCCTGGGCCTGATCCCCCCGCATTGAATTAAAAAGGGAGACTGGGGGTGTAGCTCAGTGGTCTAGCCCTTACAGAACATGTGCAAGGCCTGGGGTTCAGTTTCCACTGCAGAATAAAAAAGAAAAGATGGCAGTGGAAGATATTAGATTAGAAATGAGCATGGGTGGCCTAGTTCCTGATATTTTCCAGTTCTGGCTACATTTTCAATTTGGGGGATCATAAAATTCTTCCGTAAAAATCTCTCACTTAAGAGAATTTAAAATAGATTTATGCTACTTGTCAACAAAAAACCCCTTGACTAAGATAAAACTCTAATTTGTCATAAATATGCACAGATTCTGATAATTACGGAGTTACCCATTCCTTGGGACCACCATGGGCTACGGGAGGCCCCAGGAGTGCCAGCACCCAACAAAGTCTTCTGCCTCCATGTTCTTGCTCATACCATATCCTGCCATCTTTCTCCACATGGGCAATTCTTACTTTTTCTTTAAGACTTAGTTTTGGCATCTTCTCTTCTAGGAAGTTTTCCTGGAATCCCCTGGACTTCATCTGCGTCTGCGTCCCAATAGCACTCTATGCATATCTGGATGTTAACAAACCATGACTGAAAATTTCTGTGAATGTAGCAATTGCCAGAGGAAGGAAAAGTTCCAGCACCGCTGCCTATTTCCATCGGAACTGTCTCCCCAGTGGCTGGCACTTTGTTTCTCATTCAGTGTGTGCTGAGCCTTCCTGAAGCACCTGAGCATACATGTTCAGTACATTTTTAATTCTTCTGCCCCTACCCACTTTAAATGTGAAGTGTTTGCAAGCAGCCCTTGATATTTCTTGTTTTAAGTTCTTACCCAGACCTCTGAAGGAAGCTTATTGCTCCAAGGGAGACAGAGGGAAAAAAACCCTCAAAATTAAAAAAAAACCACATAGGAGATAATATCTTTAAAGAATTGAGGATGCCGGGCATGATGGTACATGCCTGTAATCCCAGCAGCTCAGAAGGCTGGGGCAGGAGGATTGTGAGTTCAAAGCTGGTCAGCAAAAGTGAGGTGCTAAGCAACTCAGTGAGACCCTGTCTCTAAATAAAATACAAAATAGGGCTGGGGATGTGGCTTAGTGGTCAAGTGACCCTAAATTCAATCCCGGGTACCCACTCCCCCAAAAATTGAGGAACAGAAACAAAGCTGACTTGAGCCTCTTGGAAGATGGGAAGATGAATAACACAGATCTTCCTCTGTTATACTTGAGTGATTTCCATTTACTTATATATCATTATTCTCATTATCATTATTTCATTACCTTCCTTCCCAATCTCCTCAATGTTTTTTGAAACTTAAATGCAAAAAACTCCGTGAATTTTAAACATTAAAATATGAAAGTATGAATTATTGATATTTTAATCTCAGTAATTACATTGGCTGATTCATAAAGAATGCAGTTTTAAAGACAGACTAGCATTTTTAACCAGAAAAACTATACCTATGTTAGTGCATACAATTAAGTTCATTGGAAAGTACGTATCCAATTTGCATTCCCTGACTTTGGTGTGCCTAACTTTTTGCAAAAGCGATGTGAATTTCTGCAACGACAAAATGGCTTTCTCCTTAGTGACAATGATTTATTAGTGTATTGTGATTGGTATTCTGCTCCACCCGGTCTCCAAGAGGGTACTGGTTAGCTGAGAGTAATCCCCACCCAACAAAGAAAGGCTCTTTTCTTTATGAGAAATAAAGGGATGTTGGATCAAGAAGGGATCACAATGATATGAAGAGGATATAGGCTGATAGGAAGAATGAAGGGTCACCATGAAAGAGGAAAAAAAAAAGTGGAGGAGGGGAGCAGAATGGGCTTTACTCCGATTTTGTTACAAAAGACCCCAGGAAAAAGGAAACTCAGTTTAAAAACAGATTTGAAGACTTTGCTTCACATGCACTTTTTTTTTTGAAACCTTGAAGCAGGATATCCTTCTGTTTTGAACCTTGGTATGGACTTCTTGTTTTGATTTAAATTATGTTTTTAAATCACAGAGCAAGACAAACAAGCCGAACCTCTTGACACATCAGAATGACCCTGAAGACTTCAGTCAAGTCTATGTTTTCAAATGTAGATGGCCATGTGCCAGTGGTGACTCTTTCTTGAAAGACCACTTTCTGTGCCCAATTTCCCCCCTTGATAACCCAGAGAAGAATTCTAACTTTCAAAAATAACCAGATGAACATTGTTGTTCAACAGCAATGAAATCTTAAACCAGCTCTCAGGAACTTGTTTTTAAGAATGCTAGGGAATGGAATGGTGACCAGGAAGGGTCAAAGGAGGGAACTAGAGGCAGAGCCTGTGCTGGGAAACATCTAGGACACACACCACTTTTTGGCACCAGACTAGATCTATCCTCATTCCCACCCAACTTTAGTCTGGGTCCAAAAAAGTTCAGCTCTACTTGTCATTTCTCAGCTTAAACTATATCTAAAGATGACCATGCCAGCAAAATGAAAGTCCAATTTTGTCATAGCGATGGGCAATCACCACCAAAACCAGATCAGAGGGACCCTCCATATCACAAATTCCAAAACATAAAGGCGTCTTTTTACATTGAAATTCTGTAACAGATTGAGCTAATGGGAGCTGGACGGAGGGACACGTGTGTTGAAATGGGCCTCTCCCCTTCTTGAAGAGCCAAGTTTGTGGCTGATGGGGTGGTGGGGGAGAAAAGAACCACCTACCTGAGGTAAGCCAGACAGAGGGAACAATATTTTCCAATTGGCCATCCTAAATCACCCAGGGCAGACGTCCTAACAGGCCAGGTTCCCCAGATAATGGAGTTCCCTCCTGCCTTGGCTCACTGGGCATAGTCTTGGAATCCAGGTATAGAGGAGAAGAACCTAGTTGCCCCAAACCCTTGAGGAGTGGCGGGCTTTGGATGATAAAAACCTGTCAATAGGCTCATTGATTCTAAATCGCATCCTAGGTTTGGTGGGTCTAGTCCCCACCCATGAGCCCTGGTCTCCAGCTTATGTCCCACTCTTCCCAGCAGATACATGGCTCCCTTCATTCTGGAAACCTGTGGGGATGAATCCTACATCTTCAGTTAGTTTCTAGGTCAGGGCATCTGGGCAGAAAAATAAGCCCAGGACACTGGACAAAGTTACTTAACATTTGGGGTAACATTGATATGCCCAGGGCAGATAAGTTTGCCTTGGCACATCAATGTTAGGGCCAAGCCTGACTGTTAGAATCAAGAGCTGAGCACTTACTAAGTACCAGGCACATCATTATCCTGAATCCTAAAACAAGCCTATGAAGTGTGATCCAGCAATTGCAGTCCTTGGTATTTATCCAAATGAGTTGAAAACTTATCAGCATTAAAAAAAAAATGCTCATAGATGTTTGGAGCAGCTCTATTCATAAATTGCTAAAATGTAGAAGCAAGATATCCTTCAGTATGTGGATGAAAAAATAAACTGTGACACATCCCGACCATGGACTATTATTCAGCACTAATAAGAAATAAGCTATTGAGCCATGAAAATAAACAAAGGAAATATAAATGCATAATACAAAGTAAAAGAAGCCAATCTGAAAAGGCTACATACTGTATGAATCCAAATATGTGACATTCTGGAAAAGGCAAAACTATGGACACAGTAAACATAAAATCAGTGGTTACCAGGAGCTGGCGGGGAGAGGAATGAGGGAATAAGTAGGTCTCAGAGGATTTTTAGGATATTAAAACAATGTTCTAGGATACAATATAGTGGATACATGTCATACAATTGTCCATACCCATAGAACCTACAACATCAAAAATAAACCCTAATGTAAACTATGGTCTCTAGATTAATGACCTGTCAATGTAGGCTCACTGTTTATAAGGAGCATACCACTGTAGTGCAGGATGTTGACAAGGGGGAGGCTGTGTATAGGAAGGAATGGGGGATATTCTAAAACATTGTCTGTTTCTTTAAAAAATCTTATGAGGTAGCAGGTACTATTATCACCTTAAATATTAAGTAACTTTGCCCAAGGTCCCACAGCTAGAATGGGATGTTACTGGAGCCAGAGATGAGATTAAGGAACACCCCCACCCCCACCCCACCTGCCCTTGTCAACTGGTTCCAAAGCCTCTACCTGACCAGCACATTCCACAGCTTCTCTCTTGGTTCTGATCACAGTCTGCCTTTCCATGTGACTGGACACTATATTCCCTCTCTTCCTGAGCTTCCTAATGGGCATGTCACCTGAGTAGACTGTGACTATGTAAGTTTGGGGTGGGGCCCAAGAGTCTGCAACTCAATAGGCAATTGGGATGCTGCAGGTCCACAGGCCACCCTTGGAGTGGCCATAGTTGATTCCACTCATGCCAATTTGCTGGCTAAATTCAGGGTACACCCTGCATCTTATCATGTTTATACCCTGCTGGTGTTCCCCCCTCCACCCAGAATGTCTCTCTGCCACATCTCTGTCTGTCAAAAACATAATCAAACTGAGACAGCCAAATTAAGGTCTACTTCATTACAAACCGTCACCTGAACTTCGCCCACCCCTACTGTCAGTCAAAATTGATTCCTCCGCCAACCTGCTTCCTTCCCATTTAGTACCAATTATGTAGTATGCGTTACTTCCTGCTTGCATTAGTTACTTCCTGTTCACCATACATGCATCACTCCTGCTGCACCTTGAGGCGAGGGACTTTATATCTGCCTTCCCTATAGGTTCCTCAACACTGAGCAGCCTGGCTTTGACTTTAATTCACTCCTGTGCTCACCCCCTTTTTTTAATGAAAAATAAGAGGAAAGCCAATTCAATAAATATCAGGTCTTAGTGAACAAAGCACTTTCTATATGGCATTTCAGTTAAACCTCACAACAATTCAAAAGGGTGGGTGTCATGGTCCCCATTCTATAGAAGAGGGGTCTAGCATCAGGGAGTGTAAGTAAAGGGCAGGGCAAGATCTGAGCCTCTCTTCATTACTACACCATATTCTTTTCTATATACTAGGCGACAATGTATTCACTCTTATATCTTGGTAAACTATAAAGTAATATAATACATTTAATATACATCTAGAATGCTGTGGTATGTCTATGAAACTCAAAACAACCAAACTTAAAACTAGTCAATGATTTTTAGGTTAAATGCAATTACAGAAAAAAAAAAGGAATTATTATTACTGTCGTGGTAATGACTGACTTAACCAATTAATCACTGGAATACTTTAGTAAACTCACTTAACTTCTCATACGGGCCTGATATGATCTGAATGTTTGTATCCTTCCCCACATTTATGTGTTAAAACCTTATCTCAAATGGGATGACACTAAAAAGTGGGCCTTTTGAGGTGATGAGATCATGAAGGCAGAGCCCTCATGAATAAGAGGAGTACCCATATAAAAAGAGATAACTGGAGGGGCAAGGTAGCAGTGAAAAGGTACTGTCTAGGAAACAGAAATCAATCTGCAGGTGCTTCGATCTGGGACTTCCAGGCTTCCAGAACTGTGAGATATAAACTTCTGTTGTTTATAAGCCACTCCATCTATGGTATTTTGTTATAGCAATCTGAACAGACTAAGACAGTTCCTTACCTACTTCTCAAGTTAAAGTAAGGAGCAAATTACCAATATGCGTAAATGCTATGAAAAATGTAACAAACTTTCCAAGTGAAAAAGAATTATTAATGATATCTTTATACAAAATACAGAGCTAAAGGGAAAAGGCAATTTATGTGAAATATACTCAAAATAGGAAACTGGAGGAAGGCCAAATAACAAGTGTTTCATCTCCTGTTATTATTTTTAGATTTATGGTCTTTGGTTGAGCTTCTCCGGGTTTCTAATGAGACATGAACAATATGCAAGAAGGTCAGAGAGTAGAATGCTTCTAGAACTACCTTTCATTTTTCAGAATAAGAAAAGATGGTTTATTTGATGTAGGCATGTTGATTGGCAGTGCAGGCTTGCAAATTCCTTCAGTATTAAGTCATGTCTTCAAAACTGGGTGGGGTGCTGAGTTATTAAATTTTTTCTTTTCCTCTGGAGGCCAGGGCTTGGAAAGCTGAAGGCTACATGTGAAATGAGTTGGGTGGTCTCGGGAAAATTCTGTGTAAACAGCCTTGCTCATCTAAAAGTAGCACCAAACACTGCACATCTGTCTGTCCATATTATCCAAGCAAAATCTGGACTCCATTAATGTGCCTGAAGAATAAATTATTCTCTAATAAATGTTTTTGTAATCACAGTGAAAAGGAAGCTTCAGGACACCAAAGGAAATGGGACTGCTGTACCAATGTGTTGGCGGAAGCCTGGAAGAGGAGTGGGAGAAGGAAGGAGACCACAGCTGTGTCTGACTTAGAAGGGCTGGGCCTTCTATAAAACGGGAAAGGCGGTTCCTGGTAAGTGGCTCCTGTATGGTGCTTAGTGTAGCATGCCATCGAGAAATGCAAAGTCCCCTTGAGAGGCAGACTCTGCTCTTGGCTTTGTGTAATAATTTAAGAACAGCCCCTCAAATAGACATTCAGTGGAGGCTACTGACCAGATACCCTCTGTGCTGTGAAGATCAAGCACGACCACAGGATATGGCTTAATAAGGGCACCTGGGCTGGATTGTTTGTGCATCCAGGTATTGTTAGTACATAAAATGCCTACTCCCTTCTCCAGCCCCTATCAAATATGTGTTGTCATTGGCTGATGAGCACAAGGTCCTTTGTTTTATATGGAGGGAAGGAGAAGTTTAATTGAGTCAGGAGTGGCTGGGAAGAGAGAAGAGGAGGATAAAGGGACCTATGGACTCCTTTTGTGCTGGCTCCTTTTACAAGAAACTCATTGAGCTACTTTCATGAGAGAATGGAAGATTTTGAGAGAGGTTGCCAGGTGTAACACATCTGGGATCTACACCTGTCATCCCAGGGACTCAGGGGGCTGAGGCAGGAGGTTTCCAAGTTTGAGGCCCAGGTAAGTAACTTAGTGAGGTCCTAAGCAACTTAGTGAGACCCTGTTTCAAAATTTAAAAAAAGGAGGGGGTACTGGGGATGTAGCTCTGTGGTTAAGTGCCCCTGGGTTCATTCCATAGTTCCCCCCCCCAAAAAAAATTGAAAGATTAAAGCCAGAAATAAGGTATATTCGGTATGTTCAGGACTGTTTGGGGCCCCTTGCCTCTGTGGGAAACCCAGCTCTGCCCTCATGTCAGAGGACTGGCAGCTTTGCAAGGATTCTTGTCACAGACGAGGTCACTAATAATAGGCACTGTCAAGCAAAGATTTCACAAATGATCCAGATGAGGCTCCTCAGGCAGAAACATAGAAAGCAGGAGCTGCAGTGGGGGCTGGTAGAGAAGGTGGCAGGTGCTTGGTGGTAACTGCACCTCACACATGTGAAGACCCATTTGAGGACCCAGAGAAATAATGGGAGAATCACTGTTTGATTGGGAAGGTGGGAAAAGTTCAACCCAAATCAGTGTACTTTGAGCATGCCCATAAATGGATCCAATTCTGTATTTACTGATGGATAACAAAGGCCAGAGGTTAATGCTACATGAAAGATGACATTGCATTTTAGAATTTCAGGTGTTTACTCTTATATGATCTTCCTTTGATTATGGAAAATTCATTTCCTCTAAAATTCAATGATATCCTTAACATAATGGGATTTGTGAAACTACTTCCTGATTGGAAGCTTGTCTTTAAATTAAATCATCAATTAATTTACTTTGCAGTGCTGGGTGATGAACCCAAGGCCTCATGTAGGTGAGGCAGGTGCTCTACCTCTGAGCTATATCTTCAGCTCATATTTTCTCATTTCAAAACATTTGAAGAAAAAAAATTTACTTTGGTTGTAGTTTGAGCACTTCATTATACTTTGGATAAGTCCCTGTGACTTCTGCTACTTGCCAAGGTAGAATAACAAAAAACAGATTTACCCTCTTTCCTCCAAAAACAAGAAAAATAGAATCTATGAGACAGGCAACAATTGACAGTAATTTTTGAGAGACGGAAATGAGTGGCCTCTTGATTACTCTAGCTTATTGTCTTCATAGAACTTTCAGGCCACGATATAGGGAAGGAGAACCCAGGCAGTTCCCACAGATTGTCTGTGTGGAGGAGACAGAGCTGAGAGTCCAGGAGGACCAAGGTGGCTAGAATTCGGACGCAGTACTGGAGAGGAGAGAGCTGATCAGAAAGAGAATTCAGCAAAGTGCTCAGCAGACTGGCTGATGCATATGAGGAAATGAAGCCTAGGAAAGAACACCCCCACCCCCAAAGGATTGGAAGAAACAGGACTTGATACAAACAGGCCCCAGAATAATGCTTCTTCCCATGAGTACAGTACTCTGGAAGGTCTTGCCCCAGTGAGGAAGAAGAATAAGCCCTAGAGGGAGGATATGCTCAGGACCCACCCAACAAATCAAAGAAGCAAAATCTAAAAGCATCAAATTGCTTCCAAGTAACTTAACTACAACCTAAACAAGGTTCAAAAATATCTATAGGAATAAGACAACATGTATCTGTCAAAATGCATATGAAAATATGCTCATCCTTACTGATCATTAAAGAAGTGCAAATCAAAACCACAAGATAGCTGGGCATGGTGGCCCACACCTTTAATTCCAGCAGCTCGGGAGGCTGAGGCAGGAGGATGGCAAGTTCAAAGCCAGCCTCTGTAAATTAGTGAGGCCTTAAGCAACTCAGTGAGACCCTGTCTTTAAATAAAAATACAAAAAAGACTGGGGATGTGGTTCAGTGGTTAAGTGCCACTGAGTTCAATCCCTGGTACAAACAAACAAACAGACAAAAAACCCACAAGATATCATCTCATGCCCATTAAGATGGCTACTTTTTTTAAAAAATGGAAAAAAAACCAGAAAAATAACAAGTGTTGATAATGGATGCAGAGAAATAGAAAGCCTGTGCATTATTGGAGGTCATGAAAAATGCTGCAGCCTTTATGGCAAACAGAAGGGAGTTCCCTTAAAAATAAAAATACTTTATCATATTATCCAGAAATCCTATTTCTGGATATATTTCAAAAAAATTTGAAAGCAGGATTTCAAAGAGGTATTTGCCCACCCATCCATTATTCATAATAGCCAAAGGGGGAACTCAAATATCCATCAATGGATGAACAGATAAACAAAATGGGGCAAATACATATAACAGAATATTATTCAACCTTAACAAAGAAGGAAATCTTGTCCCATGACACAAGAATGAACTCTAAGGACATTATGCTCAGTGAAATAAGCCAATCACAGAAAGACACTTATATACGTTATCTGAAGTAGGTAAACTCAGAGAAACAAAAAGTAGAATGTATTTTCTTAGAATTCAGAATAGAGAGAAATGGAGAATTGCTATTCAGTGGATAGAATTCTAGTATTGCAAGGTGAAAAAATTCTAATATGTTGCACAACCACCTGAATGCCCTCAACATGATTAAACTATGTAGTCAAAAACAGTTACAATGTTAAATTTTATGTTGCATATTTTTAAGCACAATTAGACATGGTTTTAAAAATTCACTGTACACCAAAATATAATTCACAATGTTTGATGTCCAGTGAACGATTACCAGGCACACAGAGGCAAGAAAATGAGGAGAGGAATCAATCCATCCATCGTAACTGACCCAGAACTGACCCAGATGTTGGAATTAGAAGACAAGGACACTAAAACAGTTATTAGAATTGTATTCTGAGTGTTCAAACAACCACAGTGGGAACTGCCATGTGACAGGAATGGGATAGGAATGGTGGGCAGGCCCGAGGCTGACAGTCAAAAATAAACAGGGACCTCAGTCACATGACCTCAGGAGAATGAATTCAGCCAACAACCGGAAGGACTTTTATAGCAGATATGTTCCCTAATTGAAGTTGTTTGGATGTAGCCAGCTGACAACCTTGAGTTCAGCCTTGGGAGACCCCCGCTACACTATGCCAGATTTCTGGCCCATGAAAACTGTGACATAATACAAGTTTGTTGTCTTAATACATTCAGTTTGTGGAGATTGGTCATGCAGGAAAAGCAAACGAATACCACTGGAGAGGATTCATTGCAGACTAGACACTGCAGAAGAAATGATTTCGTGAGCCAGAGAAGAGAAATAGAACCAGCAAAATGGAACACATGGAGAAAAAGAATGTTAAAAAATAAAAAAGATCTTCAGTGAGCTGTGGGATAATTTCAAGATGTGGCCTAATGTATAATGAGAATTCCTGGGAAAGGAAAGGGGTGAAGAAAACTATCAGAAGAAAGAATGGCTATAAAATTTCCAAATTTGATGACAAGTATAAATCTACAGATCCAAGAAGCTCAACGGAGCCCAAGGACAAGTCATGTGAAGAAAACTATGTCAATCCATAAAATCCACAACAGTAGATTTTTGGTTAAAAACAATACAAGTGATAAGGTAGTGGACCAACACATTTAAAGTACTGAAAAGGATCGCCAACCCAGAAGTATTTACACAGCAAAGATACTGTTTGCAACTGAAGGTGAAATAAAGAACATTTCAGACAAAAGCTGAAGTAATTCATCACCAATAAATAGGCACTACAAAAAATGTTATAGGAAAAAAAATCTCAGGCAGAAGGAAAACAATAGCAGAAGGAAATTGTGGATATGCTTGAAGGACTGAAGAGCATCGGAAATGATAATTACATATAAATGATTCTTCTCATAAATCTCTTTTTTAAAACAAATTTTTAATTTGAAAACAGTTTTAAACAGAATACAAGTTTCATTAATTATAATAATGCTACTACAAATAATAACTAACCTAACCTTCATGGTGATGGATTTTATTTCATTGGTTAAATAAATGATAGAACCGGAATGTGAACCTAGGCCTCCCACATAGCAAAGTCCTCATGACTGACTATTATGTTCAAGTGATTCAATCAATTCTAATCAACTTGGCAGCAGTCCGTGGTCAAAAACGGACCCCCACAGGCTCCTAACTTATCATGTCTATTGGAAATACCATAGGGCAAGACAGAGGAAAAACAAAGCTGCCTGCCTCCTGATAACATTTCTGTGGCCCTCAGAGGAAGGATTAAAATAGGGCAGCTCTGCTGGTCTTTGGCTGTTGGAAGCTTACGCTGTGAGTCATGCTCTTGGAACTCTGCCTCCATGGACACTGACCGCTTAACCTTTACCCAGAGACTCCCCATAGGAGGCAAGGTGGGTTTGCTCTGTCACGGTCATATGCAGTGTGTATGTTTTCTACTTCATGCTGTTCAGGGTTCTATGAAAGCACCCTGGGATCGATCCAGGCTTGTGGATGAGGCAAAGTGGCCAACACTTGGGTTCCTACTTGGCTGTATCCAGAGATGCCTCATTTTGAGGTTTTATGGAAAATGTCACTTAAAAGGTTTCAGTGCTGAAAGAAGTTTAAAAACCATCAGCCTCATAGGAGACACCATGTAGTGCGAAGACTATGGCTTTGGAACTTGACAACTTGGGTTCAACCAGGTTGTGCTACTTATATACTGCATGCCTTGGGCACATTAACTCTTCTGAGCCTCAAATACAGCCTGGCCCTGGATGGGCATCAGAAAATGGTAGTGATGAGCTGGAGGGGGATCAGGTTAAATTTCGAAAAGAGAAGGCGAAATGCTTGTGGTTCATGAGCTGAACAGGACTTGGGGTCCAGCGGCTTCCTCTGGGTTTGAAGTAAACAGAGAGAGGCTTACTTGTTATACAAGGTAAGTCTTCTAAAATCATAAAACCGCATGTGCCCTAGGAAAAAGTTCGTCCCTCTCTTATATAAGTGTGAAAACTAAGGTCTAGGGAAGTTATGCCTTGTATCAAATTTAAACTGGAAACCTGTATCCTATAAGCCATATACAGAGATATACTTCTATATCTCTGTAGGGTTTTTTTTCTTTCTTCTGGAAATTTTCAAACTTTCTTATCCAAATAAATAAAGTAGTTTCTTATGTTTGAGTCAGAGTATGTGGGAGGTATGCACAGGAGGCCTGGTGTAAGCTTAAGGAAATAATCCAGTTCTGGAATAAAAGTGAAAGGAAACCTAAAATCCTGGGAGGAGGAGAGAAAGAGAGGGCAGAAAGTGGGGTGGGGGAGGGAACTGATTAAAAGATGAAAATCAATATTATAATGCAATTTTTAAACTCATCACAATAATAATTTAGTATGAACCTGTTATATAAAAAAAATTCCTCACATAGTTTTCAGGCCACCTCAAGTTATGCAACACATATTTAATCTAAAAATAAAAGTAGTTCTTCCCCTTTCTTTCTTTCCCTGCAATGACACAGTGAAAATTCTCCAGCCTCCGCTGACCCTGACCTTTGTTACATTGTCACATTGTGCTCATATCACATAAATACGTGCAGGTCCTGGAAAACAGGGGTCTGGAATTCAATAGCAGGTGCTCTGAAGTCTTTAATTAGGAAAAGTGGCCTTTCTTTGCTCAAAGCCTCCTCCTGAGAATCCCAGAGTTCACAAAGACCATCTTGTGACGTTGTCATGCTAGTTTTAGCCTGTTCCCAGTGGAAAGGGAGAAAAAGCAAATGTGCCTATTTGAAACCACCACAGAGGAAAGATAGGGTCATTCACACCTTCATGAGACACACTAGGTCGGTCCAGCACAGAAGACCAGCAAAGAAAGGGAAAGAGTTTCAAAATGTGTCCTGTGGAATCCAAGTCATTGTAAACACACAACAAAAGGACAAACTACTGTGGGCATTAAGATAAATAAATAAAAGTGAGAACCCTGCAAGTTAAAAGAAAGTCTCCTCCTTGGAGCAGTTTAAAGGGCTTTTCAATCCCCCACCAGCCAAGCAAAATAAAGCAAAAATACTCCTGTTACCTGCTCTTATTTCTTAAGATGTTTTCTTGATAGCATTTCACCCCCCTCCCACCAGAATGAAGAAGGCTGTTAGTACTTTGGATCAAAATTAGGCAATGTGATGTTTTGAGAAAACTCCTTGATGGCAGGAAACCCTGTTAGCATTTTGATAGAGTGAGTCAGTCAGCAATCGAGGCATTCAGTGAAATGATAACATGATACTCTAGAACTTGATGGAAATCCAGGGCTTCTCTGTAAGAATGACCTGTTTTTCCCAAGAAGTGCAAACTAAAAAATAACAAAAAATCCCAGTGACTTGGCACTTTCTGCCTATAAAATTGAGAAACAAATTAAAGAAATAGAGTGATAATATCTGGAGGTGGTGACAACATGAAAAACAAACACTTTTCCAAACCGACTGTTGGAAATACACATTAAATACGAATGTTTTGCAGGGAAATCTGGTGATAATGTACCAAAAACTTGCATTACATTTTTGGTTTTAGGAGCAAGTTTAATGAATGTGCCCAACATTATGAATAAGGATTTTTATCACAGCATTACTTATGATGCAAGAAGATTTTAAGCAGTCTAAATGTATGAGAATAAATACTGAAAAAAATCTGTAAATATATGCAAAAGGGAATGCTTACTAGTCATTGAAAATGATATTGTAAAATACTCTTTTTGATATGTGTCTAATCAGGATTTTCTCAGGTACTTGTGATAGGATTCTCATTTAAACTACTTTAAATGGAAAGATGATTGATTAAAAGGAAGAGTTGAACAACCAAGTTTAGGAAGGCAGGATGCCAGACAGTTTGAATGACAGGGACACTCTAGAAACAGGGATGCAGACAACTCTTCTTTTTTTTTCTCTGCTTCTACTCCATTTCCAAACTCACATTCCAACCAGGAGGAAAGGCTTTCTCATTCTAAACTTCAGTGTGAAAAATTCCAAAACTTGATTGGTCTGACTTGTATCATATGGTATCTGTGAGCTATAATGATTAGCCCATCTTGTATTGGATATGGTTGCAGACTGAATATTTTTTCTCCTAAAATTCATATGCTGAAATTCTAATCCCTAATGTGACACAATAAGGAGATAGGGTTGCTGGAAGGTAATTAAGGCATCTAGAATTCATAAAAAGCTCTCACCAGAATCCAACCATGCCGGGTACCTCGCCTCCAGAACAGTGAGAAATAAATTTCTGTTGTTCATAAACCACCCAGTCTATGGTATTTTGTTATAGCAGTCTGAACAAATATTAGGCTGCTATAACACAGTACTTAGAACAAAATACCAATTACCCTTTATCAATTGCTGTGTTCTAGGGGGTCACATGGTCAGGTCCATTATGGAAATTGCTGGGACCCAAGAAGTCAATCTGTGTCTGCCACAACTTCAGTTGACAATAGTAGTTGTCAACTTTCCACAATAGTTTAACTCAGTCTTCTTGTGAGGTTAAAGAACAACTCTGTTTTCCTTTAGAGCAAGCAAAAGAATTTCTTTATGACCATGTGGTTAGGAAGTGATCTAGGATAAAATGGGTTGGGATTATACTTTTGGAGCTGTACATGACCATTGCCAGCCATGCTGTTTGTGTGGGGCCAGGAAGAATGAGCTGTTACTCCTGACAAAAGATAATATCCTCCACAGAACCTAGGTGGTAAGAACTGGCTATAGGAAACACTTATCTATCAGATTAAAATCTAACAGAGCATTTTGAATATATACTGAATTCCAACTAACCAGAAAGTGGATTATATTGTGCTATCATTAGAGACACCCTATTTGAACCATGTGTTTTAGAAAGAGAAAATACAATATAACTTTCTAAAATCTACATTTTCAAGACAATAGAGACAGATGACTATGACAAATGATGGTCATTTTAAACATATTACCACAATAATACAATGCCCTAATTCAGTTACAGAATAGCTGACAATGTTGCAGGAAGTCTTTTGAATTGCACAATAATGCTCTTTTTTTTTTTGTAGATTTTCTTTATTATCGACATGGGCATCTGTAGACTCTACTGGTACTGGGGATTTAGGGGGTTGGTAGAAAGTGGATTGGAAATGAATTCAGATTTCATTTAGGAAGAAAGTGATAGATACGAAGGGACTGCTAGTTAGAAACTGGTTAAAAATCAATTAGAATCACTTTTAGTCACTCTATCCTGCTGATCCATTGGTAGACTTCCACACGTCACCTAATTTACTAATGCAACCTAACCTATGAAACCACCTCCTTTATTGGATAGCATTTCCCATATTGTTCAGTGAAGAAACGTATTTATATCTTCAGAAATTTTCTTCCAAAAACAAATTCTGATGAACACCTAAACGAACACAGGGATGGTGAGAAACAGAACATTCACTAGTGTGGGTACTCGGAGCCACTCTCCTGGGGATGTGTGGTTTACAGAGCTGAGAGGAAATAAAAAGGCCACACAAAGCCTGTGGCTCTGTGGCTGTTGATTATATAACCTAGGCAACTTGGAATTCTTGCATCTGAATTTTTCCCATCAACTTTTGCAGCCCCAAAAGTTGCCCTTGTACTCATGCAATTTAATGGAAAGGGAACACTTCAGACCCTTCTAGAATCTTGAGTGGAGGCAGAAATAGAAGGAATATGCCAACTAATTTTGTGAAAATAACTTGATCAAAAACAAGGGCTGGGGAGAGAGCTCAGTGGTAAAGCATCTGCCTGGCATTCATGAGGCCCTGAGTTCAATTCCCATCACCACATAAAAAATAAACAACAATTAAAAAGATGATATTTAAAACAAAAACAAAATAAAAAACTCTGGCATAAGTAGTTCTTTATTCTTTTATATGTTCTCATCAAATTCATTCATTAAATAAAAAAATCATACAAACCAAGTCAACAAATCAATATAGTATTATTTGGAAGCTAGTTCATGTGAATTTTAGTTCCTATATTTTATACATTGTTATTTTTAGAATTAAAAAACAACAAATATCTAGATTAAGAGCTGTTTACAATGACTCAGGATGAATATTTTATAAAAATATAAAATCTTGGCATAAAGACTAAATTTAAGGCCTGGGGCTGTGGCTCAGTGGCAGAGGGCTTTGCTAGCATGCATGAGGCACTGAGTTCTATCCTCAGCACCACCTAAAAATAAACAAATAATGCTGAGAGCCACAGCCGAGTCTGTATGGCCCCTGGCATTTTGCCAACAGTATTGATTGACAGGCAAGGCGTTAATATCCGCCTCTGCCGCTACTTTTGAGTTCTAGCGCTAATTTTGAGTTCTCGCGCTATTTTTAGTTCTCACGGGGATTCCCCGGGAGTTCCCATTGGTTGGCGAAGGGCAGGAGGAGGGTTTTCCCGGGGAGATATTTCCGGCTGGGGGTTCCTGGAGGAGCCTCGTGGCTTTTCGGGAGGATTCCCCAGGAGCGTGTGTGAGGTTTTTTCTTGCAGTAGAAAAAATAAAATTTGTTCCTGCTTTAGTGGCTCGTGATTTGTGCCCAGCCAGACTGCGGCAAAATAAAATAAAGGCATTGTGTTAATCTACAACTACAAAAAAAATTAAAAATAAAATGTGTCTATTGCTCAAGTGGCCATGCCAGGCTCTTGCTTCTTGTTTCTTGAATGGCCATGCAGGGTAAGATCAAATCAGTCAGAAAGAGGGAACCTGCAACTATGTAAGAAAGAAACTCAATGGGTGTTTCTTGGTTGGCATAATGTCAGCAATTAGAAGAGTAAAAGAAATTGAGTAGGCATGGAAACACAAACATATTGTCATCATGGGGAGAGGAGGGGGAGAGAGAATTTTTAAATATTTATTTATTTATTTTTTTAGTTTTCGGTGGACATAACATCTTTATTTATTTATGTGGTGCTGAGGATCGAACCCAGCAACCCGTGCATGCCAGGTGAGCGCACTACTGCTTGAGCCACATCCCCAGCCCACAAATATATATATATTTTTAAAGCCCAAACAGCACAACTTCATTTTTAATTTTTCACATGTTGTACTGGTCATGCATCAAATTAATGTTAATGTTTCATCACTCTGCATTTGCAGTGAATTTCTCAACTCAGACACATTTGAATATCCAACTCCCCAACAGATGGACTAAAGACAGGGTGACTTGTTACAGGTACTCACCCACAAGGGCCAAAGCCCCAGAATTTCATCACAATCTCACTACAATGCCCGAAACATCTGTATATGAATTGGGTAGATGTTAGGAGGTGGCTGGGAGCAGTGAAGAGGGCCGTGTTCTAGTTAGATCCCCTCCCTGCACAGCTGGCATTGCTATTGGCAGTGAAAACTGCTGCAGTGAAGGGGTGAAAGAACAAGGCTTGGTGGCTTAGAGCAATAGATGGATTACTCATCAAAGCTGCCAGTTTAGCTGGATGGGAGAAGGACAGAGATTGCCCAGGAATTTTTTTTTTTTCCTTAATCTTTAAATTGCTCTTTTGGAAAGCAACAATTCACATTCTAGTTAGGCATTAATGCCTGCCTGGCTTGATTGGCCAACTCATAGAGCTGTCAGCTCATAGAGCTGTGGACCGATGCCAACAGCTCACTATTGTGGCGCCCCAGTTTATTTTTATCTGCTCCATGGCCACAGACTGCACCCTTAACTCCAGTAGGTCAACCTGGAAAAAAAAGTGCATGTCTGTTGCAATCTTAGATCAGGAATGAATTCTAGCAATTGTCCAGTTCTGTCCTTTTATAGATAAGAGGCCCAATGAACTTCTGTCTAAGTCTAAAATCTACACCTTATCAATTCCAATCCAGTGCACATTGTCTATTTTAGGAAAGGAGATTTTTTTCCTAGGTGTTCCAGAGGAACTTGACTTTTACATTTTCCTTCACGCTTAGACCAAAGAGAAAGACATTGATGTACAGAAATCTTTCTTCTCTCACAACAAGTGACAAGGGACAAAGAATCAATTCTTATGAGCAAAAGCAAACAATGCATACTAACAAGAGTAGCTGAGTTCTTTCTCCCTCACTCTCTTGGTACTGACATAATTGTTGGCTAAGATATTCATTCATTTACTCTTTCAATAAATATCTGTTGATTTTAAGAAGGCTTTATAAAAGGTGGATTAGATTATTTGGCACAAATTTTCTCCTATAAACAGAATAACAGATATAGAGATTGTTGTGGAAAAAGAGAATTGGATCATTCTCCCATACTTATAACTAATTAAACATGTTTTATAAGCCGAAGACTAATAAAGCAAATAGTTGGTAGCATACCATTTGTTAAATTTTCCTAGGTGCTCCAGAGGAAGTGAGTTCACTTGGCGAAAAATTTATTGAGCTGTACATTTCTTTGATTTGGTTACTTTTTGATATACATGTCACATGTCAATACAAAGGTTATTTAAACAATAGGAAGTAACAGGCATAATCTTAGTTCTTGAGGAGTTTTAATTTTAATGCAATCATCCTATAATGTTTAGTAAAAAGGAACTCCTGAAAGAACATAAAGCCTAGAAAATTCACAGGGTTGGTTTTGGCAGAAGCAAGAATAGGAACTGATTTTCCTGGTTTGATATTCTTTCCATTCTGTGCTTCCTCATGTCAGCAGTGTGATGCTCTGCATGGGGCCACCTCTGATGAAGGTTGCTGAGAAAAATGTAACATTTATTTTTCACTGACCTTGTACTAGTCTTTCTGTATTGCAAACTGAAACCTTTAGTCTGTGGATTAAATAAACTATAAAGTTCTGTAATTTAACAAAAATGCCTTGATTTGATAAAGCTTATCTGACAGGAATAAAGGAGGTTGCCTCCATACCCTGAGTGGGCTTCAAATTTACGTGATCAAGATTCTCTTTGGTTAGAAATCTGCAGGTCTAAAAGTTTCCTTAGCATTTTCAAAGTCAACAAAGCTAGCATGGGGAAGTACCCACTTTTGTTGTTGTTTGCTGTGTTAGGGATGGAACCCAGGGCTTCCTGCATGCTGAGCAAATGTTCTACCACTAAGTAATACCCCAGCCCTGGGAAGAATCCACTTCTGGGAATAGTCACACTATCATATACCTTCATTGAGATGTCTCTCCCCATAGATGTTTAACCAACTGTGACATGAGAACATGCCAGGCAGCTACATAGAAGGCTAGGGACACTTCAGGCTTATGGCATTAGTCACCTTCTATGCCACCTCTTGGATTCTGCTTCTCTGACTTAACAGTCTGGAGTCTTTCTTCTAGGAACATTCCAGAATACATCTAGGGACCTCTAGCCATCCCAGAAGTACCCAGAAAAGACTAAACCATGATTCACAGAGACCACCCTTTCTTGGTTCTTTACCTACACAACAGATTCTTTCTGATGTGGTCTCCTCATCCTCAACCTGCCACCATGGCCATTACCCCAAGTCCTATCTTCTACCTAAACCCAGTTTCCCATTGTTTAGTCCATCTCCGGCATATTACCACTTTCTATCTATATGCTCGTGACTCCTTGTTTTATTTTCATTTGTTGCCAAGACAGGTCCGTTTGGCTTCTTAATGGCCCACTGGGAATCTCCATATGCACATGCGAATGTGTAAGGGTGACTGCTTTCTTGCTGGAGGTTTCTCTCTCCTGTATTCCTTATCTCAGCAATGGCTCATTAGCTGTCAGATGACTTAGCCAGAAACCCTGAGTCATAAAATTCCCTTTTATCTACCATATCAAATCAGTCATCTATTAACTTAGCCATATAAAGGTGTTAGTAATTATTGATAACCTATTTCGTAATAGTTTGAGAAAAATTAGAAAGTCCACATAGATCACTTATTGGTGCCCAAACAATAAATAGTTAACAAATTAGTCCTACTAAGTGCTTTGATCAGATGGATGGATAAATATGTAGATAGAAACACACACATAGATAGATGGATGGATACATAGATACACAGAAACAATGACAGAACTCATGTCTGGCACTTTAGGTTAATTATTTATTCATTCAAAAATATTTATAGTGTACTCCTATGGTTAGATACTCTTAGGTTCTGGGAATACTTGAGTGAACAAAGTGATATACTATTTTCAAGTACCTTATATTTGAGATAAGAGAGACAGGCAATGTATATAAATAAACAACATATCATTCAGTAATAAATTATATCAAGAAAATAACACGGGATAAGAGGGACAATGAATAGAGGATACTATTTTAGATACTCTCTGATATGGTGACCTTTAACAAGAGATCTGAAGGATATAAGAATGCCTGGATCTGATTTCATCCTGTTTATAACTTTTTAAAAGTAAGTGTTATTATACCCATTTTATAGGCAAGAAACTTATGGTTCATAAAGATTGTTATTTGTCCAACTGGCCTCAAAATATTTCCAAAGTCTCAAGCTAAGCCTGTGGTTTCTGTCTGCTGTCCTTCCATCTTTGCCTTAGTTCAGACCCTCTTCACATCTTGCCTGGACCATTCCAATAGACTCTTCTGCCTCCAAAGGCCCACATACCCTCAGAATGACCTTCTACAACAGGCTGTATCAATTACTTGCTGAAAATCCTTCCGTGTTTTCCCATGCTCTGGACCCAGAGGGTCAAGGCCAACTCCTCAGAAGCACACCAGGCTCATCTTTGTAGATTGGCTTCCTGGTATATCCCATGCATAGAGAGCTCCATTCATTCCACATTTAGGCTTCTTCATGTCCCTATGATGCTGTGTGTGGCTGTGGATGTTGCTTTCTCAGCTCTAACTTCTCATCTCCTCTTGGTGGCACAGAGACCCCTACCAACTAACTTCTTCAATAACTCAGCTGAGAGAGCCTTCCGGACCCCATCTGTTCCCATGCTTTGCTTATAGATTTCATTAACAGTTCTGATTACATTGTTACTAACAAGTATTCTCTGAAGTCAAATGAGGCCAGATCCACCCGTCTTATGAAGATCCTGACATGCTGAATGTTAAGAAATCTTAAGAATTACAGAAGCATGGTGTACTTTGAATTTTTACATAACACACACTCTCAAACATAAATGGAGTATGCTGGCACCTAGAACAAATGACTTGAGGAAATAAATAAATGTCTTACCACATGGAACATAGAGAATACCCCTCTTGATACATGGACAGAATATACAACCCACAGAAGGAACACAAAAGGCTCTAATTATTTGCTGTCTATCAATAGCATACTAAGGGGTCAGTTAATTGGAACATAATAAATGTCTTTATTTATCAAAAAAATAAATAAAAGGAGGTTGTTATAAGCACTCATTTCACTGAGCAACTCTGGCCACAAAGGCCATGTGCCAGAGGTTTTCCTCAAATGAGAGCTGGTTTGAGACCTATAAGCTGCTCGCTCCCATCTGGGCATTGAGGCTCCGATTCTAAAAGGCAGGATAGAATCTGCCACAGAAGCCAAGGAAGGGACAAAATGTCAGAAGGTCTTGGCCCTCTTCTCAGTTTTGTCGCTAGTGCATTTCTCCATGTATGTCCAGAATAGGGTCTCTATCCATTTAGGATATAGGTTATATCCACTTAGGATTTAAAGCAGCTTATGTTTTACTTCTCTGAATATAAAAGTCACATGAACACACTACAGAAAAATGGGGCAATGTAGATTAGTATAAAAATGGAAAGCTACTTAAGAAATGGGGACGGAGAGATCATGAGCTTGAATGAGTTAGCATTTCTGCAGGATATGAGTCTCCATCTTAAGTCACTTTAAGGTCAGTTCCTCAAAGGAAATAATTTCTGTTAAAGTAGCAGCATGATCATTTTGAAGTTATGACCCTTCACTTGAGTTCAGAATATCCCAGGTAGTTTCACCAGTACTACTGAAGAAGTCATATTCTTTCAAATGCAATATGTAATAATAATAAAAAAATATTTGGAGTGGTTGTTTTCTTTCTTTTTCTATCCCTTTTTAATTTAAAAGCCACAACCAAAGTCATTTCAAAGTGAAGTATTCTAACCAGCATAAATAGAGACCACAGAATAAAAGACTATTTCATTCTGGAGCCAGACAACAAAATGTCATGACCTTTGTCCTAAGAGTTTGATTTTCAGAAAAATTTCTTTATAGAGTTTTCTAGCAATCAAGTGTTTGGAGCATTAAATGTGGGAAAATTTTACTTGAGGGCAACACTGCTTTCTAGGATGTGGTCCAAGATATTTAAAATGAATGTTGAATAGGGCCTTTTATAATAAAGTTTCACTGAGTATTGCAACATCCACAGTGAAGTCCCCTGAGGCCTAGAGCTACATCATGCTCTTGTACCCTACCATGCCATACCATGCCACATAGAGACCCTCAATTCATTTTGTTGAATTGCATTTTATTGAATATGCTGTTTTGTTTTTGTTTTAAGAACTGGTGGACTACCATATTGTATTCTAAGGCGATAGTTTACTGCAAACAATGTTTCTTTACATATTTTGATGTTTTTCATAATCTCAGGCAAAAAGAATTATATTATCAAGTAGCTAAGTGTCTAGTCTCCCTCTTCCCTGAAGGACTTTTGGCATATCCAAAGTTAGAGGGATTGAGCACTAAAATCTTCCATGTGTTACTGTGCATCTCATTGGACCTAAGATCTATTTACACTCTGTCCCTGGTAACTGAGATTGGATGTGGAAGCAGAAGACAAATATTAGAAAATAGCCGTTTTCCAAATGGCCCCTTTAATTCCAAATACCTTGAGAAAAACAGAATATCTCTGGCAGCAGTGTGTATGCAGGAAAGAGGGCGGCCACTTCAAACAAATTCTCACCCTGGGATGATCAACCCTGAACAAGGCATTCAATCTTTCTGAGCCTCAGTTACCTCATATGTTAAGTGGGGAGAAGAACATCTACCTGACTACCATGAGCAAGACCTGAGATTCAACTGGCACCAGGAAAAAAAAAATCAACCTCAAAGATTAGAAAGAGACATTGGAGGACTTTTAATAGATACCTGGGACACAGCTGCCTTTTAGATTATAAAATATCCATTACCCATCATCTCTGGGTTCAAGATTCATGTGTTTGTACTTTAGCTTCTCTGATACAAGGCTGAGTCTATCTGATGGAGTATGACTTATTTTCCCCCCCAAATTCATAAGTTCTAGCAGAAACAGATGCCGAGACTTCCATCAAATGTTAGTTAAATGGATGAGTTTTAAAATATTGCACATATTTCTTCTTAATATTTATAGCTTTGTAAAGGCCAAAAACAGCCTTTCTTTTAATAGTGAAAGATGAATATGCTACAGTTGGAAATAAATTTAGATTTAAAATGTTTTTATTATATATTTTATCCTATATATTGAAAAATATCTGTTTGTTTATATAATACCTCATTTTCTAGTCTAAGTCCATGAAGCCCTTAGTACCTCAATGAAATTAGGTCGGGGTCTAATTTAGCAGTACAAGGGCCTTTCTTAGTGCCCATAGCCAGACCTTACTGTGGACTCATATGCAAATATAGTCCAATGAAACACATAAGCTTGTCCAATATGCTGAGCAATGGTAGAAGCTAGGAATTCATGAAGCAGATGAATAAAAATCATTCCTGACAACTCACATGTATTTTAAGGACCAGGGGAAGAAGGTGGCTTTGATTGAGGAAAGAAGATTGTATTTAAATCCAGGAAACCTAAAGCTTACCTTTCATTTTACAAGCTGAGTGACCATAAGCAAATCAGCACATAACTCATAGATTTTTTAATTCAATGGGCGTATAATGAAAGTAATTATCCCTATCTTAAAGTTGCTAGAACATTAAGACAATGTACATGAAAACACAGTGTATGATCTCCGTAAAAACCATCATCAATATTTGTTGAACGTGAATCAATTAAAAACCTCCAAATATGAGAAAGAACATTTTTCTCCCTTTAGGAATGGTACTTATAAATCCATCCAATTTTCATAAAACCTAATATAATATATAAAAATGCAAGTCTACAAAATCATGTAAGCCCACTTTGTCTACAAAAGGATTCTTTACAAATTAAACCACCTTTGGATTCCATTAAATAATAGCTGAACCAGAGGCAATTAAAATTCAGCATAATTTACAAACCTAGTTATTATACTTGATTTTTCAGATTTAAAAAAAAAATCTCTTTCTGAACAGGAACTGTGATTTCCATCTTCCACTGAGAAGCTAGATGCCTAGAGAGTTAGAGAATATTTTTCAACATTGCTTAAACACTGTCCATCTATACATTTATCAAATCTTAATTAAAATATGCTGACCTCAAAAAAAGATACAGTAATATTTATAATTTTTACGTGGAAAAAAATCAATTCTTTTGAAGTATAATTTTCAGATACCAACTTTGGTATATAATTTAATGAACTCTGACAAATACATGCAGTCATGTATCTGTCACCAAAATCATAACAGCATACTCCCGCCACCACAAAGAGTTCTTTTGTACCTGTGTTTCCTTCCTCTCCACTTGTCACCTCTGGCAAACAGTGTTGTACGTTCTGCTATGACTTTTCTTTGTTTTTTTTTTTTTTTTTTTTTTAAGTTTCATTTAATCAGAGTCATATAGTATGTAGCCTTTCAAGTCTGGATCTTTTAGTCAGCATAGAGCATTGGAGATTCACCCATACTGCTGCAGGTATCACATTTTGCATGTAGCTCATTCTTTTTTATTGTTGACTGTGTATTCATGGACACCCCATGGTTTGTTTATCCCTTCAACAATTTGTGGACATCTGCAATGCTTCTATTTTGATTTCTTATGAATAAAATTGCTATGAAGATTTGTTTGCACACCAGCCTTTCTATTAAAAAAAAAAAGTTTTCATTTGGATAAAAATACCTAGGAGTAGGGTTGTGAGTTATATGGTAAGTATAGATTTACTTTATAAGAAACTGTCTAAGAGTTTTTCAAGGTGGCTGAACTGTTGTACATTCCCACCAGCAGTATATGAGGGTTCCGACTTCTCTACTTCCTCCCCAAAGATGGTTACTACTTGACCTCTTTAGTTTTAATTGGATGACTTCTTGGTCATTGGCATCCTAGTGAATGTGAAGTGGTATCTTGTGATTTTATGTTTCCTTGATGACTAATGATTATTGAGAATTTTCCCATGTTCTCATTAGCCATTCATAAAGAATCCCTTTGGGTAAAGTGCCTGTTCAAACCATTTGCCAATGTTTAAAAAATAGATTCTTTTTCTTCTATTTAATGAGTTGTAAGAATGCTACATATCTAGAAAAGTGACCTTTATCAGATACATGTTTTGCAAATATTTCCTCCCAATTGGTACCTAACCTTCAAACTTGGATGTCATCCTGGATGCCTGTCATTCTCTTTTACCTCCCCTCCCATCCTCCCGGCTCTACTATAAAATGTCTCCAGAGTCTGCAGCAACCTCTCCTCTGGTCCTCCTGGTTCTGCCCTTGACCCTCTATCCTAGCCTTCACTTACCATCCCCAGTGATCCTTTCAAACCATAAATCAGATCATGTCCCTCTTCCTCTGGAAAACTTTATTATGTGGAAAATTACAGGTGATTATACAAATAGTGAAAATTCCATTGATAATGTTTTGAAATCAGACTTGACCAGAGTATAAGGCATTCTTTTCATTAAATAAAAGATGAAGGATGTCAAATACGGCATCAAAAAGGTCTAATCCCATTTACCCTTGAAATGTCAGCCATTTTATGGAGAAAACACTGACTTTCCTAGGGCTTCCCCATTTTCAAAGCAGAATCATAGTGAAGGAACTCTATGCTGAAACAGAGATAAGCCAGGAGTTAGCTTCCTCTTGTGGGCTCAAAGTTAGTTTAAGAGGAACGTGTAATACTGTCAGGGAATAACGTTGAGCAATCTTGGGGTTCTTATTGTTCCTCTTAGCTTGATCCTTTACGTGACAGTATGTGTAATTTTAGGTTTATGAGACGATTAATTTTTCAATTTTCAATTGCAATAAAGTTATCTGTTGAATGTAATCACTGATATGCTTGTTACTGTGATTCCAAACACTTTACCCTATTTTAGATCCAAGTACAATAATTCTTTATGCCCAGATAATTGGTTAAGTAAAATTCTACTATGATCATGTCATCATCAGAGGGGTTAGAATCAAGTCGGGCATAATCTCTCTTATCTGTGTGTTTAGGGGTTGTCATTTCTGCCAGAAAAGACCCTTTCTGGTCAGTCTAAGATTTACGAAGGCTCTATTAGAAGATATTTTATATTCAGTTCATATAGTCAAATGCTAATAAAGATAATGCCATTTAGCACAATGCTTCTTAAGGCAGGTTTTGGAATCTATTTATCTGCAATGTAGGAACTAGAACTCACACGAAGAGCAGGAAGCACAAGGCATCTGTGGATTCAAGATGCACAGACAAATATTTCTTTGGGTGCCATGTGGAGAAATAGAACCATGTATTTTTTTTTAATCAGGTTAGATTTTTAAATCCAATGACTAATGAAATTTTATGTTGTCTCTGGAGAAATTACTTAACTTCTGGGAAATGTCCATTTTGTCTGAATTTTTTAAAGTTGATAAATTGAATGAGCATGCCCTATAATGTAAAAAACTGAAATCCAAACACCTCACTGCCCTATGAATCTCTTGGCTGAAGTGCTCCAAGATTATAAATTTTCAAATCAGATAGGAAAAAAATAAACTGTAGAATCAGAACTCAAAGTCATGCATTTAAATAAGAAAAGAAAGCCATAATTAAAACAAGTAAACATTGTTCTAGGACACAGAACCCATTTGCTAGATTTCCAAATATTTTATTCAAGAGTAGAAATATTTTATTTCCACTAGAAATATTCCAGTTTGGTTTGAGTCACTGTGGATATAGAAAGTCATAATGCATTTTCAAAACAAATCATTTCTTAGGTATTTGCTATCTGATTTCTATTTTGTGAATCACTGAGAGTAAAACCAACACCCATGTAGACACAGGCTCTAAAGTGAGAGTATATGAGAGTAGGAATATGAACATAGATCAAAGGTGAGCTTATGGCCTTTCAGTGCCTCACAAACACATACCTCTCGGCCTGCCAACATTCTTAGGTAGCAAGGTGTTCACTCCCAACATCCCAGGGGTATAGTATTATCTTAACCTCACACATGCTTCAATCTGGATTAAAGAGCAAAGTTTAAGAGAAGTCAGTGCAATTTATTTTGGAATATATCAAGAAAATATGACCTTGAGAGCTGCTCTGCTTCTTACAAGGTCCAGGCCATAATAATGCCTTCCAAAGAATTCTATTAAAACTGCAGCTCTAGGCAATCCCTTCTCCAATTGAGTTCATGTCAACAGATGCTTCCTCTTGGCTGCATCAAAGCAAGTAGCCTCTACTTTAGGCCTAAATAAGATATAATAATAATAACAACGATAAATAGCTGTTATTTATTGATCTCGTGTTTGGAAGAGACAATACTAAGGCTCCCTATATGCTACCCAATTTATTGCTCAATAAGAAGCCTTTTCATGAGATAACGCATGATTAGCCTTATTTCACAGATAAGAACACTAAATTCAAAAAGGCTCAGTAACTTGGCATCCAAAATTTATATGATACTGGAATTTGTACCAGATGCATCTTTATTATGAAGACTGTACTTATGGCTTTTGTGTTGCTTTTTTATTATGCTTGCCTTTCCAAGACTTCTGACAACATTTGATTAGGGAAATGGCTTATCTAGCTCTGTTACCATGCTTCTCAATAAATAAAAGATTCAAAGAGCATGTCAGCTCAGTGTAAATAGTAAGAACACAGCTTCTTATTTTCTTTTTAATAACCCTTTCCACAGTGGGCTTCTATCAGCCTGAAAATAAGGTTAGAATTACATATGCCTGGGCTGGGAACATAGCTCAATTGGTAGAGTGCTTGCCACACATGCACAAGGCCCTGGGTTCCATTCCCAACACCACAAATACTCACACAAAGAATTGCATGTGGCTTCTAGGCAAGGGGTTATTTTCAATGTTTCACTCCACTTCCTATGACCGGTTGTCTAGATTAGGTGCACTGAGAACACATCGTGGTTTACTGAGCCCTTACCAATGTCACCAAGTTCCACTTTGCTAAATATGGTGGTCTGTTTTCAGTCTTTTTGTCAGATCTATCAACTGCATCTGTTGGGGGACTGGCTTCTCCTCCACTTGCCTTCCAAGACATGAATCCTTGGCCACTTCCTTCTCAGAGTCCTTTACTTGGTTTCATTACTTTCCTCTCAGTTCCTAAATCTTTGGCTGCTCCTCCCTCAGTACTCAACTACCTTCACACTTGGGGTGAACCATTCTTTATCATGACTTTAAACCCCTTCTGTACACTTCTCATTATTAAACTAATAATTTCACCTTCAACCTCTTCCCTGAACTCCAGACTGGTGTATCCAGCTGCCCGTTCACCTTGGATGTCTAAAACCCAACTCCTGGTTTTCTCTTCCAACTCTCCTCTTTCTATACTCATCCCCATTTTAGTTAATGACAATTTAGTTGATACTCTTGCTCAGGTCAAAAGTCTTGGAGTCATGTTAATATCTACCAGTCCAAATTTATCAGTAAATCTGGATAGTGGCTTGTCTTTACCTCTAAGACAGATACAGAAGCCAGAATTTCTCACCAGTTCTTCTATAACTATGCTGGTTCAAACTGTCTCTTATATCATTGTTGCACTAACCTTCCAAATGTCTCCCTGCTTCTACTTTCATTGGCTTTGCTCTATTCTCAACACAATGGACAGACTAATTCTTTAAAACACAAGGCAGATCATGCTATTCTGCTCAGAACTCTAGTCTTCCCAATTATTCAGAGCAAAAGGCCCCCATTACTTCTCTGGATCATCGATTAATTTCTGACTTATTCTTCTTGGGCTGCCTTTGCTTTTCTTCAACGGTGCCAAGCATATTCCTACCTGAGGACCATTTCACTTGTCATTTCCTCTTCCTGTAACTGACTTTCCCTATCTACTTGGTTTACTCCCTCATTTCCGTCCAGTCTCTTCTTCAAATGGTCCATAATTAGAGACTACTTTCCCTGACCCCTTCCAGCCCACCCTATTTCTCTGACCCAGCTTTATTTTTCTCCCTATTATTGTTTTACTATTTGGCATTTTTCATATTTTCCTGTTTTATTTTCAATTTCCTGTCTGCTTAATCTAGAAGAGAAGGTCCAGATTGGCAAGGAATTTGCTTTGCTCAGTCCTGTATTCTTGGCACCTAGAACAGGGCCTGACCAGTATTAACTACCAGTGAAGGGAATGGATTATGCAGATTTGTACTCAATAGAACCTCCAATAGCATCCTCTCCTCTTTCCGGACAAGGCTGTCTCTTCTAACTAAACTTCAGACCTTCCCTGGCAGCCGGCATGCCGTATGCCCCACAGTATATAGTTATGTGTTCCCATTCCCTATGGTTCCTTGGTTGTGGTGCCATTGCGGACCCAGATTCTATCCTCCTTTTCTCTCTGCCATCTCAGTAATTAGCTGAGTCCTTATACTCATCTTTTCAATGTTCCACAAAGATTGCTACAATTCCAGGAGTCACTTAAACACAAAAAGAGAGAAATTTCCTCCCATCGTTTATTTTTCATTCCTTCTGGGAAGATTCTCACCAGGTTTTCCTTTACTATGTCAAATGCTCATTTGTTCAGGAAATCAAGGTGATGGCATTAGTAGCTTCTGCAGTGGAGGCTGAGAAATGTGGGGAGTAGCAGTGGTTACTGGATAGGAAGCAAGAGCATTTGTGCTGCTGTTGCTGTGTGTGTGTGTGTGTGTGTGTGTGTGTGAGAGAGAGAGAGAGAGAGAGAGAGAGAGAGAGAGAGAGAGAGAATGTGTGTGTGTGTGTGTGTTTATGTGTGTATATACATGTATATATATTTTTTGGCACCGGGGATTGAACGTAGGGGTGTTTAACCACTGAGCCATATCCAACCCTTTTTTATATTTTATTTAGAGACAAAGTCTCACTGAGTTGCTTAGGGCCTTGCTAAGTTGTTGAGGCTGGCTTTGAACTCATAATCCTCCTGCCTCAGCCTCCCTAGCTGCTGGGATTACAGGCATGTGCCACTGCACAGAGCCACAATGCATACATTTTTGACTTCCAAGAATTTTTTTTAATCCTTTTATTCATCTTTTCTTATTCTGTTATAGTCTATTCTTGCTTCAAGGATACCAATATCTTATTCTGTCTCCATGGGAATATTAAATATAATATTTGGAAGTTTTCTTCTGTTCCCTGATTTATCTCTAACTTCTTGGGCTTCCTTTCACAAGCTCATTTTCTTCCTGATTTTGCTTTGTTTGATTGTTCTTTCATATTAGAGACTCTTCTCCTTGTTTGTCTTTTCATATTTAAATACGAAACACCAGAACAACCTCCTGGAAAATTTCATATGTCTACCAGGGGCAGAGATTGGTGACAAATGGATTTACCCAAATGCAATATATGCAGGTTTTTTTTCCTTTAGATTTGTTTAGTTTCTTCAAAGAACACTCACTGTCAAACCTCAGTGCCTCCCAATGGGGGCTGAGGTTGTGATATGCATGCTGCTAAGGAAGGGAGCTGATAGTTCCAGAAGCTAATAAAGGGGTTGTAGCTGAATCTCCCCAGGCCTCTGCTTTACTTGGTGTGTACACTTTTGGAAATTTTTTGATTTATTTTTTTTTCTAAAAAATTAGTCTTCAGCTTCCTGCAACAGTCGGGGACAGGTTGAATGGGAGAGAACAGTTACCAATGGAAGTGGGATTAGGGACCGGGACTCCACACAGTCTACCATGACATCAGCTCACTCTCTGCTGTGCCTGAGTCTGCAGGGTGCTAAGTCTCTCAAGGCCTTGCTTGCCTTGCTCTTCTTTGGTGTCATTCTCTGGAGGCCTCTGGGTCTGTGCCATTAGGCCTATTGTTTCTGGCCCTGTTGTCTCCCCTCTTGTTGAGTTTATCATTTAAGGTTACATATATATTCCTGTCATTTTAAGTGAGAATGCAAATCAAATGTATGTGGGCAATCTGTCATTTTTATTCAGACATTCCAGGACTTTAAAAAGGACATAAACTCAAATCTGTCAGGGAACCTACAGATCTTGAAAGTCAACCTCAACGTTTTATAAAAGAAAGGAAAGCCCAGAAAAATGAGTTCCTTGCCACAGTGAACCATGGTCATGGGGTCTTTCTCTGGGTGGCAGGAGAGGCTGCTATTTTTGTATCCTCAAGCCAGGCTGCCCAATTTTGCAAGTCAGTCTCATTCTCAATGCATGCTGTGATCTTGGGATGGTTTCTTAAACTTTCTGTGACTTGCTTTCCTCCCATGTAAAACAGGAATAATAACAACTTTCAAACTCATTAATTTACAGTGTGCACTAATGAATTCATATTTATAAAACACTTAAAATAGTACTTTCATAGAGTTAACCCATATTCTTGTTATTAGTTTGTATATGTAACTAAACTTTAACAAACCTATAAATAGTACTATTGTACTAGAAAGAGCTTCATTTAAGACATATAGGAGGAGCTGGGGTTGTGGTTCAGTGGTAGAGTGGCTAGATCCTCAGAACCACATAATGTAAAATAAAGATATTGTGTCCACCTAAAACCAAAATATAAATGTTTATAAAAAAAAGACATATAGGAGATAATTTATTCTAGTCGGTTTGTTCTGCTTGTAGAACAGTCAAACAATACAGTTGGTTTGCAAAGAAAAATGACTATCCTTGGAAAAAATCTATATTCATTCATTCATTTGATATATGTTAAAATATTTTCAATAAAAGAAATAAACATTGAGTTACATAATCGTTTCCACAATACACGGATTCTTTAAACTTATAAAATTATGGACACCTTCAAGAGTGCCACCTAAAAGCATCTAAAATGTTAAATATAGTTTTGCAGGTCCAAATTGATCTGCACTAAAAGTGAGTAGGTTTTTATTTAAATATAGGAATAAAACTAGGATATTTTTCTTTCACAGTTAAGTCTTGCCTTGCCTACAACACAACAGGTATAAGTGATTTAAAGAAATAAATAAAAGCATGTAGAAAAAAAAAAAGGCAATAAAGACTACAAGTGATTTCCCTGTATGATATGGGTTCTGAAATTGATGGAATAAGTGATTGTTAAGAAGCGATTTTCACCCTAAGAAATTATCTTTGAGGAAGAACAACGTTACACATTTTCTTTTTTTACAGGCCTTAGCTTTGTGTGCCTGCGCAAGTGTGTTACAGTGCTAGGATCAAACCCAGGTCCTTACTGGTTGGTGCAGCTTAGAGTCGGCCTTCCAGCTGCTTGTCCTGATTAAAAGAGGCTCTCCATACACAGCTTTGTAAGGCACCAAAGCCCATTCCAGTCCTTCAGCAAGGACTCAGGAGAGCTGCAGAGAGGAAGGAGTAATTCCGGGCTTCTGTATGTCATGTGCCGACCAACACTTCCCACAACTGTGTTAGATGAGCATTTTTAGCAAAAGCATCGCTGACTCATCAACAGCTGCAGGTCTACCAGACTCTTCCTGAAGCAGCTCAGCCTGTCAATGCTATCTGTGGCCTGAGCTGCAGGGCCCTTGACTTATTGTTGGTCCCTTTCCCTCATTGACTAGTCATCCTGTTTTTAGGGCATTAGTCTCTAATTTGTCAGTGTCTGTTTGAGTTCCACGTCTGTTGTCAAGGAAAAAAAAACACTAGGCAGAAAAATAACAACAACAACAAAAAAATAGTTTCAAAACTAGCCTCTATATGAATATCAAATCAACAAGGAGAAAATTAAATAATCCTTATCCTTGAATGTCATGGATCCCAAGAACTTTATTATGTGTTCGAATTACCTAAGTCATTAATAATAATAGAGTTCAAGTTCAAAGCCAGTCTCGGCAACTTAGTGAGACCTTAGCTAAGCAACTCTGCAAGACCCTGCCTCAAAATAAAATAAAATAAAATAAAATAAAATAAAAAATAAATAAAAAGGGTTGGGGATGTGGCTCGAGTGATAAAGCACCCCTAACTTCAATCTCCAGTACCAAAATAAATAAATAAACAACAACAATAAAAACTTTTACTTGATAGAATTGGAAATCTCATGTAAACTTGCCTAAAGCAATGCTAGATGACCTTTCTGTCATCCACGCTAGATATTTACTTCATGCCAAGTTTCTTCATCCCTGCATGCAGAAAGTCAGTAGTAAATATATCTCAAGAACCAAAAGTCAAAGAGGAAATAGGTAATGTCATGAATGTGGCAGATGTTTCAGTCTCTGTCTAGACGTGACACAGAAACTACACTTTGGTTTTTATACTTTTTAAGGCTGAATGTGGATGTGTTCAAATTACTCAGACCTATCCTTGAGTTATTATTTAGTAAAAAACTCTTCCTCTGACGACTTCAAAACGGTTTTGAGGATGTAAAAATATTTTAGATACTAAGGTGAAAAAATATGTAGCCTTGAAGGAATACTCCCATTCACAAGCAAGCATTGGAGTGACGTTATAGGACCCAAGACTGAAGAATGACCAAAAAGCAAAGAGCATTTTCTGTCATAGTTCAGCTATTCAAACACTTGCCAACGATATAGCTTAAAAGTGGGGGGTAGGGCAGAAACTGTTAATTTTTTTTTTTTTGAGAAAAAAGAGACTTAATTTTTATTAATTCCAAGTTGCACATTCTTTTTCACATTTTAATATCTCAAAAATCAGGATGTATCTTAACAATTCATGTCATGTTATGGCTTCACTTGATAGCATCTTTTCTTTCTTAGTGATACAAAACGTAACAGTGTACTTTACAGTCTTAGATTCAATGAAATATGATAATTTTAGGAATTTCTTTTGTCTTTCATTCTTCCCTTTTCTATTCTTTTATCTTCTACTTTCCTAGTCTTCCTTTACTTTTGCTCTTTTCTCACGTGTGTACACACTGCTTTGGACCAATTCAGCACCCCTGAAGAACTGGGGAACTCTTTTCTAGATAAGTGGAATCTCAAGAGAATTACAATCTTGTTTTCTCATTCTGAGCCCAAGATGAGACTCTGCTAAGTACAGATTGCCTGTCCCCAAAAGAAAAGGACGCATCTTTTCAACTCAAGGCACCCTTCCTACATGGAAAGGCCTGGTGTACAGTGAAATGAGAATTACTAACATGAAATACCCTGGCTTTGGTTCATTGATCCTGTTCCCATTCCTCATTAGCATGGATGGTCAGGACTGACTTAAATCTTTGTTTTTAACTATGGGAACGAGAGAGAGAGAAAAAATGAATTCTCACATTTTTCTTCCCTGATGGGAGTAGGTTTATAGCCAACCCTTAGTTCTAATATGCCTGTTTAATACAGATGCCAGCTTCCCCAGGAGCTCAGGCCCCTGTGTGGCAAATCTCTAGTCCTACAGTGGTTGTGCTTTGAGTTGGATTTTAGCTTCAAAAAAACTTTCTCTGGATGTTGCCCCCACACCAGAATTACTAATTCATACAAAGCAGTGCTCATTCAAACAACCAGGGGATGGATCTAGGGCAACTCCAGCCTACTTTAAATAGAATTCCTCCTCCTCTTAAAATCCTGAAGTTTGAAGAAGATTTTACTTTACTTGCCAGTTAGCTAGACAAATTGGAGGAAAACAAAAAAAATCAGAGTGTTGCACCCTGACTATCCTTACATTGGGTAGTATATCAATTAATGAACCTTAAATCAGGGCAACATTTAAGAGGGGGAAAAAAAGCAGAAAAAAAGCTTTGCCAATAATACACCCACACACAAAAAAAGCCGGCTGAAAAGTCACTTGCTGGCATCTAACAATAGTCCAGCGTCTCTCAAATTCTGTTTCTCCACTCTAAATCCCTTAGAATAGATATTTTTAAAAGGCCTCCCACCCCTACCCTGTTTGGGCTTTCTCAAAATACACTCAATCGGGGAGCTGAAGGGACAGCTAAATTATGCCAGTTTCTCTTTGATTCAATTCTCTACATGCTCACGAGTTGGTAGGGAGCTTGGAGCTTAAGGCTCCTTTGCAATCCTGCTGGAAGTGGCTTTCCAAAGTGTAGCAAGCTTCAAGTGAATCCAGAGAGAGCAAGCTGGTGTTGTGAATATGTTCAGGACACAGGGCGGAAAAGATGGAAAGAAAATCACGGATTTCCTATGATCTGCAGGAAAGCCTTGGGTCAATATTTACTATTCCTTTTCTTAGAAGGGACTTCTTCATAGCTTATTAACATGTAATGTACAACATTTTGGGGAAAAAGTAAGCAGTTGATCATCTATTTACAGACTGCCATTCTTCTAGCAATTTTAGGTAAATGTCAAAACAAAGCTCAGGAGAACATGACGCTGATTCACCAGGTGAAATTTCTCTCCTTTTCTTTTCTTTTTTTTTAATATTTATTTTTTAGTTTTAGGTGGACACAATATCTTTATTTTATTTGTACATGGTGCTAAGAATCGAACCCAGTGCCTCACACATGCTAGGCAGGCGCACTACCACTTGAGCCACATCCCCAGCCCATCTCCTTTTCATCTAATTCATCTCAATCCATCTCCAAGGAGACAGTATGTTTTCATGGTCACAATCTTGAGTGCTGGAGTCAAACTTGGGTTTGATTATTAGATCCACCACTGGCTAACTGACCTTGTGCATGTTATTTAACACATCAGGAATCAGTTTCCTTATCTGAAAAATGAGTGTAATAAGGTTACCTAATTGCTTCTCATTTTGGGTTTACTATTAATCAACCGAGTTTTGAGTTTTCTTTATTCCTTTTTTTTTAACTATTCCTTTTCATCTTCTCTACTGGCTTAGAAATCATAAATAGCATTCCTATTCTTTTAGATGTTGTCCTTGAATTTTTAATAGGCGTACTTAATGAAGTTTATAAGTCATCGCCATCTTTATGCTCACTTAAATAATAGAGAGGATATGAGATGATTTTACTCTGATCATTGTGTCCCATTTATAACCGAGTATAGAACTGATATTATAATTCCAGCTTATGTGCTTTAGCACCAAAATTTGTCATAATCAATATTGTTACTTCATTATTACTTTAACCAATCAAAACCTTTTTTTGATTTACCTACATGCTTGTCCATCTCCTTATCACATTCTTTTGGATTTGATTTCCTTCTTAATAAAATACATTCTTTGGAGAGTGCTTTCAGCCACTGAAGTTTTGGAGGAACTCTTTTTAGACTATGATCACTATTTTTATCAGGCTGAGAATAAAAATCTAGGTGAACAGTCATTTTCTCTTGCGATGTTGACAATACTGCTCCGTGTCTTCTGATTTCTATTGTTGTCTTTGAGAAATCTGTGGGGATAGTGGGAATTCCTTGAGAGGAGAGTTTCTTTTCTCTCCAGGTGTCTGTACAATCTTCTTTTTGACTCTGGTGTTATTTTCAGTTTCACTATGACACATCTAGGCAGGGTCTCACTGTGTCTCCTGACACTGAATATTCATGTCTTTCATTGACTCTAGGGTAGGATTAGACCTTATCTTTTTAAAAATTATTTCCCCCCATTCTCTGTAGCCTTTCCTGATGGAAATCCTAAGTGACAGATTTTGGGTTTTTCCAGTCTATCTTTCATGTATCTTCCCTTTCTTATATTTTGTCTCTTTCTATGCTAGCTTAGGATCTTCTTTTTTTTTTTTTTCTAGATCTGTGTTCCAGTTCAAAATTTATACCTACAACAACATTGAATCCACTGTTTATCCTATCTTATCCATTAAATTATTATCTTTTCTTCCCTGGTGAACATTCTATTATTTCATTTCTAAAAGTTCTCATTTTTTTTTCATATTGTATTATCTTTTATCTAATATTCCTTTAGTATTTAGTCATGATATGCACTATTATTTTCTATTCTCTTTCACATCATTTATTTACCTATCTCTACAATTTCTTTTTGCCAGGAGATTTTGCCTATGGTGGATTGTTTCTAAGCATCACTTGTAATTTTGGTTTATAAACTCAGGGTAAGTGAGGAGTTATCTATAGGAATCCTGCCCAGATGGAGATGTTGTCTGCAGAGAGGTTTTAGACTTGCTTCTACCAGGGTCTCTGGGTACATCAAAGCCCAACACCTATTTCAATATTAAAGTCTCAATATTAAAGTTGCAGAATCTCAGATGATACAGGTAGTGGGTAAATTTAAAAACTTCAAGCTCACATGTGGTACAGACTTATGTTTAAAAGTTGCCCAGGAGCTGGGCATGGTGGCAAATGCCTGTAATCTCAGCAGCTCAGGAGGCTGAGGCAGGAGGATTGTAAATTCAAAGCCAGCCTCAGCAATTTAGTGAGGCCCTAAGCAACTTACAAGACCCTGTCTCAAAATAAAATCTAAAAAGGACTGGGGATGCAGCTCAGGGGCTAAGCACCCTTGGGTTCAATCCCTGGCACACCCCACCCCCAAACTACCCAGGAAATATTTTACTTTCCCACCCCAGCCCAGGTCAAGATAGACAAGCTTGGGCTGGGGTTGTGGCTCAGCAGTAGAATGCTCGCCTAGCAACACGTGTAGGCGCTGGGTTCTATCCTCAGCACCACATAAAAATAAAAGTATTGTATCTAACTACAAATAAAAAAATTATTTAAAAAAAAGATAGTCAGGCTAGGTTCTTAGGGTCTCCCATTATGGAAGGGTGGATTTTTCACTAAGGGGGTGGTCACTGTGGACATTGACTTTGTGTGAGAGTATCTTTCAGCTTCCAATTTTACTCGAGTCCAAAGATTTATCATCTGTCTCTGCATGAGTGTTAAACCAGGTTACTGACATGCTTCCTCTCTGCTCCTGCTTCTGCGAGTACACACTACCTTCTGATGCACATGCTCTTCTTTTCTGCCCCTTGAATATCCCTTCTCTTCTGGTGAGCTTGAGTAGGTATTTAAAAGGCTTTACAAATTATATTTTGCCTAATATTTTTATGTATTTGTAGTGGATTTTAAGGTTATCCATAGCATTCCATAAAATCGCCAACCAAATTCTCTCTGTTTCTGCTAAGGCATGTGCACATATGTGTTTGAGAAAAAGAAAATGTTTTTTAAATGTGTGGTACAGTGGTAGAACATAAATAGGTGCTCATGAGATCTAGTGTACCTTTAGAACAGCTGAAAAAATGAAGTCTCATGGGTGAGTAAACACTTCCGAGAGATAATAGATACTCTAAAAATTCAACACTGAATACCTTTACACATGTTGTTGATAAGACAAACTACTAAGTATAGCCACTTGCATGCATGTGGGATGTCATTCATATAATGTAACAATTCTCTCATGCAACCTCTGGGTTTTCTCAAGGAAGGTTACTATTTCTTAAAAGCAAATTATTACAAAATGATAATATTAATTATATGTATGTAATTCCTATTTCTCCTACATATAGTTTAGGAGAAAAATATAACCAACTCCTTTATCAATGTTAGCACATATATTAGTATCTCGTGGAACAGCAAAGTTTTGTGGAAAACCCTAAAAAATTCACGTCAGAAATGTTTATGTGCTACCAAGGTACAGGCTTGAGAGAGTGATGGGTCTGGGCTCTGACACAGTTTCTAACATTCATTGGCTGTATGTCATGAGGTTAACCTCTCTGAGCTTCTGTTTGCCTGTGGGTAAAAGAAAAAAATGACACCTTGCAGGATTTCAGTCAGGATTAAATGAGATAATGAATTCTTCTAGCAAGTGCTGATAGAACATTTCACAGAGAGAGAGAGAGAAGGAAGGATAGAAAGAAAAAGAAAAGGGAGGGAAGGAGGAAGGTGAACTTGAAATGTTAAAGAATTTAGGTTGCCAATGCCCCTCATTTCACTGAAGAACAGGAATATGTCAGTCACACCCTCCCATAAATTAATCTAATGCTAATTTCTCTTTTCCTTCCTTCCTTCCTTTCTTTTTTTAGGATGGGCTTAAAGAACAAACTTTATTGCAATTACCAAAACAAATATGTTAACTTTGAAACATTTAACAGATTTCAATTTAACTCATCTAGTCACATAACTCAAAACAGAAAGCAAAAAGTTTTGCGTGCTTAACCATTTTTAATAATGAAACTTTAAAAGAGGAAACAGATCCCCCACACAGTTTGGGAGATATTTAGGCAAGCAAATATTCATTAAGCAAAAAGACAGCATTAAAAACTAAAAATCCTTGAAGGGAAGGGAGAGGGGAGGGAATTGGAAAGACAGAATGAACAGGACATAACTTTCCTATGTTCATATATGAATACAACCAGTGAAACTTCACATCATGTACAACCACAAGAATGGGATCCTAATTAGAATAAGTTACACTCCATGTATATATAATATTTCAAAATACACGCTACTGTCATGTATATCTAAAAACAACAACAAAAAGACAAAAAATGTTTTTTTAAATAAAAAAACACAAATCCTCAAATTTAGAGAGATGTCTATTGAAGTCTTTGATGCACATTTATTTATACATAAAAAAATAAAGATTTTAATATAAAGGAAATCAAGTCTGGGTGCTTACCCTTTGTTCTAGCACAATCTCCTGCCTTGCCTTCATTTTTGGCCACATACCTCTCCCACCACAGTACCACCCGTACTTTGCTGGTGTTAGTTCAATATGATTGGCTTACCCCAAGCAAGCCTCCAGCTCTCACTCACATATCCTGTCTGTGGGTCATTATTCCCTTAAAGGTTAGCACAGCCTTATACTTGGTGTTATTTGTATAATTGAGCTTGGGAATTCCAGGTATCCAGAGGTAAGTATATTTGCACAATTCTGTTTTACTGCACAGGTCACAATATATAGCAGGTGATTATATAATCAACAATAAGATGGTTTTTATGATTTAGATAAAAACATCAACTTCATTTGCAACTACCGATGAACAAGACAAAACCTGCCATCATACAAAGGCTGTGTTTGCTCTTTGGTACAGTCCCGAGGGCTCATACCATTTGAAGTATGTTAAATACAGAATTCATAACACATTTCTGGTGGCATCAGACATGAAACGTAGGACACAAGACCGTAAGTGTCCTAAGCTCCTGAGTTGTCTGTGCCACGTATGTAACAGAAAGACCACGTTTTTAGACAGTTATTCAATCACATTTGCCTTTAATAAATTATCAGCAAGCCAGTTTCTAAGTAATCCTTTCTAGATTGGTACCATTCATTCAAATTCATTTCATGTGTCATGGAAAGTTTAATATAACAACAAAGACAAATCAAATAACCCAGAGCCCTCAGATGTATGCAGGCAGCTGTCTCTCAGGATAGTTCCTTAGTAAACTGTGGAGGGCATTAGGCAACTGAGACCGCTCTGGGAAAAGGACTTCCAAAGTGACTTATACATGCTGGTGGCAGGGATGAGGAGAAGCATATTTGAGTAAAATAAACTTTCATCTTTCTATCCTTATTTAAAAAAATGAGGGCTGGAGATGTGGCTCTGTGGTAGAGTGTTTTCCTGGCATGTGTGAGGACCTGGGTTCAATCCCCAGCACCACAATGAATTAAAAAAAAAAAAAAGTACATATACAGATAAAACAATCAACATTATTTTTTAAAAAAATAAATAAATAGAATCATCAAGCAACAGAGTAAGAAGGAACCAAACTACACCATGATTTGACCAGTACTTAAAAGAGTGCATAGAGTCCTGACCCTTCCCAGAACTTCTAAAGTAATCAGCAAGATACTTGAGTGAGCACTGTACCTTCCCAGATGTTTTTGAGATGTCTCTGCCTATGAATAGGCTTGGAGGTATGCAGATGCACTCAATGCCCTCAGAGGAAAGTGATCTAGTCCTGATACCTTACTTGATAGTACATATTAGTTTAGTGTTTTTTATTGGTCTCTGCCCTTGGGTATGTTAAAAGCGCTCCAGGCATGGTCAGCTCAAGCCTAACCTGACACAACAGCTGATTCATCTCTGGATGGGGACAGCTTACACGTCATGGGTGGAGAGCTGTTCATGTCATAGTTCAGACGATGAATATGAGCTTCCCATTCATTTCTGAAGATATTTAATTAGGGGGCAGGCTCATCTGAGTGAGCAGCCAGGCAGTGTTTTACATAAGATAATCATTCAGAATATGATCTGAGTCACTCTGGTGACACACAAGAGGAGAAATATTTGATAAGAAAGGAAGAGATGTCACAATCATCCTTGGGTCCTAAAAGACTAAAGGTGTGGGACAAAGGCTAAGGTCTACAGTGAGTCAGATTGGATGAAGGCAGCAAAGATTTGATGACAACTATTGCCATCCTCTTCCCCCCAGAACCCTGAGTAGGAACCCCGACATCCCTAGCCCCAGGAAAAAAATGGTGATTTGAAAATATCTGTCTAGACATAGCAATGATTGATCACAATATCCCTGGAGTTTTAGAAATACAAAAGTTTGTTCTGAACTAGTATCACATACACCTGAGTTAACAGGGTACATAAGCATTAGAATGTGTACCTGTAGGTGAAGGTAAAATAAAGAGAGGTTGTTTAAAGAAGCAGGCAATGAAAAGGCATGAAAAAATTAGAAAAAGTAGTATAGTTTAATTTGATATGGAGTAGGGTGCTACTAGTTTCAGCAAGATCGACTATATTCAAGGCCATAGAATAAGCCTTAACAAATTCAAAAGGATTGAAATCTAATAGAGTACAAATTTATGTGACAGAATTAAGCTAGAAAAATAGAGAGATTCTGGAAAATCATGTTTGAAAATTAAACAACATGAAATAACCAATGAGTGAAAGAGAAAATCACAAAAGGAAATAGAAAATATTTGAGTGGAATGAAAAAAATAATATGTCAAAATAAGCGGGAGGTAGATAAAATGGACTTCAGGAAAATCTACAGCATTACATATTTATGTTAGAAAAGAAGAAAGGTCTCAAATCTCTGAACTAAGCTAACAACTAGGAGCATAAAGGCAAATTAATCCCAAAGCAAACAGAAGGAGGGAAATAATAGGATAAAAGCTAAAGTGGTTAAAAAAAACATAAATTGAATGAACTGGAAAAAAAAAAGTAAGGTAAAAGCCATAAGTTGATAAAAACTGTCAAACCTCTAGGCATATTAGTGAAGAAAAAGCAAAAGACAGAAGGTATGATTTAATAATATCAGGAATGAAAGATATCACTACAGACCCTAAAGACATCAAAAGGTAATATAGAAATATTATAAGCAACTCCATGCCCTTAAATGCAAAAACTTAGGTAAAATGGACAAATACCTTGGAAGAAACAAACTATTAAAGTTCACTGGAGAAGAAAAATAAATTGAATACTCCTATATCAATTTTAAAAAATTGAATTCCTAGTTTAAAAAACATCTGACAAAGAAAACTCCACATCAAATGGTTTTATTGGTACAAAAAAAAAATCTCACTGAGTGGAAAATATATTCAAAACATATATCTAATACAGGATTCACAAAGTACATAAAGAACTTTCAAACCTTGATAATGAAAAACAACTCATTTTTTAAAATGGACAAGATATTTGGACAAACATTTCATAAAAAGCTATATGAATAGAAAATAATCTCATGAAAATATATTCATCATTATTCATTCATCATTATTCATTTTAATGTAAATTAAAACCATATGAGATGCTAGCACCTATTCAAATAGGTAAAATAAAAGAAAATAAAGAAAAAGTAATAATACTAAATGCTGTCATAATGTGGAGCAATTGGAACTTACATGTTGCTGGAGGGAATGCAAAAGTATTCACTCACTTTGGAAAAATGTTTGGAAATTTCATATGACTTACTTGTTTTGCCACTTAATATTTATTCAAGGAAAAAGAAGACATAAGTGTACACAAAAAAACCTTCAAGTGAACACTTACAAAGGCTTGTTCATAATCACCCCATGTATCCTTCTGGTAAATGAATGGATTAAAAAAACCCCACTATATCCAGGCAATGGAAACTTACTTAACAATAAAAACAAATGAACTGCTGATACACGCAATGTGGGATGAATCTCAAAAGCATTATATTAAGATTAACAGAATTACTAAGACTACAAGGTATGATGCACATGACATTATAGAAAGAAAACTCTAGGACAGAAAACACTTCAGTGGTTGCCAGGGTCTGGGAGTTATGGGAGAGGCTGGCTACAAAGGCCAGGGCATTTCTTGTGGTAAGGAACAGTCCCACACCTTGGTTATCAAGATTAACATGACTGCATTTTCTTGAAACTCACAGAACTGTAAACTAAAAGGTATGAATGTCACTATATGTAAATCACACCTCAATAAACTTGATTTTTCATTTAAAAAATATTTTACCGGGTTTTTAAAGAGCTGTTTATCAGCACTAATCTCCAGGATATATAAAGAACTCAAAAAACTTAACACCAAAAAAATAAATAACCCACTCAGTAAATAGGCTAAGGAACTGATCAGACACTTCACAGAAAAGAAATACAATAGATCAACAAACATATGAAAAAATGATTATCTATAGCAATTAGAGAAATGCAAGCCAAAACTACTCTAAGATTTCATCTTACTCCTGTCAGAATGGCAATCATCAAGAAAACAGGCAACAATAAATGTTGGCGGAATGTGGGGAAAAAGGTATACACATACATTGCCTGTGGAACCGCAAATTGGTGCAACCACTCTGGAAAGCAGTATGGAGATTCCTCAGAAAACTTAGGATGGAACCACCATTTGACTTCGATATTCCACTCCTCAGTTTATACCCATAGGACTTAAAATCAACATACTACAATGCCACAGCCACATCAATGTTTATAGTAGCTCAATTCACAATAGCTAAACTTTGGAACCAACTGAGATGCCCTTCAACAGATGAATGGTTAAAGAAAATGTGGTAATATACACAATGGAATATTACCCAGCCTTAAAGAAGAATGAAATTATGGCATTTGCAAGTAAATGGATGAAACTAGAGAATATCATGCTAAATAAAATATGCCAATCCCAAAAAAACAAAAGCCAATGTTTTCTCTGATAAGTAGATGCTGATCCATAGTGGGGAAGTGGGAGGGAAGAATGAAGGAACTTTGGTTTGTACAGAGGGGAGTGAGGGAAGGAGTGGGGCTGTGGGGTGAGAAGGACAGTAGAAAGAGACAGATATTATTACCCTGTATACATGTGTGGTTATACTACAGGAGTGACTCTGCACCATGTACAGCCAGAGGAATAAGAAGTTGTGCTCCACTTGTGTACAATATGTCAAAATGCATTCTACTGTAAAACAAATCAATAAATTTTAAAAGAGCTGTTTATCAGGAACATGTGCAATGAGGATCAGGCAAATGAATGAGATAAAAAAAAATCTCATAAGAAGGGAGCACACCTACTTAATCCAAGATGTAGGGAAACTAAAGAGAGAAAAACTTTTCAAGGCAGGATGGAACCAATATTTGCAACAAATGAGCTTCACCCTGGCCTGAGAGGTCATCAGGAAGTAGAGTGTATATCCTGAAAAATGAGGAGAATTTGCAGCTGTTTTAGACCTGAGGCAACTGAGTCATAAGAAGAGTGAGGTAAGCTAAAGATGGTCTTTAGCACTGCTGAGCCTAGGTGTGCATATTCTGAATAATCCTTGCTACCTAAGTGTAAGTCAAACTTATAAATATGGCAGGAAATCACTCCCAAGATTAGATGACTAGTCAATTAACTTTGAATTTCTCAGAAAGTAGATTATGGGGTTGGGGCTGTAGATCATTGGTAGAACGCGTGCCTAGTATGGGTGAGGCACTGGGTTAGATCCTCAGCACCACATAAAAATAAATAAATAAGATAAAGTTATAAAAAAATGTTAAAGAAAATTTGGATTATGCTAGGTGAACATGACCTAATCGGGCAAGCTTTAAAAAAAAAAGGCTGGGCCCTTCCTGAATGGAGATTTTCCCCATCCAGCTTGAAGAAGCAAAAGTTACCTTAACTGTGTTGTGAACTGCCTTTGGAGAAATCCATGAAGCAAAGACCTGATGGCAGCTTCTAGAAGCACTGAGAGGTGCTAAATTCTAAATGGGCACTAAATTCTAACAACAGTGATCTTGGAAAAATGACCACAACCCTCAGATGATCAAAACCTGAGCTAACACTCTGACTCCCACCCAGTAAGACTGGGCAGAGAACCCAGACCTCTGACCCAGAGAAACTGCAAGACAATAAACTTGTGTGGGTTAAGTTCATGGTGATTTTGTTATATAAATAGAAAGCCAACTCAGAAAGTCATTAATAAATTAAAATGTTGTTAGTCAATGAGAATATTTTCATGATTTTGACCCCAAGAGACCTTCAATCAGTAGTAAGTTAGTTTGAATGATTTACTATGCATTGAATCAAAAAGCATCACAAAAGTTAACATCGTAAAGAGAAGACTAAGGAGACCATGTCTTGGAGAATAATTCATGTAAGTTCTGTCTAGTGGTGGCACCAGAAAGCCCATCATAAATCGGTGGAGCAGTCTTCCACTCAAGGTACCTTGGCTGGGTCGTCTCACACTTGATAATGTGCTGTCCCTACAGGCTTCCCTTCTATAAAGGTCACCACTTGATGACTGCAGAAACTCAAGTATTATGTCTCTCTCTGGGCTGGACACCCTCCCATAGGTCTCCAGGACCAAGAGCACATCCAGGGTAGAAGGACATCAGCATTCACTGGACTTTCTTAACACTAGCCACACACATTTCTGAGGCCGGGCACCAGGAAATAACTACTTGAGCTTCATCACCATAAAAAAATGCATGAATCATTCCTCAAGAGTCTATCTGCATATGTGAAAACAGGAAGTTTTATTTTTCTTCCCCCAAATAATATAATTTGAATCCTCATAATAGATTGTGGTACTCTTGCAAATTAAAAAAAAAAAATCCACTCTTCATTTTCACTTCAATTTTTTAAAAAGTACACATTTTCATGACTTTATTAGTACTTTTATGCTGACATTATTAGTTTTAAATATCATGTGATAAAAATGGAACCTCTAGTAACTTACCTTGTAACTTTTTAGTCTGATGAAATCAACCTTCATAGAGACAAACCGATCTGAATTTCGGCTGATGTTCTTAAGGTGTTCTACAAGATCAGCACAGAATTTGTAACCACCTTTAAGTACACACAGGACCATAATGTCGCAGTATCCAATGTCTTTCATTATATCCTTGGCCAGCCGCTCAATTCTGAAAGCAGTAAGGGATAAAAGACATATTAAAGTGCAACCATTTCTGAGTATTTTTGTTCCTTTAATAAAAATGCATGATGTATTATTTATATTAGGTTATTCAGGGGACTGTGGAGAAAAATTGGGGGAATACAAACCTACAGACAGAAAGGCTTTGTTAAAGATGGACACAGAGTGTTCGAAACATACTTCTGATAGCTGCATCATTAATGGCACATTCTTGATTCCTCATGTCACAAAAATTATTAAGGTGTAAAGTACAATGTCAAAGGACATGTATGCTAATATTTTATCACTCCAGTGCCTAGTTGTTAACAATGTATGATGGTATCTGATGACGTGCTCACTTTATAGCAGAGGAAAAGGAAACAGAGAGTGACTCACTCACCTTAGATTACAGGAGACTGGAGGAAAAGTCAAGCCCATTGTAAAGTGCCTCGTAATTCAACAGAGGTAGCACATGGCCTATGTGAAAGGTGCTCCAGAATGCAACACCACAGGCAGTGTTTCCAGGGAGCACAATGCTAAGGATGCCCCCTGGAGTTGTGCAATAGCCGCAGCTTTGGTCTGCTCCTAGAGCTCGTTGGAACTGTTCTTGTATTTGTTTCTAGTTGTCTATAAGTCTATTTCCCATGGGGCATATAACATCAAAATCTAAATGAAGACAGGATCTAAGATACATACTTTTAAAAATATTCCCATTGGCACTCCAAACAAATAGAATTAGATTAAAATAGATAACTAGATTATATATATATATATATATATATATACACATATAAAATATTATATTACATGTATTCAATATACACTTTATATATATATATATATATCATAATCTATTTTATATGGTATGTGTGTATGTACATATATAGAGAATATGGTAACCATAGTTTCAGGCAATGTTTCTCAAAATATGATCATCAAAGAATGCATATCAGAATATCTTACATGCTCCTTATAAAGGGACATTTTTTTTCCTGCATGGTGGAATAAGAGGGTCAACATCTTGGCTACAAACAAACAAAGCTGTACAAAATTCAAAAACAGCCATTTTAGCACTCTGGAAATCAACCAAAGGCATATAACAAAGTAGACACTTAATCATGAAAACACTGAATTCTGGAGAGAAGTCAGTGGCATTCTTACCTGGGGATGCCCATCACGCCACAACTCCCACCCCAGCTGTTTACCCATGTTGTTCAACCAGCATAGGATTCTGCCACAGGGAATTCACCTGACTGGGAACCCTGTAAGCTTACTTGGCCACTTCAAGAGAAGTGGCTCCATTACCCTGAAGTTGCAGTCACAATTATGTAACAAACTGGCCAAGTAGTTAGGATCTGATGACTGGAGTCACAGGGAAGGGGTACACAATTATTTCTTCATATATGTCAAGTTGACCAGAGGCTGCACATATATATCCTTGAATGATGGAGGCTTGCATGTATGTGAGGAGGAGATGGAAGACAGCTAGGGGTGGGCGTGAAGGGCGGGTGTAAAAACCAGGGAAGACTTGAAAAGGGTTGATTGGAAACATGAACATATTGGCCAGCCACAGATACACCCAACAACAGAGAGGAGCCTTCCTGTCTCTAAGTCTTCTAACCACTTGCAGACTGAACACTGTACTATTTAAACACAGGGGTAAACCTGGTAAGCTGGCCTTAAAAATAAAACCAAGTGCCAGACACCGTAATTCCAGCAGCTCAGGAGGCTGAGGCAGGAGGATCGCAAGTTCAAAGCCAGCCTCAGCAATGTAGTGAGGCACTAAGCAACTCAGTGAGACCTTGTCTCTAAATAAAATACAAAATAGGGCTGGGGATGTGGCTTAGTGGTCGAATGCCCCTGTACCCACCCCTCTCCAAAATAAAGTTTCCTAAAATCATCAAATCATTCATCAACCTGAATTTTGTAGTATATAAATATTATCTTAATGTTTATTTTAAAATTAAGAATGGACATTCCTGGTCCCCAACCCAGACTATTGATTCAGGGTTTCTAGACATAAAAACATGTTCACTGAATAATTCTATACAAGGAGAAGGCCCAGGGTCACTTTATCCTGTATTAAATAATGTTTTAGATCTGGATGCAATTAACAAAATTCATAAAATTCAAGTAAGAAAAGCAAGAATTTGTTTAAACTAGGGGCCTCCCAAAATGCTGTTAAGAGAAATCTTTTCTCAGAAGTTACAAAGAGGTGAACAATATAAAGTCTCCCTCTACATAAATAAAATTGATTTAATTTCTTAAGTTAAGCAGGTCCCTCCCTGCCATTTTCTGTATTTTAATAAGCTAATGTTTGTTTTCAAGTGCCAACTGGGAGATTTACCAATCTGGGAAATGCAAAATTTCCCAAGCTTATATGATCATGGAACTTTTCTCCCCTAGGAGAATCAGGCTTATAGTCCATGAAAAAGTCATCTGAGGCCATGAGAAACCCGAAACTAGAACTTATTTTAATAATATATTATAAGTTGGGAGAAGAAGCAAAATACAAGTCTTACGTAACACAAAATCTTAGAATTTGGACTAAGGAATGAGACTTTTGTTTGCTTACTGACAGGATTGGTGGAAAGATAATATCCTGGTAAGGTGACCATTTGGTGTTTTTCAAACTTTGTTTTGTTCTGAGTACTTAGTTCATAAAGTTAAATTTTAACTCATAACAGATTAAAGAACTAGAGGCAGAGGAACTACACTATACGACTTGAGGAAAGGGTACGTGTGGGATCCCAAAGTCTCAATTTGCTCCTACTCCCCCACTGCCTTCCCATTTGAAATCTGGGCCTCTAAATAATCTCTAGGATTCCAGAGAGTGCCTTACAAACACCAGGACACTCACTTTCCATATAAATGTGAGGGCTTAAGTATTTCAACCTTTGTCCAAAAACATAGAGGTACAAGAACAATCTTGATATCAAGACAGTTTTGTTAAAGGATATGACCTATAAATCCTAATGCTTGTGTTGGGCTGAATTAGATGTGGACCCTTAAAACCAAGAGTAAGTGGGCATGGCTTACAGGGCTTTAGGAGAAATGTTTTTGGAAAAGCCAACAAGCTCCAAAAACCCAAAGGATGTCAATGTAGGAAAGAACTAGAAATTGTATACTAGAAATAGTTTTCTGCAGATAGTTTTAAACTGCAAATACTGTCATTACCTAAAAGTTACCACTGGCCAGAAAACACAATTTTTTAGTACAAAGACTGGCTGACCTGTGATACTTTACTTGTTCCAAGAGAAATGAAAGTAAGGGCTTTAAGGGCGTGTCCTGTGAAGGCAATGTCACTTCTTTACTCTTTCTGGTTAACTCAAGGATCTGTGAAAGGCATGAGACAAAGGTTTTGGGATGAAATCAGTGCTTTCCCAGTATCCATTTCCATCTCTTTGTACAGGACATTGTCCATGTAAGGCTGGTACTTACAACAGTTTCTGTATGTGTAGCTTTCCTAGCATCTCCTCTGGACAAATGTCCAAGGATAGCATTCAGTTAAAGCACCAATTCATTGCATTCCAAATTTGCTGTCCTATAAAATTGTCTCTACTACTCTAAAAAGGGGCTTGGACTAGGGCACTGAGTACATTGTAGGATTCACATAAGACCGAGCCAGCCAAGCACAAGACCAAGGTTGACACAAAAATATACCACTCACCTGTCCACAATGATGCCATGGGGTATGAGTACATATTCCAAATCTCCGTAATAGTGCTGTGGGTATGTGAACAAATCTAAGTCGTACCCTGGCCAGCTGTCTGTAATCTGTAAATTAAATTATTTTGGTTATGGTATTTTTCATTAGATTAAAAAAACATAAATAAATAGCAAGAGCAATAAATCTTTCATTTAACATCAAAATCGTACTGAACACAAAAGATAGATCTACAGATCTCAATGTTGCATGAAATTATGTTCTTTCAAATTCTGAAAAAGTGAGTGGGGAAGGGTCATTTGTTTACTGCTAAAATGAAATGAGTGCTCCATTCCAAAATATTCGCATCATACAATAAAAACATAAACTTGATGTCTTATAACTAGCCTGATAGCATTATTCAGAAAAAAGTAGGTATGTGTAAGTACTATGGGTGTAGCTCAGTGATATAGTGCTTGCCTAGCATGTGTGAGGCTCTGGGTTTGATCCCTAGCACTGTAAAAAAAAAGAATGAAATATATATATATATATATACATACACACACAACTTATAAAAATATAAAAATTTTTAATATTGGGGATTGAAACCAGATATACTTTTCCACTGAACTATATCCCCAACCATTTTTAATTTTTATTTTGAGACAGGGCTTTACTAAGTTGTTAAGGCTGGCCTAAAACCTCTGATCCTCCTGTTTTAGTCTCCAACTTGCTATATATGTGTGTTTGTGTACATATACACACACAGTATTATTATGATACATTCTTATATAAAGATATATCTCACTGCATTTCTACTCATTGTCAATGCCTTATAGTTTTATAAGGAAAGGTGCGAAAGTTCACCTATAAATAGTATATTTCTCCTGACATTAAGAGTGGATCCAAATTTTGACTGGTCCAGTCAATATAGTAAAGAGTTAAAAAGATGTACTAGGGTAGGAACTTAAGTCAGTCCCTACTGGGAATGTGATGGGAATTGGCCTATCTGTAGAAAGACTGATAACAAGTCTTTACCTTGCTTAGGACTCAATGTGCAAGTTTCATGGTCAGAATGATAGAGATGGAGGAGAAAATGAAGGTACAAGTAGAGTTACTTTAACCTTCAGATCATTTAGAAAGGATGCAATAATGAATGCATTATATACCCAAACCATTAAATACTCAAATACGCTGTATCTGGCTTCTTGTTCTTTCTCCTGTATGCTTTCACCAGATTCCTCTGTCCAGCTATCGGCTTTCAAAGCCCTTCATAATGCAGACGCTTCATAATGCAGACCTAGCTTTCCACCCAACTCCCTGCACCCATTCCATCCTCAGACAGGTGTTCAGTCATGATTCTTCCCAGCTCCGTCAGTCCTGCACCCTGCACCCTTTCTACCTCTATATTGCAAACTCATCTCCTTCCTGAGAACTTCAGGTCAGCTCCCACTTCTTCCTGGCGGCCTTGCTGACTGTTCCCATCCTTTGATCTTCTTTCTCAAATTCCTGGTTCCCCTTGCAGCCCTCTGTTCTAACAAAAGCTCCAACAAAGATCCATGGAGAACATTCTTGCCCCTTCCATCCTGGCCCTCACTCCATCCAATCTGCTGTTGGTTTAGAGCCCATTCATTCCCTCTTTAGGACACTGCCTGATTTCTACCTTCTTCTCATGCAGGACTCAAATCCAGTTCTCCTTTGCTGAGGTTCTGGAAGGGGACTCGAGGTCCAGGCCCCACATACTCCCCTTCTGGTTTCTGAATTGCCAGGCAAACCAAACTCAGGCTACTTATCCCTCCCCTGTTTCAGTAAAGACTAGCTCATTCTTCCTCTTGCTCAGACCAAAACCTTGAAATTGTCCCCGATTCTTTTCTTCCATCCCCCTCGCGCAACCCATTAGCAGAGTTTATCTTCAATTCCTTCAAAATTTAAGCAGGACCAGTCCTGAGCACCTCTGCTGCCATCCCTCCACACCCATCCTGGTCCATGCCACTGTCATTTCTTCCCAGATGACTGCAGTAGCTGCTAAACTAGTCTTCCTGCTCCCCTTGCAGGCCCTCCACGTGGCAGCTGGAGTGCTGTTTAAAATATACATCATTATCCTAACAGACTTGTGCTCAAATTTTAAGAGTTTATCATTTCACTTGGAGTACAATCCAAAGTCCTTGCCGTGGTCCATATGGGTCTCTCTCTCTGATGTGTCCCCCTGCCCTTTCTTCCTCCTTCATCCTACTTCAACCATTGTTCTCCTTGCTGATCTTTCAATCTGCCAAGCATGTTCCTGCCTCAAGAACTTTGCATCTGCTATTTCTGTTGTCTACAATACACTTCCACTAACTGTCCACATGGCTGCCCTTTACTTCTTCCAAGTCTTCATTCAGTGCCACCTCAACAGAGAAGCCTTCCCTGACCATGTATGTAAAATGACACCCCTCCCTCTCCACCCATCTCTGTGTTCTTCTTATCCAGTTTTACTTTCCTTCATAGCATTATTACCAATGGATGTGACGTGTGTGTGTGTGTGTGTGTGTGTGTTCTGCTTTGACCCTTCTCACTGGAATGTGAGCTCCTTCTGGCAGAGACTTCATCTTATTCTTTGCTCAATCCCCAGTGCCCAGAACACTGACCTGGAATATGGTAAGTGCTCAAAAATGCTCAATGAGTGAATGAATGATCATCTCTACCCGTGTGCTACCCATCTATCTGAACTTCAGCCCCAGCTCTCGGTTTGTCTCCTTGCAATGAACAGCACCACTGTTCAAGGCTCTGGAGAGTCATATCTATCATATCTATTGGCAGAACCATGGCCAAAGTGTGGGTGTCCTCTGCATACTTGAAAAGCATTGCATTTGCTCTTCTTCTGCCAACAAATTGGCTTTCACCCTGAGGATTCCTTGGGCTTCTATAACCTCTGACACCATACCAGCTAGTCAGAGTGTGGCCTAACAGCTGCACTTGAGAGACCTCCAGCCTCCAGAAGAGCCTCTGTCAGGCCACAGTAAAGACCATCCAAGGACCCTGAGGAGCACCATCCCCCTTGGAGAACATATAAACATTTCTGGCTGGCCTTCTAGAACACACACATTACCTACTCCACTTCCGTTAGCCCTGCCATTAGTGAGAATATTAACAAGGGGTCTTCTGAGTTCATTATTTTTACCATGCAAATCCTTTGCTGCCCTCTGCTCCGAAGGAATCTCAGGGAAAACTCTACTCCTGCTCCTCTTACAGGCCCTCCACGTGGCAGCTGGAGTGCTCTGTCTAAAACATACATCATTATCCTAGCAGACTTGCGCTCAAATTTTAAGAGTTTATCGTTTCATGTCTCTTACTACTGTGATGTTAGTGAAATTACTTACTCTATCTGAGACCCAAATTCCCTCTCCTTTAAGTAAGACATAATAAAACCTGTAGACAGGGATGTGGCAAAAATGAAGAGAGACAGAATACAGTACTTACACTACCTAGTACATTAATTAACATATAACAAGTGCTTAACAAATGATGCCAGAAAAGATAAGAATGCCAAGAAAAGGGAAAAGATGATTAAAAAAATGACAAAATAAAACCCATGCATAAAAAGTATAATGGCAATCCACAACATAGAGACAATACAAAGGGCAAGAACATAGACTTAAAATCTACATATCTGGGTCAAAATTGTTAGCCATAAGACCTTGGGCATATTAACATCTCTAAGTTTCAATGCATTCATTTATAAGATGAAGTCAATGCCTGATCATGTGACTACTGTGAGGATTAAATGAGAGAGATAATGGTTATAAGACATATCGGTATTTGGTTTATAGTACTTATGCAGTAAATGTTAACCATTTAGATGTACAGAAACATCAATTATTTAGTTACAAATTATATGGTTTAGTTTATTGATAGTAGTACCTCAAATCATCAAGAATACAAATAATAATAAATGCTGGCAAGGAGGGTGGGGACACTTATACATTGCTGGTGAGACTGCAAATTAGTATACCACTATGAAAATCAGTATGGAAATTCCTATGACCATTGGGAATGGAATCACAGTATAATTCCTTGGTATTTATCCAAAGAAACTAAAATCATAATACTATACTGATACATGCTCACCAGTGTTTATAGCAGTGCAATTCACAACAGCCAAGTTATGGAACCAGGTTAGGTGTCTGTCCATCAACAGATGAATGCATAAAGAAAATGGAGTTTTACTCAGCCATAGAGAAGAAATACATTATGTCATTTGCTGGTAAATGGATGGGACAAGAGAATGTAATGTTAAGTAAAATAAGCGTGACTCAGAAAATCAAGAGTTGAATGTTTTGTTCCATCTGTAGAAGCTGAGACAAAGAAAGAAAAAAAGGAGTCTCAGGAGAATAGAAGGGAGACTAGTAGAATACAGGAAGGGTATGGAAAGGAAGGAGATGGAGAGGAAGGGAGGCAGAGGGGAAAGGGGAAATTCCTGGGAAATGAAATTGATCAAATCATGTGCATGTATGAAATATGTCACAATGAATCCTATTATTATGTATAATTAAGATGCATGAATAAAGCACTTTAAAAGTTGGTAAATATTTTAAAAATTAGTCAATATGTCAGGTGCCAAAAATTATTAAAAATAATGAAGTGACTCAAAGCTCTTTGCCAAAGTCTTATTACCCTAATGAAAGCTGTAAACTTAAAGTAGAAGAAATTGATTTCTCTAAAACTATTCTAGAATCCCAATTGGCCATTATTCCCAATTAATCTGAAATGGTGCTTTCATTGTTGAGATTAAAGACAAAGAGAGATGAAGGAATTACTGGTATATGCTTTGTTACATTTAAGGTGCATGCTCATTGTGTTGCAAATAAGTTGAATTATGGAGGGATGGAGGCTGCTCTGCACCTTAATAATTATGTTATTCATTTGCTTTTTTAAAAAATCACAAGAAGAAATCGTGAATAGTTTCAGTACCAGAGATAACATGCTCTAAGTTTATTCAGCACAATGCTTTCTCTGTTCAAAGAGGCAAAATATCACCAAGCTGGGGAAGTGACAAACACATTAAATGAGTCATTTTATACAGCATTCAAATCCCAGAACTAATTCTGATTCTCTTGTTCTCATTTGAAAGTACACTGAAACCTTTTTCTTCCAGTCATTAAAAGTGTGTTGTTGTTGTTTTTTTTTTTTCCTCCTGAGATTATTTCTTGCAGGTTTAATTTTTCCCCAGGGAGAAAATAGTTTGGAAACATCTCTAAGCAGCTAGTCTCTGCCTCTGTTCACTTCTGAGCTCACACACTTGACCCTACTCTCCCCTCCAGGCCACTGACACTGGTTTTCAGGCTCACCAGCAAAGAAGAAAGGAGTCTCATCCCTTAGCCCTGATTCAAAGAATCCCAGACAGGAACATCAGTTGGCCCGGCTCAGTGCCAGGAAGGGTAGTGTAGTATGAGGGACAGCCTACCTGAAAACCACCCTTCTGGAACAAAGGGTAGGAGCAGTGCTAAATGAAGGACGCTATGTTCTGCCACGAGAGGAATGAGGGTAGGAGCAGTGCTAAATGAAGGACGCTATGTTCTGCCACGAGAGGAATGAGAGGGTTTTGATACATCATATAATACCTTGTATTCCACAGGCCTTCCTCTTCTGTAGTGGGTTCAGCCTTTAGAAGGTAAATTATCACAACCAAGTAAAGCTGTACCTACCCCTTGTTTTGCCATTCTGTCCCCATGGAGAAGGAGAGGAGAGAAGAAAAGGCAACCGTAGGAGAAACAGAAATTTTAGACTTGTATTCCTACCACGCACACCTGTGTAGGTACTAACTCTGGCTCTTTTGATAATGCTTTGGTAAAAAAAATCAAACCAAACCAAAACAAAAATATCTAAGAACCTGACCCCCCAAAGCAAGATGGGGCAGAAAAGATGTTTTCTCTCTCTGAGAAGTAACAAAGATGTACCAACCAGGAGTTCAGTGACCTCACTAGCTCCAGATCAAGTGATGACCAGTAAAATTTCTCAGCTCAGGGTCTACACACATCTCTTATTCAACAATTAGTATATAATATTATTTGTTATCAATAATCTACTAATTTCCTACCTGCCCAATTTAACAAAAAGCCACTTATAGGCAAGAGCTATCTTAAATCTTTAATATGCTCTTCTCTTGCACACATTACTTTGTCATGCTTAAATCATCTGGTTCTATTCATTGCCAAATTTCCGTCAACTCAGAATTTTCTTTTCCACCTCATTTCTGGACACCTCTTTCAATGATTTACTCCAGTACTTACCTTGATGATTTTTCCAACTATCTCAGCTTGTAGCTCCTCACTTGCCCTACATCAAGTTACTTCATCTTAATTCCATGTTAGCAACACATTCACATAGCCCCACAGAACTGAGGAGCATCCCCAACTCTAACCCCACCCCCCCACCCCCCCACCCCGGAATCATAGGTTCCTATGCAGCATAGCATTTGAAGCTGGTTCAAATTCTGCTTCTGCCACTTACTACTTATATGACCTTGATATTTCCATGTTCTCTCAGTACCTCAATTTCTTCTTCCATAAAATGGACCTACCTCACAGATTTGTGAAGATTCAATGAATAACAAACAGTAAAAGTGCATAGGGAGGGCTAGGTTTATGCCTCAGAGACAGACTGTTTGCCTCTCATACACATGTGAAGCACTGGGTTCAACCCTCAGCACCACATAACAATAAATAAACAAAATAAAGATATTGTGCCCAGGTATAACTAAAAAATATTTTTTAAAAAGCATTAGGGAGTGCTCAATAAATGCTTGCTATTGTTACCTGCTCCCCTTTTCCCCCACTGGTACCAAAACTTCCTTTTGATTTTTTTTGCACCCTACCTTTAAGGGCTCTCTATTTTACTCTCTCCAGCTTTCCTTTCCCCTCCCTATCTTATATGACTTTCCTTCCATCAGCATCTTGAATTTTCTCTGAACTTGACTTGCCTGCTTATTCCCAACTTGAGGTTAATATAATTATTCAAGTTCTGCTGCAGACAATGACATATATGCAGGGGCCACTTCCATCCTATACTGATTATTTCCAACTTTGATAGGCCCTCATGCAGTTTAGCAATTACTCATCAGATCCAAGCCCCACAGGAGCCAGTACAAACTGTGTCTCCTTTCCCTGTACCCCTCACTACTTCTCTGCATCTTGCTTCCAAGAGGGCTTCTATTGATAACAATAAATTTGACTATTTACACTGTTACCCCATTTGCTTTCAGGCTTTAGTAATCTACCTATATGATTATAGTGTACTTAGATTTACTTTGTTCTTTTTTTAAGAGTGTCTAGTATGATATGTTAGTACTACATTGTAACATTCTACCATGGGATGGTTGTTTAAAGGATTCTCACCACTAACTGGTCTGTAATTGTTAAAACCAAAGGCCTCTTTCCTACCTTTATCCTACTTGCTCTTCCTGCAGCATCTGACACTATTGATGACCTCATGACCAACCTCTTATCATAAAACTTTTCTTTGGGCACTTACCTGATGCCCTACTGGCTTTCTACTCTCTCCCATGCTGCTGTTCCTACTTGGTCCCTTTATTCCCCCACCCTTCTTATATTTGGGGCTTTCCAGGCATCTGTCCTTAATAGTTTATACTGTTTTGATTTTCACAGGATGTCATCATTCACTCTTAAACATTAAATATTACTCTTTTGTTGTTGATTTCCAAATTTATCCTATTATTCTCAGGAATTCAACTGTGAATTTCAAAGAGTCTAGAAAGCATCCCAACCTGTGAGTCCTATAGATTCAACTGAGTGGAACTTAATGATTTCCATTATCTTATTTTTATCCCTCTCCCAGTCACCTCACCCCTAGTCCTGTCCATCCTCTCTATGGCAACTGGAGTGATTTTTGTAAAAACAAATCAGATGCCATGATTCCTTTGCATTTGGTATGTGGCCCTGTGTCTTGAAATCCTCACATGGCTACCTCCTGTCTACCCTTCAGATCTCAGCTCAAATGTCACAAAAAGAGCATAAGCATTGATCCCCATCCCTCCTCCAATTTCTCTCTGACCTGTTACCCTCTTTCAATTGCACACATCCCTGAAATTATCTCCTCTATTTATGCACTTTCACACTGATTGCCTGTGTCCTTCCTCTAAAATGCAAGTCCCAGGAAGAGGGGGGGGGGGTTGTCTTGCCCTCTTGCTGCAATAGCCAGAGCCTAAAACAAAACACCCCTTGGAACCCAGCAGGCCAGTCAAATGTGTGGCATGAATAAGCGACCTCCACCTCTAAGAAGGAAAGGTCCTGCGGTTAAGTTATGAACTGAGCAACATGCCGAGCTCAGTGGCTCAGGCATCACAGTGTCAGAGGAGGCTGAGGCAGGAGGATGGCAATCCAGGCCAGCCTCAGCATTAAGTGAGAATCTCAGCAGTTTAACAGGATCCTGTCTCAAAAATAAAAAGGGCTGGGATGTTGCTCAGTGGAGAAAGGCCCTGGGTTTGATTCCCAGCACAAAAACAAAACGAAACAAAAATTTTAAAAAACCACATTTCAACCTGAACAGTTCTATTTGAGTGAAGTTGTTTCTTTCTCCACCCTCTCATCCTAATTCAGTCGATTCATTGTCACAGATGGTCTGTGGATTACAAGATGAACTTGAAAGAGAATCTTAATGGCAAGTGAGCCCCACTCACCTCCCTCACCATCTTTTCACACTAAACCTGACAGTGTCAAAACTTCCACCATCCATGATTTGATCCCAGGATCCTGAGAGATGGGATCTGGATCACACCTCAAGGAGTCCCAGGTTAAGAGGCTGAGGTCTGTCCCTCCCCCACCTCTCCATCCGGACAAACTACCAGATATTTCACACACATGATCTCCAATTCTCTGGATAGGCCTGGTTTGCTATTTCTCCCTTTCCAAACGAGGCAAGGGGCACTCCAGAGCCACTAGTTTGCAGGAGAACTTGTGCAGAGCCCCTCCCCAGGTTTAAAGACTTCAAAGCTCCTATTCTGTCCTGGAGATCTACTTTAATAAAGGGAGCCACTTTATTTCCTAGCTGCTCTCAGGAATCCTCAGTATCTTTTTTGAAAACAAAACTTGAAGCCCACACTAGAGGAGTTGGGGTGCAACACAAAAAGGACAGTCGCCAGAATGGCAAGTGAGGGTCTTCCCAGACCCGCCCGCTGCATAAGTGACTCCTGGAGGCTCATAGGAGTGGGGACCCGCAAGACGCAGGTTTATCGCCAAGGTAGCGGTTTTGATCAGGGTAAAGGCACGTCGGTATTAGGTGTTTCGTGAGTTTTGGGGGCGGGGAAGGGAGGATTGGGTTTGGAGGTGGAAAGGATCCCGCCGCGAGGGAAGAACAAAGCAGTGGCCCGCTCTCCCCCGGAGGCATTTCAGGCATTTCATCTAAAAGGGGGGTGCCAAGAAAGGAGGGGAGGGGAGCAAACCGGGAGCGCACGACTCGGTCCCGAAATCGGGAGTTTGCATTTACCACGACGCCTCGCCCGCAGTCTGGCGCCTCCTCCGTGCTCCCGGCCATGTTTCTCCCGGGGAAAGCGGGAAGGAAAGACCGGCGCGGGAAGGATCCGGGAGGCCCGGGCTGGGCTGGGGGATGGGACGTGGAGATGGGGATGGGACCGGGGCCGCCCAGCCCTCGGCCAGCCGGCGGGAAAGCAAGCCTGGCGCGGCGCCAGCGCCTCGGCCGCCGCGCCCCCTACCCCCGCGGGTCCCCGGGGCGCAGCGCGGGGAGCAGCTGCGGAGCAGCGCCCGCTCCACCTGAGCGCAGGCCCCGGGCGCGTCCCTGGCGGCCGCCGCCTGCCGCGTGTCCGTCTGCGAGCTCGTGAGCCCCGCCGCCTGCTCGGGCCCCGCAGGGACTCGCGACGAGGAGGCAGCCGGCGGCTAGCTGGGTACGGAAAGAGAAAGCGTTGCCCTGTCCCCCTGCCATCCTAAATCCGTCGCCTCAACCCCCGGGCTAGCAATCTCCTTGACTCCTCCCTACATTTTCATGCGCTCGTTTGTCCCCTGTAAACGCATGAAAGAGCCGCGATTCTGCAGGTTCTCGAGTTCTGTGGTTGACAAAAAGTATCCTGGAAGGTTTCAAATCCTCCAACCTCCGGGCCAGGAGTTGCAAAGAGCCACGCGATTGCTTTTACCTTGGGCCATATCCTTGGGCCATATCCTTGGCGACGAGCGTTGGGCCTTTCCTTAAAACTGGGTTCCCGACAGGGGGCAAAAGAGGTTGTTATTTTATAAATGACTGTATCTGCTTTACCACTCTCATAACACCAGACAGTCAGATTTTAGTTGTTTCAGGTTGCAGCTGAAAAAGCCCCCCTCCCCCTCCCGTTAGAAATCTTTGTTTTATGAATCTGTTGTTAAATACAAACCCTAATATCAGTTCCCTCCCAACCCGATGTCCTGGTTCTTTGTCTTTTCCTCCAGGTCCCTGCTTTCCCTGTATTCATGCCTTTGGTCTCTGACATCTCCTCAAAGGTTCTACACACTCTGGCTTCGGATTGAAGCCCTGAATTGAAGACAGATCTCTTGACTCAGCTTCTCCAAAACACTTTTGTTAAGTCTTGGGTTTCTGGCACACGACAGGGAGAGGAATGCTGATTTTGCCCGGTTTGAAGGGAAAGCAGTTATCAGTTCATGTTGCTCTGGGTTGGCAAAATAGTCACTCAGATGTGGCAGTCCCACCATGCTCAGCACCTCTGGCCTTTGATGTATCTTTGATGTTATGTGCAGTGGAAGGGTTCCCCAAGATTAAGCACCAGACAAGTGATGACTCGCTGCATAAATGGGAGATGCTTCCCAGTGCACAAGTGAACATTTTTCTCTCAGTCATTGTCCAAGGCCCTTATATTTAACCATATCTGTAGTCTGCCTCGCACCTTGCACCTCTTTTCCCAAAAATCAAAGACCAGGCCTAGAAATCATATTTATAACCAATGTCGCTGGAATTTTCAGGAACTGAACAAAGCTATTCTGATGATGATCAAATTTTTTAGTTCACTGGACTGGTTAATGCAGCTTTGCTGGTCACACTTCTTCCCACTGGTTATGGTGGAGAAGATCTGTGGGGGGACCAGTGTTCAGAACTGGTCAGACACCCAAAGGGGTGCTGTGGGTGGCTCACAAACCTTAGTGCTTCAGTATCAAACTTAGCCATCCAAGGCTCAGTGTGAATGCATGGGCCAGACTAGGTGGCAAGAGACTTTAAAATATTTCACAGGACTGGGGATGTAGGATATAGCTCTGTGGTGGAACTTGTGTTTTGCATGTGTAAGATTCTGGATTCAATCTCCAGTATGAAGGGAAGGGAGGGAGGGAGAAAGGGAGAGAAGGAAGAAAGAACTATAGAGAAAAGAAAAGGATAAAAAATTTAAAGGAGTAGTTGCAACATGGAAATTAAAAAGCAACCACTGTGGCCCAGCCCCGGCATTGTAGAAGATGTAAGGGAAATGGTTGATAAATCTTTTTTTCCTTGCAAAAAACCATTAATTTAAACATAAGTAGGTTCATAATGAGAAAAAAAGTAACTTTTTGAAACACAACAGGAGTTTTATGAATGTACATTTGAGAACACCCATAATAGAACTTTATAGGACATTTCATAAAGACCACAGAATTGTGAACAAGTAGTTTTTTTAAAAAATATTTTTATTTTTTAGTTGTAGTTGGACACAATACCTTCATTTTATTTATCCACTTTTATGTGGTGCTGAGGATCGAACCTAGGGTCTGGCATGTGCCAGACGAGTGCTCCACTGCTGAGCCACAACCCCAGCCCAACAAGTAGTTTTCAAAAATTAAATCATTTTATATATCATCTTTGAATGTTATAATAATATTTCTATGATCTGATTATACTTCTATACATTGGACAGCATTAATGTAATATAATATTTGATATCAAATAGTATTTGCAAAGACCAGTATTGAAAAATAACAACTCATTTGTTCAGGATTTATTCTTAATCCTTCATTATGAGGATTTAGAGGCAAAAAATTCTTTTTAAATCTCAAATTTCTGTTATATATTTAGTGGTATAGCTTTAAACTAGGATTCCAGTGTTTCTAGTAATAATTCGTATGGCTTCAGCCAATGAAACTGAGTCAGTTATATCAACGTAGTATACTTCAATTTTTTCATCTTGAAAGGGAGCAATACATTTCTTTTCTACTATATATAATAATGAAACTAAAGTGAGATAAAATATGAGAGAATTTGAAAAATGCTATGAAGCTGTAAAATATTATTAATTGGAGATGCTGTCAAAAATTCATGCCCAAATATAAAATTATTTCATGTGAAAATATTAGGGAATTGGGGCTGGAGTTGTAGCTCAGCAGCAGAGCACTTTCCTCAAACATGTGAGGCACTGGGTTCTATTCTCAGCACTGCATATAAATAAGTAAATAAAATAAAGGTCCATCAACAACAAAAATCTTTTTTAAAAAATTAGGGAATTGACTTTTGAAATTGATGTAAGTTACTAATCAAAGTAATTTAATTAATTAATTAATCTAGGGACAATCTGGTACTGGTATGAGGATGAATACAGAAAAATGAGAAAATTATTAAAATAATGAAATTTTCCATTTAAAATGATGTTTTAGCTCAGACTGTACATTTTCTAATAATTCTTTGAAGGATCTGCAAGATAAAGACATGCATCTTTGCAAAGTTAGTAACTACTAAGTATGTTTGCATTTTTCTGGCATTCTCTTTACCTCCTTTTAGTTGTAGGTTCTTTGCATTTTAAATTCTGAAATTATCTTGTGCCACTATCATGGTGAAAACACAAATATTAATAATTAACTGAATTATCCACCAGATTGGAGACTTTTGTCCTGTAAGTACATACAAATCTTTTGACATTTTGGTAGTTCTTTGGCTTCTGCCAATATGAATCTATTCTTGAAGGAACAATTCAATCTATTCACCTAGATATTCATAGCTAGTTGCTTAGTGATACTAGATTGGAAATTCAGTGTCACTAAGGGCATTTAATTCTAAGTCCTAAAACAAAAATAAATAAGTAAAATTTTAGGCTGGGAATTGTGTTGAAATACATAAACATCTGAAACTTAATGACTCAGATTGTTAGTCACAGAGTTACTGGTTAGAATCTGGACGAAATCCACTGTGGACAAAGGCCAGTAATAATGATGATGATATTTTGCTTTTCCATAGTGCTGAACAAAACACTCTGAAAATGTTAGAAGCACAAAAGAAAAAGTGGCAGGATATTTTCCTGTAAATTCAGGCTAAGTAAGCATCTTGCTAACTTCAAGGTAATTTTTCCAATCTATATAAATACAGCAAAAAGAAAGGCAATTACAAATAATTATAACAAAAGCCAACTTAAGCAAAAGGCTCATTAGTATTCGATTAACATAGTAACCCTTCTTTCCTAGCCTCTTGTTTGAAGCAGACTGGATCCAATGTGTACAGTCCTAGAGTGTTTAAAAAAAAAAATTGGCTCACTAGTAGTTCATACAAATAAAGCCAGGAGAATTACATTTTGTATTATTATACTTTCGTTAATAATTAGCCTTCCAATTGAGAACACACAAGGTAGATTGAAACCTGCTCTCTTGCAATAATATCAGACATGAGCAATATCATCAGCAGTAAGTGTTGGGCTGCTTCAGAGATATCCTCCCACTATCTTCCCATCTGACCGGAACAGGAATTGGGTAGCTTCAGAGAAAAAGAATAATGTGTCCATGTGTTCCTCCAGATCCCATAGTTCTGGCAGCCAACCTCAACTCTCTTGGCCACTATAAAGCAGTCACTGAAAGGACACAGCTGCAGGAACAAGGGACTAAGCACTAAATAAATCCACAGGGCTGGAGGCAGAAGTTATATACATGACCCTAGCACAGCACTCTGTGGCTACAAATGAACAGATTAGTACCTAATGGTGCTGTGATAGCTCGTGCAAAATTAGGTGGTGCTTCAGCCAGTGCAGAGTTTGGAAAGATGTCCACTTTGAAAAACGAAAACCAAAAACCGCACAGAAAACAAAGGGCCTCCTTAATCCACAATAATTTAGGCTGACATGGTGGGGAGACCAAGGACCAACTTGAAAGGAGAAGTTTATCCTTTTAGCTATAGGCACGCGTCTTCAGAGTTGATGTATGATACCCACCGGTTACTGTCATTGCCAGGTTCTGAGTTGCATTTTAGTGTAAAGGTGGAGAAGCTTGGGAAGCCCTTTGGGGAGACATGGCTTGAGGGTGGAAGAAACTGAAAAAGAGATTGAACATTGATAACACTTCCCAAAGTGTGTTTTGATTCCCCCCACTTTTTTTTTTTTTAATGTTTGGGGAAGACAATGCTGTGATTCATTAGGTCTGAGGAGCCATAAGATAAGCAAAGTTAAAACAGACCTCTATGTTGTAGGATCTCCAGAAGCCTTTGATATTGCCAATATACACTGCCAATGTTCAAAAAGACTTTTGCTAAATGGATTGTTTCTGAAACTTCTTTTGACAATGGAAACCCTTTTAGAGGGTGGGAAAAGTCTATAAAAATTGCATTATTGGGCTGGGGTTGTGGCTCAGTGGTAGAACACTTGCCTAGCATGCATGAGGCCCTGGGTTTGATCCTCAGTGCCACATAAAAATAAAAGATAAAAAGGTATTATTGTGTCCACCTACAACTAAAAAATATATTTTTTAAATTGCATTATTATGAAATATTTAAATTTATGGCTTTATTATTATCTCTAAATAAGAGGTTTATAGGGTCTTATAGATACACTAAAATCTAAGAAATTTTTCAACCTATGCATTGGTATTATTTCTTTTTAAAAACGTGCAATGGGGCTGGATATTTTGGCACATGCCTATAATCCCAATACACAGAAGGCTGAGGCAAGAAGATTGCAAATTCAAGGCCAGCTTGGGCAATATAGCAAATATTTGCCTCAAAATTTTAAAAAAAAATTTTTAAACGGGGGTGCTGGGAATGAAGCTCAGTGGCAGTATGCTTGCCTAGCATGCATATGGCCCTGTGTTCAATCCTCAGCACTGCAAAAAATGATGATGATGATGATGATAATGATGACGATGACAACGACATGGAGCTAAAACGACTTGGTTTAGGCCTTTTTCAGACTCTGAAAGACTTTTTTGGCTTTATTTGCAGTTTGGGACATCCTTTAAGTTGATGTGAATCTTTGTATTTGTCCTAGAAAAAAAGGAACTTATTTCCACCTGTATTCTTCCCCACTCACCACTACCTTCTTTTGTCCCTTTAGGTATGAACAAAATCAGTCTTCTGAGTAGCAAGAGAGATGAAATCCATCTTCTTGTGGCAATTCCCCTTTTTGCCTCTCTCAGTGAAAATGCAGTGGCTAGCAAAGGCAATTGTTTTTATACATGGCCAGTGTGTAGAATAACCCGGTGAACCAGGAAGCAAAGCTGGGCTGCTATCACAGCTCACACAAGGGTGTGGGCCTGCTAGACTCGTGGTGTACACGTCCAGAACAAGGAGAGCCTATTGCAGCACTCACATTAATAATCCTGTGGTTTACTTGTGGAAAATAGAGTTCTTTGTGTTTTCTAACAAGGGATCTCTTAACTACACTCACACCTTCAGCAGTACCTGAAGTTGAACCTGGCTCGCAGAGGGTCCCATTTGCTCAGTTTTAGCCATTCTGTTTATGACTTTAGAAAAAGAAAATTAGAAGGCATTTTTTTTCCTGTTTTAAATCAGTATATAAAAATTGGTTCAAGCTTGAAAATATAGGAAAAAAATAGAAGTAAAATATAAAGATGTTGGTATCTTCTAATTTTTGTGAGTCTGTTTTGTTAGTCTTCTAAATAAAAAAATGATGTATTTATATTTTAAATTTCTAAAAAATTTCTCTTATATAGTTGTAACCAAATGCTTGCTCTTGAGTTCTGTATCCTTGTTTTCTGCTTTGCACTCCAAGTAAAATAAACATATTTAACACAAGTGTTTTTCCATGGTATAATGAACATTATTTGAAATAGCAATGCCATCATTTATTTAACCATTCCCCAATATATTTATATTACTCACAAATTTTGATTTTATAAATACATATAAATATGTGTGTTTGTAATAAAACATTTATATGCATTCTATTTCTGGAGGATAAATTCTCTAGAAATGGAATTTCTAAGTGAGAGGATATAAATATTTCAAGGCTCTTGATATGTATTGCTAAATTTAGCTTACAATATTAATGTATTTCTTCAATGAAAAACTACAGTAAATCTTATGGGATTTTTTAACTAAAAATGAATAAAATTTTATTGCTAAAATACTTTGAGGTTTGAAGGAAAAGAATATTAGCTAACATATGTTAGAAACTTAGTAATTGGAACTAATAAAGAAAATCAGTTTGAATTTGTGATTAATTCTTCAGTGTAGACTACTTTTAAACAATGTGGTTTTAACATTGTAGTCCATAAAGTAGTACCTAGACTAATGAAAAGTTTACATGTTCCTTTTCAGGCTTTGGGCTCAAAGTTAGACAGACTCAGCTTCAAAACCAGACTCTACTCCCTACCACCTGACCTTGGACAAATTTCTTTATTTCTTTGCTTTATTTTCCCCATATGTTCAATGAAGGTAATGTCAGTATTTTTGTTTCTTAATATTACTATGAGGCTTATATAAAGTAATATATTCAGAGTTCCAAGTATGCAAAGGGTACCTATCTACTATTAAAACTGGATAATTTTAAATGGAATTCCTAGTGAGTTAGGATTTCTGCAATAATAAACAGATCTGTTGAATTGTTTTTTTAAAAAATTTTCTTGTTGTTGTTATTGATGGACCTTTATTTTTTATATACGGTGCTGATAATCAAACCAGTGCTTTACACATGCTAGGCAAGCACTTACTACTGAGCCACCACCCTAGCCCAGTTGAACTGTTTTTTACAAATTAGAATCTATAAAATCTTCTTTATGTATATGAGCTAACATTTTCCCTTGAATTTCTTTTATTTGTGGTGATATCAACCTGCTCTGTACATATTATAACATATGATTCTGAGTGTGTTTGACCGTGTGTGAGCGCACACATGTAAGCATGAAACAAAAATCTTCAATAAGGAAAGCTCCTGTTGTGGTGAGATGTTGCTCTGCAGAAGAGTGCTTGCCTAACAACAAGTGTGAGACCCTGGGTTTGAACCCCAGCACTGCAAACAAACAAAAAAAAAGAAAGTAAGAAAAGCTCTTGTTTACCTGTCTAGAATTAATAGTGATGTATTTTCTGAATTCAGGCCTATTTATTTATTTGGCATTACATTACCGGGTACTCTACACTTAAATACATCCTTAACCCTTTTATTTTTGAGATAAGGTTTCCTTAAATTGCCCAGTCTGATCTCAAACTTGTGATGTCCTGAATAGCTGGGATTATGGGTATGTACTACTGTACCCAGCTCCGGTCTATTTTTAAAATCATCCCTTTATTAGTTTTTATTTTATATTAGAAATTTAAAAAAGCTTGATATAATGCTCTTAATGTTTGTAATATAAAGGATAATAAAAGCTAACTTCAAAATCAATTACTATATACTTCAAAGAAGCTCTATATCAAATATAAATACATCATTAATCTCAATATTTATAGTTTATTCCTAAGAATCAAGTGTAAATAGATCAAATTAAAATTTAGGGGGTGGTACCAGGGATTAAACCCAGGGGCACTTAACCACAGAACCACATTTCCAGCCCATTTTTTGTTGTTGTTTTGTGTTTTGGTTTGGGGGTTTTGTTTTGTTTTGTTGTTGTTGTTTGAGACAAGGTCTTGTCAAATTGCTGAGGCTGGCTTTGAACTTGTGCTTCTCCTGCCTCAGCCATTAGGATTACAGCATGCACCACCACACCTGGTTCAAATTAAAAATTCTAAATTAAAAAATCAAATGGAAATTTCTTTCTAAATTTCCAAGAATCGGGGAAGATGTTATACATACGGAAAAATTGTCCCAGTTGGCAGAAGTGGGCCATGAACTCGGAGTTTGGAATGAAGCAGCTTTCGGCTTCCATAGGCCATTTCAGATGCTATTGGTTGTTGTGGTCCATGGTGGTCCACCCTCCCCCCCCCCCCCCCCCCGTGCTTACCTTACCTTTGATTTTTCCCACTGTTTTTCAACTAAGCAAAACTATCATGATCCTTCTGAACCTGAACTTCAGGCCAATGTGGTCGTTATCTGACTGTCTCTCAGCTTAAGGAAGAACCATCAATCAGATTCTCTTTGATTCATACCAAACTTACAAATAACAAACACTCCTAAATGTCACACATGTAAGAACCTTCCAACCCACTTTATTTTAAAAAAAAAAATTAATACCTTTATTTCACTTCTATTTATTTTCATGTGGTGCGGAGGATTGAACCCAGGTCTCGCATGTGCGAGGTGAGGGCTGTACCACTGAGCCACAGAACCAGCCCCTCCAACCCACTTTAAATCAAGCTGATTCCAAGGAATAGGAGACTCAGGAGAATCTAGTTTTCTGCTATGCTTGATTGTTCACACCTGTAATCCCAGCAGTCCAGGAGGCTGAGACACGAAGATTGCAAGTTCAAGGCCAGCCTTATCTATTTAGTGAGGCCCTAAGCAACTTAGTAAGACTCTGTCTCTAAATGAATGAATGAATGAATGAATGAATGAATGAATGGATTTAAAGGGCTGGGGATTTGGCTCAATGGTTAAGCACTCCTGAGTTCAATCCTCCGTACCTCTCCCCTCCCTACCCCGCCCAAAGACTCTAGTTTGCATGGTAAAGCCAAAAGCTAAACCAAGAAATAATTTCTTTCAACATCCAAGATTGATGTCATTGGCTTTTCATTCTCAGATTTCTCAGCAGGTTCAGCACAATTAGCCACAGAACTGATACCCAAGTCACCTTTTACAGAAAATAAAGGAATGAGAGATGGCTGACTCAGGCTTCTCTGTGGGTCTGGGGATTTTGCCAGAGCTTAAGTGATATAGACAGACTGACTTAAAAATTATAAAAGTCATACCTGAACTTTGTGCCCATTACCTTTTCACCTTGATAGTTAAGTCATATTACCTTTTCCCCCCTGCTTGGTGTTGGGGTTGAACCCAGGGCTTTGCCATGCTAATCAAGCACTCAAGCACTCCAACACTGAGCTACACCTCCATCTTCCATCTTATCTCCTTTATTATACTTTGTGTATGTGTGTGTGTGTGTCTGTGTGTATCTGTGTGTGTGTGTGTGTGTGTGTGTGTGTGTGGTGTTGTGAACTTTCTGCATTCTTTTCCAACTTTTTTTTTCCTAAACCTTAAAACTAGTTTGTATTTCTGAGTTCTTGCATTAGCTATACTTCTTGTGATCAACCCAGTTAATTAGACAACTGACTGAATTTTTCAAAATAGCAAACTTAGGGGCTACAGGTATGGCTCAGTGGTAAAACATGTGCTTAGCATGCAAGAGGCCCTTGGGTTCACTCCCTAGCACTGAAGAGACTTAAAAATGTTAAACATTGTGAATGGTAGAAACCTTTTTTGTGTTAGTTGGAAAAGCTGAAACATAGCTTCCCAATGATTTTTCTTATTCTTAGAGACATTAGCCATTTTGAGAAGATTTTTCCAAATGTCTTTCTGTATCTTCTTCTTGTCAAAGAAAAATTAATAGGAAAACTCTGACGTTAAAAGTAAATCATGAAAAATGTAAAATGATGGGCAACCCCAAATTCTTAAAAGCCCAGTAAGCTTTATTTAAAAAATATTTTTTTTAGTTGTTGATAGGCTTTTATTTTATTTATTTATATGTGTGTGCTGAGAATCAAACCCAGAGCTTCACACATGCCAGGCAACTGTGCTACCCCTGAGCCCAGCCCCAGCCCCCTCCCCCATGATTTTTTATAGAGGAAAATAAAGAACAGGGTGAAAATAATGATCAAAGAATACTGCCCCATTCCACACAGGGCATTCTGTGAATGTCTATAAAGATGAATGGAGCATAAGGGAATCTTCCCAATCTCCTGTGAAGAGCAGCTCTGCCATAAAGCAGTTATCTAGGTTTGGGAGTTTAGAAGATTTTTGTCAAGGGAGTACCCAGATATGTAAACTTCCATATATTTTACCAGTTTTTTTTTCTGTGTGTGTGTGTGGCAGGGGGAGGAAGAACTGGGGATTGAACTCAGGGCCACTCGACCACTGAGCCACATCCCCAGCCTTATTTTGTATTTTATTCAGAGTCTCACTGAGTTGCTGAGTGCCTTGCATTTCCTGAGACTTGCTTTGAACTCATGATCCTCCTGCCTAAGCCTCCTGAGCTGCTGCGATTACAGGCATGTGCCACAGTACCCTGCCATTTTACCTGGTTTTATACCAGAGTTTCTCCATACTATATATGGACATTTGAAGTGCTGTAATTCTTTGTCATGAAGGTTTCTTATTCATTATATTTTCATGTATACATATACAAATTAAAATATATAAATTATATTCTTATGTATTTAACGACAACACTGGCTTTGGGCCATTAGAAGCCAGTTGTAACAATCAAAAGTGTGTTCAGGAAGAGCCAAATGTTCCTGGGGCAGAGGGAGCAAAAACATCTCTAGTTAAGAACCTCTCTTCCTAGATAAGTAGCTTCTATGCTGGCCTTGGTTTTTTTATTCACCTAATTTTAGGAGGTTAAGGAAAACATTAGGCATATAGCTAATAGACCCATAGACAACAGGTTTAAAGTTCTCTGGGAGATGAGTTTGTGGGAGAGTTTTCATTCTTTAATGCTTCCTGGAATACAGAAGCATGAACATAAAAAAATAGATTTTGTTTCAAATATAAATACAAATAAAAGTTCAAGTCAAGAAGAAAAACCAAAATTTAGCAATGACCCTTTCTTTTATAAAGGCTCAGTCATTTTCTGTTTTCTTCTAATCCCTCAAAATAGGAATTTGGAGCTTATAATATTAATAGACCTCTGAGGTTCATTAATATTATTTCATTTCATATAAAGAAATGTGAGTCTCAGGAAGCTGAGAAACACAGTTAAAATTGCATACAGAATGCTGTTTTAAATTCACAAGGCTTAAAGCAGTCTTCCAAAATGAACTTTTCTCTTGAGACCTGCCTTTAATATAGAGGTGTTTACGTTAAGGTGAACAAGCCGTTGTCCAGGTGAGCAGGCTGCTGTGGTGGGAAACCTGGAATGAGGACTCCCAACATGGTGACCTGCCATTGCCATTTATTGTGCCACCTGGAGACTCAATCCTGAGGTTCAGTTCCTCCCTGTGGAAAATGAGAACAGCTATAATTGACACAATCATTGTGGTGATTACATTAGTACCATTGTCACTGTCACCCATTTTATTCCGCTTTTCCTCCTTTGCCTTCCTCCTTCTCCACTTGTGTGTTCCTTGCATACACCCAGGGCCTCTGGATCACAGTCCTCATGTGCTTGTTCAACTCTCATTCTGAATCCAGCACTAGAGAGAGATTTTTGGAAATTAAGTTCACAGCATGGTGCAATTAGCTAAAAGCTATGATTGGCAATTTCTTAGTATCCAAAAATGATTTTAAATTTCCAAGAGCTTATAGTAGTCTATGAATATGAAAAATTTAGTTCTCTGCAAAAATGATCAGAGATGGAGTAGGGGTGGGAGGAATATTAGAGATCATCCTGTTCAGCAAGGGTTACTTTTACTGATGACTACTCGGTCTTTTGCAGGGCACTCTATTTCATGTTTGATCTGTTTCAATTACAGGTTCTCATCCTGCCCTTCTTGTACCTTTCTTTTTTTCTTGGAAAAGCACTGGTGTTACCCTCTTCCTTGTTCCTTAAAGTGCTATAGGGCCTTCAGCAAGTCTATAGAGTTACTGCATCTAAAACTGTCATAGGGTTGATTCTATAGCTCAGTAGTAAAGTGCTTCCCTAACATGCCTAAGGCCCTGAGTTCAAACCCTAGCACTCTCAAACTATAAAATAAAACAAAAAGAATTTTGTATCAGAGTGGTCAAATACAAAATAATGAAACTAATCCAGAGCTACTTAACCACCTGAAACCTTTTCTCATTCCTTACCGTTAGGGGGGGTTGTGTAACTTGGAAGGGTACAGAATTCCCAGTGATCTAATCTTTCCATTAAAGAATACCATGAGTATGAATATTAAAGCTTCAAAATAAAACATTGGCTGAGAAAATACATTATATTTGCTTTGGCCTGTGCCAGATCTGAAATGTCCCTCTAAGGCCTATGGGATAAACTTTTGGTCACCAGCCTGTGGTGCTACTGAGGGGTAGTTGAACATCTAATAGTTGAGGCTCAGTGGGAGGAATTATTGGAGTATGCCCTTAAAGAGGATATTGGGACCCCAGCCCTTTCTCTCTTCATTTCTCAATGCCTTGGGTAGATGGGCCTCTTCTGCCACATGCTCCTCCCATGGCTTACAGCTTTGCCATAGGCCCAAAGCAACAGAGTCAAGGTACCATGGACTGAAACTTCTGAAACCATGAACCAAAATAAGACTTTCATCTTTTAAGGTTATTTATCTCAGGTATTTTGTCACAGTGATAAAAAGTCAACTAACACAGCTTCCAATAATATTTGGACACTGTATAATTTGGATTTTAAATGTCTCTGAAATGCTTACGTATTGAAGACTTGGTCTCCAACTGATGGTACAATTAGGAGGTGGTGAACATTTTAGGAGGTGGGGCCCAGTTGGAAGAGGTAATTCACAGGAGGTTAAATTTTGTCCTTGGACCCGTCTGCACATCCTGCTTCCTAACTACCATGACAGCTTTCCTCTGTCATGTCCTTCAGCCATGATGTTTCTGCCTTGCCATAGACCTACAAGCAATGGAGTCAGCTGACCATGGACTAAAACCTCTGAAACCATGAGCTAAAATCTTTCCTCCTTTGAATGGCTATTTCTCAGGCATTTTGTCATAGCAACAAAAAACTGACTAACACACTCACTTAATAGAAGATGCCTATAAGAATACCCTGAGGAGAATACAGCCAGATTCATCACCTTCTTTCAGAAGAATAAATGTTAAGCACACCCCAAAGATAATATAAATGGAAACTTCTGGGTATATCCAGAAAAACGAAACTTGAACCTGTCATGCAATTTGTTCTTTTGACATATATATATTACCTTTGTATTTAGTTGATAAAAATGAAATCTGTGCAAAGTGCTTTATAATAAAGTGGCCAACAAAGGAGAGACCCCATTGTGTGCTGTGTGCAATTTTCTCATTAACTTCCAAAGCATTATCAACTGTCTCTTGAACTGCAACACCCTCCAGCCTTCTGTGGTCTTTCCCCCAGTGCTGTGGGCCTTCTTCTGGACATCAGAAATACCTTTCATCGGAGACACTTTCCAGTATCAACTGAGCAGCCTTTGCTACCAGCCCAGTTCCCTGACAACCTTTCCACCACTCCTTTGTACAATCTTGCTCAGATAGAATACAGGGATCAAACTGGATGGAATATGGAAAAGAAGGATACTAGAGACTAAGGAAAACCCTAGTAAGGTGTACTTCAGGTGCCCTTGAGGTGCCCTTCAGGAGCCTGAGTATGTATATGCCTTTATTTGTGAACTTCCATACTCTCCCCAATCAGTATTTCTATAGCCCATGATTAGTGATAAGATCTTAGATCATTCCCTAACCCGTGCTTCAGTTTCCCTGTCAGTAAAATAGGATGATAATCATCTTATTTAAATCATAGAATTATTATGAGGACTAAATTAATTTAGGTTAATCACTTAAAACAACACAGATCCTTATAAATGCTATCTGTTTGCTATTATTACTACGGATGAAAATGTGACCATGTCTCTTTTTCATTTTATTGGCTATTCATGGCTTTGAAAATTTATAATAACTGAGTTATTTTTAACCTAACATAATAAACAAATTTGCTCCCTATTATGAGCAAGATCCATTGCTTTTTTCATCATAATAGTCTGGAAAGATTCCAGATTCCGTGGGTTCTGAGTTCAATTTCCCTCTCTGCAAAATCAGAGCTTCTAAGTCTTCTATCCTGGTGTGTGTGCATGTGTGTTTGTGTGTGTGTGTGTGTGTGTGTGTGTGTGTGTGAGAGAGAGAGAGAGAGAGAGAGAGAGAGAGAGAGAGAGAGGCAGAGGTGGATGCAGCTGGTCTGGACTGGCCATTCTTCTGTCATTACTCTACATAATGAAGCTGTGTGATTTCTTTTATCATGTGCAGCTGATACCACCCAGTCTGCCTTTAATGGACACCATGCCCAGAAATGATGAAAGGCTTTGGTTCTTACAAATGAGAATACCCCTTCAAATGAGCTGAATACTCTCCGTGAAGGTAGAGCATGAAAGATCATGAATTTTATTTCTTTTCTTTCATTCATTAAGCTCTAATATTGTTCATTGCTTTTTAATTCTATATTCAGGGCCTTGAACAAATTTTATAATAGACTTTTCAGCAGTCTCATCATGATCCTGCCCCTCCTTTATGCTTTTATTTGGATAGTAGTAATCCCTGTATGTGTAAGATATATATTGTTCAAATAATTATGACCTGACATCCAAGACGGAAAGAGATTAGCTATAGCCTAAAAGACATAAGGAAATATCATAAATCAGTATCTTTTTCTAAAAGGATCTAAACATATTCCCATAGATGAAACTTCTGGTAGTTCTGATCATCACTGGGACACTGCAAATAGTAGAAAGTATCTTTGGAAATTGTCAACAGCTAGACTTTTAAAAGCCTATCTATGCTGGGTGTGATGGTGCTCGCCTGTTATCCCAGTGGCTTGTGAGGCTGAGACAGGAGGATGGAAAGTTCAAAGCCAGCCTCAGCAAAAAACGAGGCGCTAAGCAACTCAGTGAGACCTTGTCTCTAAATATAATACAAAATAGGGCTGGGAGTGTGGCTCAGTGATTGAGTTCCCCTGAGTTCAATCTCTAGTACCAAAAAAAAAAAAAAAACTATCTATAAATAAGTTCTTGGGCTCTCCCTGATTTTGTTATCAGGAACAGGTTTTCCCAAGCCCAAGAGGGAGGACCTCCTCTGTGTCCCTTTTGCTTTGTCTTTTACATTAATAATCCTTTTCTAGGGCTGATGTACAAAGGAAGGAGATCATAAACCTAACCATTCTGTGGTGCTCCTGCCTGTGAGGTCTGAGAAGGCACAAATGGGATGTCTTGTGGAGCCAACACAGTAGACTTAGAAAGTAGGAAAAGCTTTCCATGCTCTCAGCCAATCTCCTCATGCATGCCCACAGCCCTGCTCATCAAGTAGCCAGCATCTTCCATATTAAGTTGTCTAATATAACCTGGTATATATTGTCTAGTATAACCTGGTAGTGTTATACCTAGACCTGCCTTGCCCACTTTTAGGCACATATAACTTACCAGTCTCCTACCTGCTCTATTTGGCTCTGGCTCCTTCTGCTGGGGCCCCTCTACCCCCTGGAAGCTAATTCAATAGTCCTTGATAAGACTTGGTGGTGAAATTTCAGACACTGTACCAAGGTGATGAAGGCAGGTAGGATGTTTGAAAACCCGTGTCACCTACTTATCCCATATTCAGATATCTTTGGAGGCACAGAAGTTATATCATATATGGTGACTCACTCTCTCTACTTTCTCAACCCTTGTATTTGGCTTTTTTTGTAAGTAGCAAGACAAATGGTTTCAGTTCTTAAATGTTTTTTATGATGTTTTTTATGTGTGTGTGTGTGTGTGTGTGTGTGAGAGAGAGAGAGAGAGAGAGAGAGAGAGAGAGAGAGAGAAAGAGCACGCACGCAGGGATTGAATCTAGTGCAGCTGTACCACTGAGCTACATCCACAGCCTATTTATTTATTCATTTATTGACAGGGTTTCATTAAGTTGTCCAGGCTGGTCTCAAACTTGCAATTCTCCTGCCTCCATCTCCCAAGTAGCTGGGATTACTGGAGTGTGTCACCACATCTGGCTCCAGGTTACTCCTTTAGCTCAGAAGGCTCAGAACTCATTACTCAATAAGTCATGGTTGATGAGGATGAAGGGTTACATACTTAAGGCATGCGGAACATGTTTCATCACTCCTCTCCTACATGTCTGTCACGGAACTACAGAATCCACAAATCTCTTCCTATAAGTGAGCTTGTAAAAAAAAAATTCATACAAAAAATAAAGAAAATGGAAAAGGAGGCCACCATGCTAACTTTTCTAACACAAGTACAAATTGGGGTTTTGCTATACTTTTTCTTTGCTTTTATCATATTGTAGCATATATTTTTTGTAGCATATAATTTTTAAAAGAAAAATACAGAGACCAGTGAATTTGAAGAAAAAAAGCTGGAGAGGGCCTCTTGTTTGCAAAAGTACAAATAAAAACACTTTTCAAAACTGCTACTTAAGTGCTGTCAATAGTTACAAAACCCCTGGAACCAATGAAGTTTGTCAAGTAGAATTATGTCTTAGGCCTTTATCCTTTCTTATCATGAACATTCTTAACCATTCCCCAAGGAATTCTAAAACTGTTCTAAGAAACTTTTGCATCATCCTAAACTTGCATCTGCTCAGCTTGATTGCCTTAGGAAAAAAAAAAAAAACCTTACTCTTTTATATCATTTTGCATAGCAACATCCCAAACACAGCAAACATGATGATGCATGGAAAATACAAAGAGTCTGGGAGAAATACAGCTATGGAGGGACTGGGCATGTGTTCCCAGAAACCACTTGAGGACTGTGGAGCTGCTCTCCCATGACAGCTGTAAGGGGCCCAGCCCATTCATGGTTCTCATTTCCTGAAGCTCTTCCTTAGCAATTCTTCCAAACAGAGTTTTATTTTATTCTGAAATCAGGTGAAAAGAAGTAAAAAAAAAATCAATGTTTATTGAAAGGGGAAAAATCCTTTTAAGATGATGTGTACTCCCATAAGGATGGACTGCATATTTTAGAAGTATAGTAAGTATGCACTATTCTAATGGTTACCATAGGAACAAAACTTTCCCCCCATTAAATGGAAGGATAATTGCTGTGGAAAATTTCCACTCAAATGTCTAAGTTACACAAATTAAACACCATTTGGGATTTGAGCCCAACTCTTTGCATATTTGAAGCCAACGGATTGAATATTTGAAAGGTGTTAGATGAGGAAGAGGTAAGAGAAACTGTTTCTTTCACAACATTGACAACATCCAATAATCAAACTACGAGTTTACTAAACAATCCATCAAAGCGAGCAACTTTGATGCCCACTGCTTTTGCACTCAGCCTCAACTTCCCAGGAGGGCATCTTGCCAGGTCTCAGCTGAGAGGACTGCTAAGCAATATCACAGAATTCTCAACCTGGATCCCAATGATTTGTTCTGAAGAAGAGAGCAAATCTGACATATGACCTCATAAATGGATATGAGGGTTCCGTGAGCAAAACTGAGTATCAAACAGGGTTATAATTACGGAAGCCTTTTAGAACAAGCTGGCTCTGTGCTAGGTCTTAAAAGATGGGGTGGTCTCTAGGAAGAGCAGCATGTTTAGGTAGCAGAGCCAGTGTTATATTCCTTTTCTCCTGAGATGCACTATACTTTTCATATTTGTATATCTTTGAATTCATGCTACTTCAGAATTGATGGTGTCTCATAGTCACTCTCAACCAGATGGCAGCTATGATGTAAGCCGCATTAGATACACACGAGCCAACTTGGTCACAATTGTCACTTCCGTCTATGATTGACTCCATATACATAACTGACATTTAAACTATCTTACAAAATATTACACTACTTGTATTACTAATTAGAACCAAAAAAAACCACCCCAAAATATTACACTACTATTCATTCATGAAATGGAAAGTTCCTGTGTATACAGCTAGACGGGGAAACAGCTGAGTGGCAAAGTTTGATACTAATGGAAGGAAGTGGTTGTCATGGGGGAATGACCAATGTCATCAAAGAACAGAAGAAGAGTCAGCAGTTTGGAATAAAATCCCAGAGACAACTGTAGAGCCCTTTTATATGACAAGTTGTATCACCTCTCTCCCCCATGGCACAGAAAATGTAGCAAAATATGGACCCGGACACTTTTGAGTGAAAAAGTGATACAACTGAGTAATGTAAAGATTTTTAAAGATTGCCTTAACCTTCATCTTTTTATATTATATTATAGAACATGAAGATGATGTTTGAAAAAAACACACTACCAGTTCATTTTTCTAAGTTGTATACTGTTAAATAAAACTGTAAGAGGCCATTAATTTGGACTGAGCTTTTATACTAGACTAGGATCAACAGACCAAACCAGTAGAGTTTAATCACAGTAACTGAAATCTGGTTGATCACGGGAGGCCCTGTAGCCCATAAGCTATTTAGGCTTTAATCTACTTCACTGGTTTCTATGCTTCACTTTGATTTTTCTAAAAAGGTATCTGATCCTCTGTTGGGTAGAATTCTCAGAACCTGCTCTGATTCTAGACATTGCCCAATTTGTGAGGTTTTTTTCCCCTCTCAAATAAACTCTATTAATTTTTTTTAAAAGAGTACATGAAGAAAAATTGTCATAATTTAAAAAAAGCTGTTTCAACTCGTATAAAATAAAAATCTCAAGAGATAAGAAAATGTGTTTGTTAGAGACTTTTTTCCCTCAGTGGTATATAAGAAAATGATAAATCTTATTATAAGGAAATTTTAGATTTAATAATATACAAGTATGCAAAAAGATGAATAAGTAAAGTATTATCTCTTATAATAGAAAAGTAGAAGTTTAATATGTAGAATAGGGGTGGGGTACAAATCAAACTCCATAAGATCCCTATAAAATATTAGCAAATTACTTTTGGAATTCCTTTTATATTAAAAAATTGAATAATCTATCTAGAGTATTTGAGTTCTAATGCAAATTTTAAAAGAATCTAATAATTTAATAATAGTTTAGTAGTCTATTTTGAGAAATTCAGCCTTGATGTGTGTATTAAGAGGACTGTAGTAATAAAATATCTAAAGATTCACTATAATTTAATTCTATTTACATGACAAGTAATTTAGCTATTAAAAACACCATATAATAAATCAATGCCAGATAATACTTAAAGTATATTTATAGCTCATGAGATAATAATAGGAACATTAAACTGAATAACAATAGAACAATATATCTTTTGTGAAGGGGATTATTCTGATTAAGTTAAGGCATTTGGCTTACATTTTTACTTTGGAGAACTTTTCCTTTTTTAACTTTTAAAAAGGTATAATGGTCAATTACCATTAACTTGCTTGGCTAATACTGAAAATAAGTAGAAACTTTGAGGACTTAGAATTTTGGCACATTTTTCATTTTATTTTTTTATGTTATAAAATGTACCTAGAGAAAACAGAGTCTTTTAGGATTTACTACTATATTTTAATTCCCCAAAGGGTGTGTCAAAGCAATTTTTCAAAAAGCTTTAGGCACATTTACAAAAGCACAAAACAATTTCATGGTACAGTAAGGTGGTAGTCCAAATTCTGTTATAATTTCAGGCCCAACTCACCCATCTCACTGTTTATACCATCTATTCACATAGGACACTCATGTTAGCCAGTGCTGGACATCATCTAACCATGTGGGTGGCAGCTGCCTGTCATCTCAATAGTGCTAAAGGAAAGCCAGGGAATTTGTTTCAAAGCGTTTGTCCAGATTAAACCACATGTGGCCTCCAGGGTGCTCTGGGCCTAAAGCCGAAGCCTGCTGGCTATGTACAACCACCAAGCTTATCCAGGAAAAAAAAAAAAATGGACTGTCTCCTCAAAGCCAATAAAGATAAAAGAAACTTGCTTTAGTCCAAAACAGCACAGCTCATGGGTGGGAATTGCACAAGATTAAGATTTGTCCTCTGTGTTGGCCCAGAAAAACCAGGGAATAGGAAATTAAAAAAAAAAAAAAATGTCGACAGCTGCTCAGTCCCTCTGTTTTTTGTTTTCCTTGCTTACAAGAAACTTTAATTGGACACTTAACTTCACCTTAACTCTTTTCGTGACTAAGGGGCTATGAGCATGTAATAGCAAACTCTGAACCAGTTATATCCCGTTAGGTGATACTACAGTCATTATCCTATCATTGGAATAGAGTCCTATAAAAGGGAAGACTTTGATTTCTGGATCTTAGAAAAGTTCAAGTCCTCATAATAGTCATTGAATAAGGCGGTATGTAGGTGATGGGAAAGCTGTTGACCCTTGTTATTCCTTGGCAAACCATTTGGTAAATTGTCACTTGGACTGTCATGGAAGAAAAGCCACATGCCTATCTACCTCTTCCAGGAAACTAGTTGGAAAAAGTTCGAATACTGTGGCAAGTTGACTGCTTTAGCAAGATAGTGTGAAAGAGAAGAACCAAGTGTGCTGTTCGCATGGAGAGATGAAAGTGAATAGAGGAGATTCTATTGTGTGCCAACCGAGGTTTTTCTGTATGTAGCTTGCAATCTAAATAAGTGAATAGCTGCCCAGTATTGGAAAAGGAAATCAAGAAACAGAAAAACATAAAATACTGGAAGAAGTAGACCCAATGAAGACCTCACCACCAGGGGGTTGAAAGCAGATCTCAGATGGTTTCAAGAAATCTAGACAGGCAAATTCAACACAGTGTGGCCCAGAGCAGGGCAGGATCTCATATCCATTGCCTCTCTTCTATCCAGAATGAAAACATAGGCACTTTGAAAGCCAATAAAACCATTCCTTCCTTAATGAGATCCACACTATTGATATTGTGTGGCTGATAAAGAATGAGACAACAAAAAATCTATTTCTAACTTGAATGCTTATATTGATACAGGATGTCTTTTTTGGCAGGAGTCTTCTGATTCCCTAGAGACTGAAAAAAAGACAACCAAGTATCTGTCAAATAGGTGTAACTCTCCTCTATATAAATACATGGGTATTTTTATATTATGCACATACATATTTATGGACTATTATTTGGAAAGATACACAAAAATTGGTCCTTACGGTTGCTTCTGAGAAGAATAAAGTGACTATAGGAAGAGGACATGAGGGATAACTTACTTATTCTCCTTATTTATCTCTGATTAGGTTAAAATTTTGGACCATGTGTATATACCACCTAATCATACCTTTGGGGTGGGGGAGCAAAATAAAACTAGTTCCTTATAATATTACAAGTGCACCTTGTAACTTTTAACTCAGTTTTTTAATTCCTGGGAATAATATCCTACAAATATATCCAAAATATACAACATGATATATTTTCAAGTTCATTTCTTTTAAAAGCAAATATTAAAAGAATGAAACAACTTAAATACCTATCAACAGGGCACTGGTGAAGTATATTTATCTATGCAGTTCAAGACTATACACTCATTAGAAGAAATATAGAACATTCTGTATTGACAAAAGAGTTCTACAATATTACTCACTGAAAAAGGCAAATATTATTGCATGCTTTCCTTTGAATTAAAACAAAAGTGAAAGCGATCTAGATATGCCTGTCATATAACTATATATGTATATTTGTGTGTGTATGTGCCCTTGCTTTTATAAAGTATTTCTGAAAAGTAATTAAAATTATAACATTGGTTGTTTCAGGGAAGGAGAACCTGGTGGCAGAGGTTTAGGGGTGGGATGAATACTTTTTATTCCAAAAGAATTCCACACATATTTTCTTCATTAGCAATGTCAATTAAATAAATGTTCTCTTGCTTCATAGATCACACTCAAGTGCCTAAGTTATGACACTTTTTAACAAATGTACATATATATCACCTATCCAGTCTTACTACCTATACAAGCAGCACTCTTTAGAATAAGCATTTTGCATCTAAAGGCCATATCTCCATGTGAAGTTTTTAAAAATAATATGTGCATGACCCTTTTACACCAATCTGGTGGAACAATATTTTTCAGTTTGTAGGTCTAATTGGCGTTCACTTACTCAGGTGCTAGTTTTACTTCCATTTCATCAGGTATATAATGTGTGTGGGGGGAAAACATGCTACCACCTCTGACCTCACTCATCACTTTTTTTTTTTACTATGAAGATATGAGACCCTGTCCTGAGTAGGCTAATATCATCCTAAGAATATGGAGAATATGGCATGATCATCGAGAGTGGGATCACTCTTTCTAGACAAAAGGGCATATCTCATTTCTTTATTTTACTTTTCTCCTCCCATCCCTCTCCCCTCCTCTGTTCTCTTGTTGTTCCTATATACTTCCTTTTAGCATTAGTTTCTTAGATTTTGTATTTCAAAATCTTTAGAGTGAGCAACACCCTGTGGTTGACAACCTTGAATTATTAAAGGAGTTTTCGTCCTCTAAAGATCTAAAAATTAGTGACATTTTCACTTTGCTTAACATTCTTTCTAGTGTGGCAGTTGATGGTTTAAGGTTGGTAAGTGTTGAGGCAACTCATGGGCTCTGGATCCCTGAGTGTTTTCTAGCACTCTGATCAGTTTGAAGACAAACTTTTGTTGGAGCTAAGTTGAAAATAGTATTGTATAGTTTAGCTTTATAGTTATAGACAGAACTCAAAGGAGGGTTGGATAAAATCAAGTTCAATTTCTTTTACAAATGAGGAAACAGTGATTCTCCAAGCCATACAACTTTCTATTAGAATAAAACTTGTTGATTTAAATATATATATGACATCTCTCATAAGAATGTAACCCTCCGGGCTGGGGATGTGGCTCAAGCGCTAGTGCGCTCGCCTGGCATGCATGCGGCCCGGTTCGATCCTCAGCACCACATACCAACAAAGATGTTGTGTCCGCCGAGAACTAGAAAACAAATATTAAAAATTCTCTCTCTCTCTCTCTCTCAAAAAAAAAAAAAAAAAAGAAAAAAAGAAAAGAAAGTAACCCTCCAAAAAGTCATCTTGCTCTTTTTGTCCCTTATCCATGTTTGTTTCTTAATCGGTGTTTATAAACTGTTATGGTTTAGTTATGAGGTGTACCCCAAAAGCTCATTGTGTGAGACAATGCAAGAAAGCTTAGATGTGAAAAGATTGGGTTATGAGAGCATTAACCTAGTTGTTGCATTAATCCTCTAATATAGATTAACTGGGTGGTAACTACAGGCAGGTAGGGTGTGACTGGAGGAGGTGGGTCATTTGGAGTGTGTCTCTCTCTGCTTCCTGGTTTCATGTCCTGAGCCACTTTTCCTCCACCACACTCTTCTGTCATGATGTTCTGCCTCACTTATGGCCCAGAGCAGTGGAGTTAGCCATCTATAGACTGAGACCTCTGAAACTGTGAGCCCCAGAATAAACTTTTCCTCCTGTAAAATTGTTCTTGTCAGGTCTTTTGGGCACAGCAGCAGAAAAAAAAAATGATTAAAATATGAACAAATCACCTTGCCTGATTTGCTAAAAACTTGGAAATGGGAGAATTCGATGGTCCTCATGAGAGTTGGGATATTAGCAAGGAGTAGCCTCCTTCACTGCTTTAAAGCATTCTTGAGATATTGAAGTTACAATCTGTATTAATAGGCACATGGAGTCATATGCTCATGCTATAGCATTGGCCAGTGACATTACCCTATCTAGAGAGAGAAAAGGATTTTGATGAGAGACTTTGGACAACAAAAACAAAACAGAGGCAGGAACAACAGTGTAGATATGGGCAGGGAAGAAGAAGTCTTGGAAAGGTGTTAAGAACCTATTCTGACTTCTCTGATGTTTTATCTACTTATTCCAAGTCTCCCATCAGGTTTCCAAACGGTAGAGTGCACATTCATTTGACATTGCTTTGTCCCAGGTGACAATCTTATTCACTCTGATGAGTTCCCAGATTTATCATCCTACCCCAGATCCGTTTTCTGATTCGAATCTCTCCCCGTCTCAATCTATCTCTTGCTCAATCTAAATTTCCAATTGAATGTCACAAAATTGTTGTAAGCATATCTAAAATTGTATTCTTGATTTCTTCTTTATATTCTCCCCTAGATTTCCTCAACTCAGAAAGTGACACCCCAACATCCTGGTTGCTCAACTCAGAATTTTGTTGTCATCCTTGAAACTTTCCTCTTCCTGTCCTAAATATTTTTACTGCCTAAATATGTCTTGAGGTCAACAACTGAGCTTCAACTTCCTTATGTAACCTTGATCTATACCATCTTCAATCCATGTAGTAAGGGACTACTTAAAAATAGATTACAGGGTTGGGCATTTTGCTCAGAGGTGGAAAGCTTGTCTAGCATGTGCAAGATCCTGAGTTGGATCCCCAGTACTTCCATAAATAAATAATAAGTGTAGTTTGCATGGTGCCACCTCTCTGCCTAAAACACATGAATGGCCCAGCTTCTTTTTCATCTTTAGTTAGTACCTTCCTCCCAATGGCTGCCTCCCTCCTATGGGTACCTCAGATCCTTTGCATGTTATTCTGCTTTGAATTCTTTTCCTTCTGCAGCTCTTCTCTTTCCCACGTCTCCAAATTTCTACTAAAATTCCCTAGTCTAATTTTAGATGTAAGCTCCTGCAGAATCTGATTTAGGACTCCCTTGATAGTCTCTTGTATAATATACTATTTTTTTCCCAAAACACCAAATTTATAATTATAAACACATTTGTGTGATGCTTTATATCTTCCTAGCATAACTATTTTGTGTTCACTCCTATGTGCCCAGCTACTAGAAGTTTCTAGCATGTAATAGACACAACCAATATTTGTTGAAGGACAATGAATGAGCTATGTTAGCTGAAGAGATTATTGTAGAATAATCTATATTTCTTTTTTCTTTCTACTCTATTCTAGCCTAATTACCTTTCGATTATGGTTTGACTTCCTTATATCTTGATCACTGGGGATGAATGCACTGATTGGACTTATTTAGATGAGAGATGTTTCTTCAAGATGTTGCTCAAGTTCAAGTGCATTTTATTTCATATGCAGTTTTTCTCTAAGGTCCTGAGAATAATGAACTGTACTCCCAGACTTGAGATCAGGTCCTGAGCTCCATTAATTCACTAGTAAATATTACCCATGAGGCTTTATTGGAAACAGTCTTGCAGATATTTCCCCTCAGTGACTCTGGAACAATTACTTAAAGTTTATCTTTCATTTTGGAATGTCTGTTCTGAGGTACTTAGAAAGTATTGCCAAAATTTGGCCAGTTACTAATGATAGAAGTTACTGAATATAGAGTTGTTATCATCTGTGTGTGCCACTCAGGAGTTTAACCAGGCTATGCTAATCTTAGGTTAGATTTGTAAGCCTTTCAATCAGGTCCTTTCCTGCAACCAGATTTTATTAGTTTGGCAAATTCTATTGACAGTATGATAATGAGCCTAGTACCAACTGGATAAAACTACTACAGAACTAAAAGAATTCTTACTACGAAGTGTTAGCAAAAAACTTATAGTCTTTCCAAATGCCATCTTTCTGACTGTGCTGTTACAAAAATATTGTTTCCGTCATTCACATCATAATGCTACAAAGCACAGTTATGAGTTATCTTACAGAAAAGGAAAGCATAGTGGAGAAAGATTTAGCACCGTCAGTGTCTGAACTGAGACATGAACCTGAGTCTGCTTCACTCCATCTCCCAACGCTTCACCACTACATGAAATTGCCTCTTCCTGACTTGATCAGGTACCAACTATTTGGTATGATATCAACTGGTTTATTTGGAAACAAAAAATTCCTATCCTTTGATTTATGTCATGAGAAAAAATACTACTGGGTCATTAAAATTCATGTTTCGATATTGTTGAAGAATTTATTCAATAAAAGATTTCTTTATTATATTCTCTCCACCAGCTATTTTATAGTATCTAAGGAATGCAGATAAAGGATACATAACCTTTTCCCTCAGGAAACTTGCAGTCTCACGGGAAACAGAAAAATATCCAGACACATATAATACAACATGATTAATGCTATAACATAAAGCTGGATTCTAAGGAATCAAAGAGGGGTGCTACAGAAATGTGATGTGAACTGACCCTTGAGGGCTAGGGATTTGCTAAGTAGACTCATAGGAAGAGAGGTAGAAAAGGCTAGTTTTCTGGGCAGAGGAGATCATGTGTGTAGGTCTGGGAAGCCTCTAGAACCTCAGTGTTTTGAGTACATTGGTTACAAAGGGTAGGAAAAAGGCTGCATTTCAAGAACTCAAGCAGAAGAGATTATAGCAAAGGATCAGGTTACATCCAATCTTTATTCTACTCAAGAGTTCTTTGGAGCAGGAACAGAAACCAAGTCAAACTAGCTATAGTAATGACATTTGACCTTTTAGGCTCAGGTGTCTACTACCATAAGACTGCAGTCTGTCTTTCATGATCTCAAGAGAATCTGATCAGTGACTGGCTGACCCTCTGAGTCAGGTGTCTATGCCTCTTCCGATTGATAGGATGGCCCAGGAAAACAAGGCAGGGAGAGAGAGAGAGAGAGAGAGAGAGAGAGAGAGAGAGAGAGAGAGAGAGAGAGAGAGAATGGAAAGAGACTGCACTGGATTTCTCCAAGGCTGGGGTCCCATGGTGTCGAATGTTCTCCCGGGAACAATGGACATGCAGGTTTCCCTAGGAAGGCTGTGAGAGACAAAAGGGATGAAGTACATCTAGCACAACACTGTGGGTCATGGAAAAACAGCTGGACTTCTTAGTGAGCATTTACAGAAAGCAAGAAAAAAATCTGTTATTAAAGTCACAGTTATTATTTTAACATTTAAGGCAGCTCCCACTCATGACTCCAAAGCATAACATTTATAAGGCTGAAATAATCAGAATATTTTTGCATTGTTAATGATTTTGAATTACTTTTTTAAAAAGTATGTATAGCAATAATTTTACAAATAAAATACTGGAAATCTTATCCTTAACTCTGGCAGGGAAGGCCGACTGTATCAGGGGAGCCACTAGACCAAGGAGATTGAGTCTCTGAGTGACCACGAAACATGGGACACCCCACTCTAGTTCACATGGACAGTGCTGGAAATGGGAAATTTAACCTTATAAGATAGCTAAGAGCTGGAGTTACTTTGCTAAAGCAACTGTGATTGCTTACTCAGGCCTCAACACGGCACTCCCCAGCTCTGCACAGGATAGAATCTACCCAGTCTGAAAGTCTGGGTTTCTATGCAACAGTGTGGAAAAAGGGGTCTTATTGACTTGTTTACAGCATAGTGCTATTACATAAGCAAGAATTGAGTTTCTGTTACAGTTATGTAACAATACATTTTGGGTTCACTGTGAAACTGTTAGCCTATCTTCAAAAGCATCTGGCTAGTGAAAATCTATCATATACTGTCTTTTATATTTATTAAACATTATCTTTTATTTTATGTCTGTCCTAGGATTAACAAAGGAATGAAAAAGATGTATTTTAAATCTCACAAGGGATGTAAAAAAAGTTTAAAATGAATTTTCAAAATATTTATATATAAACATTTAATTAACAAAGTTTTCACCAATGCTTTCAAATTCTGTTTATAAAAAAGCTTGAAGGATTGTCTATAGGATAAAAATCAGTGTAAGTGATAGAAATTGTCATATTTCACTGATATGTTATAGTTTCCTGTTTTACTAACTTTTCCTAATTTAACATTTCATAAAATCCTTTCCTTCTTAGGTATGTATAGATTCTTATTTTCAGTGATGACAGTTCCATTTACATAAACTTATTGCTAAACAGATTATATAATCTTATAAAAAGCAATTTTAGAATTCACAAAATAGTTAACAGAAAGGACCCAAATGAAAAATATAACACAATTTAGTGAAATATGCATAGTGAATTAGGGAATAAAGCAGAATATCAATGTTTCACAAATAAGTGTAAAAGATTATTCTCTTCAATCACCCCTCATGATGCCTTTTATAGGTTATCTTCTTGATTTTGTAAGTAATCTTCTTAAATATCTTCCTCCAAATATAAGTCTTTCATCATATATACTGTTCTGAATACTGAAATATTTGCAGTTGGGAATAAATGCAAATGACAAAGATTACCTTAGAATCTATCTTTTATATTGTGGAGCTCAGAAACAATATATAGAAACACACTAGAGTACGAAAAAAGCATATGCTTATATTTTCAATTCAAAATATAATTTTCAAAGTTAGGCTTTTTATATTGTTCAGTGCAGAAAAAATATTGAAGTTATGAATGTTGGCTATTTTTCAGGGTCTGAAAATTAATGTTTATGTGAAACAAGTACATCATAATAATGAATTACATTATAGAACTGGAACATAACCTCAAACTTTAATGGTTTGTTGATATGTGGAAAATGTGAAACTAATAAAAACAACATTTTCTTTTATTTAATGAGTAATTCAATTGTTCTTTAAACATTGCTTAAGCATTTTAATTGACTATTATTTCCTTTATAGTATTTTCCTCTTTGAAAAACTTATGGTTTCATTTTTATATCTTCCATGTTTTTTTCTATATGCTTTAAAAATCCATTATTACTTATTAGCAATATAAATAGTTTTGTGCTTTTCGATTACACCAATGTCATGTTCTAGCTGTTTCATTTCTTTTTCCAGCTTCTGTTTGCGAATCTTCTTCGGTATGGAGTCTATGAAGACTGAGAGGGACTGGAACTCTTTGTGCACCTCTTCCCAGTTCTTTTTCAGCCCCTGAAAATGATACACAGAACTGAAGACTGAAGCAAATTGCAAAAGTAAGTAAATGGTAAAGAAACTGTACTGATAACAAAATTGTAAACAGGTAAAAGATACTGATGAAAATAACTTTTAAAATGATACATATTTACCAGGGACTTGGCCACAGTAATGAAAAATCCTGTACAGAGGCCAAATTCTGTCCTTGATTGTCTGCTAAATCCCCATTGGGAGTATTTATTTGTGCTGTTTTTAATGTTACTGTACTCATTTTTAACATCAAATATGCATATGCAGGGTTATGAGTGCTATGGTACTAAGCTAACAGCAAACGTTTTGGTAAAAACCAACAACTGAGAATTGATACTGCCAAGTAAAGGACATTTTTGAACAGGAAATTATTTCTTATGAAATTTTTACTTTTTTCTTCATATTATTTTTCCTTTTTTAATCCTCTTTTTATTTCTCTTCAACAGAAAAATCATACCAAAAGTCTTGAGTCTGACTTGCACAACTATATTTTCTTATATTTGACAAAATGGGATTGTAAGAATGCCAAAAATCAATTTTGCAAAGGATGATCATTTATATATCCTTTCAATATATTAGAAAGAACAAATTGTCCTCCCCATAGCCAAGGGATCTATACTTCCCATTAATGTATTCTAGAAATGATTGGAATGTCATTAAATGTATCCCATATGCTAATTCAATAATGTAGTTAATGTTTTATTGTCTCAGAAATCAACAAATTCAAAATTAGGGGTCTCTTAGGAGTGATAAAGTTTTTTTCCATCTCTGCCTGGTTATCATTTCTTATCACAGTGCACTAGGGGGCTCCACTGACAAAATGATCTTAAACTTCTGAGTTTAATTCAATGAATTAACTCTTCATCATTCATTATGGGCACAGATCATTTTATTGACATGAGAGAAAAACTCTAAAACAGACAATGTTATTTAAAATATTGCCTGGAAAACATGATCCTTGAAAAAAAATGGCCATATCTTAGGTTTAAAAGAGGATTAGAGGTATCATATAATAAAGCTTCATAATAAGCTTTCATAGTACAAATTCAAACTTATGGAAAGTTTTTGGGGATGATAAAAGTTCAGAGATATAGTCCCCTGCTTAGGTAAAAATGGTAACAGAATAGGGTACACTGTATGGAATAGATTTGTTGGGGAAAAGCACAATAACAGTCTTTTGCCCTTAAGTAAGATTATATTATAGACCTGGGCAAAGGAAAGAGAGAGGAAAATACCCAGGTTAAATTCTAAAAAGAGGGAAATAGGTTGTCATAGTTCTCAATAGGGCATAAGACATATTCCAAAAAGAAGTCTTCAAAAGAACTCTATGTCTTCATGGTCTTTCATTATGAAATGTGAAATATGTTCCCACAGTGCTCCACAGGAGTACTTATTGCAGAGAGAAATCTATATATGTATGCACTTTCAAATATCAAAGGTTTTTCATAGCCAGTTGGTGATATTTCCATATTACTTCTGGTCACAGCAGCTATACTTTTTCTCTGGATTTTCTTTTAGAGGACAGTTTGCTTTTATCTTCTAATGTATACAACAGTGTTTGGATCAAAGTCAACATATAGAGATGAAAACTAAATAGAACTAACATGTCATATTATGTTGTAGTAGCCTCATTGCTGATTTTAAGATGCCTCCACTTTTTTGTTGTTGTTATTTTATCTTAAAAAAAGTCTTTTATCCATTGCAACAATAGTGCCCCCTCTACTCCTCTTGGGGATCAAACCCAGGGCTCACTGCATGCATCAAACCCAGGGCAAGCACTCTACCACTGAGCCACAGTCCCAGCCTTTTCCATTATTTTCACTTCTTAATTTTTCCCTTTTCTATTTTAAAGCTAAAATAACATTGTTAATTTTGAAAAAATAGGACAATTGGTCATATCATAAGGAGTACCTACTGTTTCACATTCCTTTTGTATCTACCATACCCTCAAATATTCTCCATCTTCTTGCCTGCTCACTGACTAGGGGTGGAGGGCAGGAGTTGATTCCTATGGGCTGTCTCCTGGTTCTTGTGCCCTTTGGCTATTGACTGAGTTCAGCCAAAGCAAGCACTGGTGGAAAGGGAGAGAGGCTGGGTATTCTTACCCCTCTCCCTCAGCACTGCCTGGATGTTAGTTCTAGCTGCACTGTGACTGTGACAGGCGGCCCCTCTTCAGGCTCCAGATTTCACTAGGCCCTGATAACCCTATTACCTGTCCCTGCCCTTCAAGCACAGGTGGTGGTAGACTCCCTTTGTTCTTAGTCATGGGCACCCTCAGTGTCCCTTGTTGGCTTCTTTAATCCTACACTTCACTTCTGTAAGAAGTTCCTTCTTAAATTCTCTTAGAACTCCAGCTGAACATGCTTTCTATTTCCTGCTGGAGCTCTGACTGATAAAGCTACCCTTGGGTACCTCCTATACCTCTCATGGAATTTGTCATGTGTGGTGAGACAAAGACACCAAATGCAGTCAGCCCACAATAATGAGGGTTCTGCATCCATGAGTTAATAGGAAAGATAAAATAATTGGTTTAGGTATAGTTTCAATTATTCTAGAGCTCCATCTAGTGAAAGATATCTGATTTATGGGCATTTTTTAAATATAAATTCAGGGACATAAGAATGAAAATAAAAATACTTTTTTACCTTATTTATACATGTTTGTTGTATTAGAAGGTAGGCTTCCTTACAACGCAAGCTCACCAAGTTGGTAACAAAATATTATTCCATGGGTTCCTACATTAAAACTTTTTGCTCTGCCAGAGAGTCAGTTTTGCTGCATGGAGTTTGTCACTATAACCAAAAGAGATTGTTCTGACATGAAAGTCAGAGTGCTGGCTTCAATAACCAAGTAGAGGGCAGACTGGAAGGCCTTTCAGAGATGTTCCAAAGAGTGACACACCAGTATAAATCACAGAACACTGACCTGGAGAACAGCTTCCCTCTCTTCATCAGAGAGCCTTTTCATAGCTGCTTTCTTAAGGTTTTCCTGGATATAATTGTCATATTCTTCTTGGGCTTTCTTAACTTCCTCATTTCGTTTACATATGTATTCAGGTGTGATCCCATAATCCTGTAAGGATTTTTCAAGAAAAAAATTACTAAAATTCGGAATGCAATCTTACATATGTTTATAAAGCAACCAGGACTAGAGAAAAAAAAGAAATTCTACAGACTTAAAGACTTTGCTCCACATGAAAAAATTCAGTGACTTCCCATAGAGAACTAGTTGATTCTAGTCTTCTAAAACTGAGTTTTATTTGTTTTCCCTCTTCTGAATGTTCCCAGTGCCTGTTCTCATGACTCCATCCTTTACCCCTAAGAGCTGGCTTTTCTTTTCTATATGTTATGTGCTTCTATTTGTATATGTTTCTCAAAATATAAGTAACACCTAATCTACTGAAAAAGCTTTTACCTTGAAATCTCTTGAGTACCTTTGAGGTCTCTTTTTCATGATCTTGTTAAATAAAAGAAGATTAATGTGCCCAAGACATTAGAAAAGCAAAGTCCTTGCATCATATGAAGCCTCTCAAAGAGAAAATTGACTTGGGAACCCTCAAGTTGTTTTTGGAAAGGCAAAATACATTTTTAGGCTCCTGGGCTATTTAGAAGGATTGATAGCGAAGACATCAGCTGTGATTCTTTCAGATTAATGCATGCATTGATTTCATTGTCTACAGAAACAGAACTATTCCACATTCATTCTTCAAAAAGTATTTGAGAAATGTACTTGGTGAAAGGTATAATAGTGAATAAGAAAGGCAAAGTTTCTGCTCTCATGGCATTTGCACTCTGTGGTGAGAGAGATTCACCAAAAACAGACTGCAGTTAGTCCTCCATATCTGAAGGTTCTGCATCCATAGATTCAACCATGGATGGAAAATATTTTTGAAAAAGTGTGTACAGACTCTTTTCATGTCATTCCCCAAACAATACAGTGAAACAACTATTTAAATAGCATTTACATCTGTTTTGGATTTAAAAGTAATTGAGAGATGATTTAAAGCACAGAAGGATGTACATAGTTTGTATGCAAACACTACACTGTTTATGTAAGCAGCTTGAGAACCTGCAGATTTTGGTATCCACGGGGTCTCTGGTGGATATCCAGAGAAAAGACTGTATGAAATAAAATAAAGTAATATAAAGGCTAAAAAGGGTAAAGAAAATAACAGAGGCTACTATAGATAAATAAGGTTGTCAGGGGAGACCCTCTGCGGGAGCAGCAACTGGGAAGTATGGTAGTCACTGAAGTTATTCACAGTGTTCTGGTTCTTCTCTTCCTAGGTATTTGGTAGAACAACACTGTCCTGCTCCCCTTGAAGTAAAATTTAGCTAGGTAACCTGACTTGTCCAGTGTGTGTAGAGGTATCAGTGGATAATCTCATTCTTCTTCTGTTGGGCCTAGTGACAAGCAATGTTTTGAGTTTTCTGGGTCCAAAAAGGACAAGAAGCAGAGCCTCTAAAAAAGTACACTGCCCTATACAGATAAACTCTAAAGGCACAGTGTTTTGGTCAGTTAGTGCAGTGATAAACAGATTAATGCACTTCAGGAAATACAGAGGGCAACAGTTCATTATAACTCAGCACAACTGATATTCATAATGATGATAATTCTGTAGCTTTACACACAAGACTAAATTATAGTCAGCAGACTCCGTTGAAGAAAAGGAATAGCGAGATGCATTTTACGAAAAAATAATCTCATAGATGGGCAAAAGCTTCAGGGATCTGAAATATTTCTAGGTGCTGAATCACTGAAGGTAAGTGTATACTATTAATATTAAACTGCATATAATACAATAATTACTAATAGGGCATTATGTAAAATTGTGGATGTGTAACCTACGTGATTCTGCAATTGGCATTTGGGGTAAAATTGGGAGTTCATAACCCACTTCAATCTAATGTATGAAATATGATATGTCAAGAGCTTTGTAATGTTGTGAACAACCAATAAAAAAATAAATAAATAAAAAAAATAAACTGCATATAATATTCATTCTTCGTTGTACTTTTAGAGGTGCCTAGGCATTGTGTTAAGTTCTTTATAACATTTAATCCTCTTCGTTGTACTTTTAGAGGTGCCTAGGCATTGTGTTAAGTTCTTTATAACATTTAATCCTCAGAACAACCCAATGACTTATTAGAGATCACAGGAGTAGAAAGTGGCAGAACTAGGATTTGAAATGATGTCTCACTACTATTGCTATAGACCTCAAGTAATCATCCACCTTCAATTTGTTTTCACAAATTGTTTCTCAAAATACAAATGACACCTAATTTACTGAAAACTAAAACATGAGGATTACTCAGTTAAAAAATGCTTTGTCTTTAAAAACATTTATTTTCTAATTTATTAATAATATATTTTTGAAATTTAACCCTGATAAATTAAGTGGAATAAATCTTTCATCAGAAATTTAGTGGAATAAATTTTTCATCATTGTTTAATCAGTGACACCAAGAGGACAGTAGGTGCCAGTCTTGTCATGGTTTGGTAAACAAACACAGATATATTAACCTGGTGTTTTTCTGTTTCCATGATGGATTCTCCAAATTTTTTGTTCAATATAGAATATACTTTGAAGTGGGAAACTGAGGCAGAGAGCATCCAAGATGAAGGGCAAAGTGTGTGGCAGTTGGTGGCATAACAATCAAAGAAGAAGAGTTTCTATGTGATAGGGCAGAAATTATGGATTGGAATGACTTTAAGAAGCCTGGATAGGGGCTGGGTTTGTGGCTCAGTGGTCAAGCGCTTGCCTAGCATGTGTGAGGCCCTGGATTGTATTCTCAGCACATACATAAATGAAATAAAGGTTCATTGACAACAACAACAACATAAATAAATAAATAAATAAGCCAGGAGAGAAAATTTTCACTTTTTCCTAACCATGAGACAAGGACTATGAGCACCTTCTTGAGGCCAAGAAGGAGGAAGTATCACAAAGAGCCTTAAGAAACTTTGTCAGCATGTGCAACTGACTTCTAGATTCCTGCTACAACTCTTCCAGAGGTGATCTTGGAATACTGAGTAAGAAGAGTTGCACGGAAAATAAGTTGTGCTCTCTGAGAATAGCCTGAGGTTTCTGTTCTGATTTGCCACAGGCACTGGATTTACCAGGGCAGCTCACTGCACTACAATCACCACTGGAAATTTTCCTTTTTCCTTCCTTCCTCTCTCCCTCCTGTTTTCTTCCCTTCCCTTCACTTCTTCGGTCCCTTCCTTTTTTCTCCCATTTCTTGCCACAACTTACTATTATTTTTCTTTAGGGTTTTGTACTCATTTAACATGTGTTTCAAGCACTTTTATCCTCTATAAGTATATTAAGTATACAAAAAACAACAGGATTTGTATGCTTTTCTTTGTAGGCTTTTTAATTTTAAAGATCTTCTATATCTACACCAGTAAACCCAAGCTTCTCTAAAATCCACCAATGAAATTATATGCCTAGCTTATAAACATGTTTTCAGATAGAAATGAAGGACCCGAAAGAACTAGATTATTTGACAGTGCTTTCAAGGCTTTGCATCAAACTAGAAATAGATAAATATATAGTAAATGTGCTTTTAGTGACATTTTCACCTCACCCCAAATTAAAATATTTCAGAAAAATTGTTATAATTATGAAATATATTAATAACTGAAATTAAGGAACGTAATTGTAAATTTCACCTACTGAACTCTGTGGGATTTGTTCATTACAATTTCTCCGTTATCATCACATTATATTTGGACCAAACACAGATTGCTAGGGAATGGGAACTGGCAATCTAGATAATTTGTTCAGAGAAAGCACTATTAATGATAACATAGACAGTTGTTAGGAATACCACATTTAAGTTATTTAAATCTCAGTTCTCTCAAAATGGATCAAGGAGCTCGACATTAAACCAGAGACACGGCATCTGATAGAAGAAAAAGTAGGGTATGATCTACATACTGTGGGATCGGGCTCCAAATTCCTCAATTGGACACCCATAGCGCAAAAGTTAACAACTAGAATCAACAAATGGGACTTACTCAAACTAAAAAGTTTTTTCTCAGCAAAAGAAACAATAAGAGAGATAAACAGGGAGCCTACATCCTGGGAACAAATCTTTACTCCACACACTTCAGACAGAGCCCTAATAACCAGAATATACAAAGAACTCAAAAAATTAGACAATAAGATAACAAATAACCCAATCAATAAATGGGCCAAGGACCTGAACAGACACTTCTCAGAGGAGGACATACAATCAATCAATAGTACATGAAAAAATGCTCACCATCGCTAGCAGTCAGAGAAATGCAAATCAAAACTACCCTAAGATACCATCTCACCCCAGTAAGATTGGCAGTCATTAGAAAGTCAAACAACAATAAGTGCTGGAGAGGATGAGGGGAAAAGGGCACTCTTGTTCATTGCTGGTGGGACTGAAAATTGGTGCAGCCAATTTGGAAAGCAGTATGGAGATTTCTTGGAAAGCTGGGAATGGAACCACCATTTGACCCAGCTATTCCCCTTCTCGGTCTATTCCCCAAAAACCTAATAAGAGCATGCTACAGGGACACTGCTACATCGATGTTCATAGCAGCACAATTCACGATAGCAAGATTGTGGAATCAGCCTAGATGCCCTTCAATAGATGAATGGATAAAAAAATGTGGCATTTATACACAATGGAGTATTACTCTGCATTAAGAAATGACAAAATCATAGAATTTGGAGGGAAATGGATGGCATTAGAGCAGATTATGCTAAGTGAAGCTAGTCAATCTTTAAAAAATAAATACCAAATGACCCCTTTGATATAAGGGGAGTAAACAAGGACAGGGTAGGGACAAAAGTTTGAGAAGAAGATTTACATTAAACAGGGATGAGAGGTGGGAGGGAAAGGGAGTGAGAAGGGAAACCGCATGAAAATGGAAGGCGATCCTCAGGGTTATACAAAATGACATATAAGAGGAAAGGAGGGGTAAGACAAGATAATACAAATCGAAGAAATGATTTACAATAGAAGGGGTAGAGAGAGAAAAGGGGAGGGGAGGGGAGGGGAGGGGAGGGGGGATAGTAGAGAATAGGACAGACAGCAGAATGCATCAGACACTAGAAAGGCAATTTGTCAATCAATGGAAGGGTAACTGATGTGATACAGCAATCTGTATACGGGGTAAAATTGGGAGTTCATAACCCACTAGAATCAAACTGTGAAATATGATGTATTAAGAACTATGTAATGTTTTGAACGACCAACAATAAAAAAAAAAATCTCAGTTCTCACTTTAAACATGACAAGGCTACCTTTTTATTGATGTACTTTGGAATTAGTCCTGAAGTTTCAAGATCATGCTTGTCCCCAGTTCTTTTGTCAACATAAACTGGCTTAGGCTTTTTAGCCACTCCCATGATGACATCGGCTGCATTTGTATTTATAAAATTTTTTCCACTCTGTATTCCCATGACTGGATGATCAGTCCTCAGTGGCACAGTAGGCTTCCTGGGCTGATTCCAATCAAATTTTTTTTCTGTTAAATATAACATTTCCTTGTTAATATTAAGTATCAACATTGCTACTCAATACTATTTATAATATCCAGATATTGGGATTCTATTAATAATAAATTCAAATACCTATAGTAAAAAGTTCTTACTATCCCCAAACTTATTGAGTTGGGTACATTAATTATGTAGGGCTTTATATATGTCAATCATACCTCAATAAAATAGTTAAGAATATAAGGAATCAAAATACAAAAATATTAAGTACAACATAATCAAATAATATGTTGAAAAAGAGTATAAAAATCTTAGGGAGAAGGATAAGCATCCTAAATCATATGCTAGCTCACTAATACACTTTTACTATCTACTATGAGATATATTTTATAAAGACTACAATAATAAATGGTCAGCTCTGTTTAAAATGCTTATATAAGGAACACTAAAAACTTATGGGGACTATCAATATTACCAATAATTGTTTCTTCAGAAGAAAATTACTGTAAAATCATCAAATAAATAAATTGAGCTTGATATATTGAAAGCCTATGAATCTATGGATTTTTTTCACTTAAATTATTATTATTATTGTTATTATGTATAAAAATCTTGGAATAGCCATATAGACAAAACACAGCTTAACAAATAAAATATCACCAATGTAGTTGAAATTTCATATCCATTCTTACCTGACTGCCCCTCATTTCCTAAAGTAACTACTTTCCAGAATGTATTTTATTTCTCTATACAACATGCTGTTCATTAAACACAGATGAAATTCATTATTTTTACATAATCTCTTCAGCTCAGCTATTCCAACCAATCTATTTTTTTTTTTTTTTTTGGTCCTGGGGATCAAACCCAGGGCCTTGTGCCTGCAAGACAAGCACTCTACCAACTGAGCTATATCCCCAGCCCACAACCAATCTACTTTGATACAGTCATAACAACATGGTGTGTCAAAATGCCAAAATGTAAATAATAATAATTTATTTCCAAGAACTGAATGCAACAACTATCTTCGAAAGGTCTTACTTCAATCTTAAGTTCGTCACTATTTCTAGAGACTTTGACTTTATGCACTTCTACATTGTTTGTTTATGGGTTTATATAACTTATATTATCTGAAAAACAATACTTATTGTTAAAAGTTATGGACTGGGTATAGACGGAGGAGAGGGATAGCTGGGTCAAATGGTGGTTCCATTCCCAATTTTCCAAGAAATCTCCATACTCCTTTCCATAACACAGCCACATCAATGTTTATAGCAGCACAATTCACAACAGCTAAACTGTGGAACCAACCTAGATGCCCTTCAATAGATGAATGGATAAAAAAATGTGGCATATATACACAATGGAATATTACTCATCAATAAAAGAGAATAAAAGCATGGCATTTGCAGGTAAATGGATGGAGTTAGAGAAGATAATGCTGAGTGAAGTTAGCCAATCCCAAAAAGCTAAATGCCAAATGTTTTCTTTGATATAAGGAGGCTGATTCATAGTGGGATAGGGAGAGGGACCATGGGAGAAATAGACAAACTCTAGATAGGGCAGAGGGGTAGGAGAAGAAGGGAGGGGGCATGGGGTTATTAATGATGGTGGAATGTGATGATCATTATTATCCAAAGTACAGATATGAAGACATGAATTCGTGTGAATATACTATGTATACAACCAGAGATATGAAAAACTATGCTCTATATGTGTATTAAGAATTGTAATGCATTCCACTGTCATATATAAATAAATAAGTCATGGACTGGATTAATCTTGTTAGGAGCCAAATTGAATTCTTAATCCCCAGCACCTCAAAGTGTGTGTCTTTGGGATTAAGGTCCTAAAAGAGTTAAGCTAAAATGAAGGACTACAGTAGCCCTTAATCTGAGTGGTGTCCTCATAAAAAGAAATTTGGACAGACATACAAAGAGGGAAGACCATGTGAAGACACAGAAAAGAAAACCATCTATCTATAAGCCAAGGAGAAATGCCTTAGAAGAAACCAATCCTGTTTGACATCCCAATGATGGACTTTTCTTACTTCCAGAACTGCTGTCTCTCACTGGACAGTTTTGGATAGTTTTAAAGCTCCTGCAACACCCTGATTATGAGTGTGTATGGCGTGGCACTTGGGAATGACCCCAGGGCCTCACACATGCTGAATATGGACACTATCACTAAGTTACATCTTCAGCTTTAACCCTGAATTTCTTAGTTATTCTTTAGGCTAGTTAAAATTTGCATTTGCTTTTGCCTTACAATATTTATGAGAGAAGAGATGGATTTCAGGAAGAAGCTTTATTTTATCTATAAGAAGACTTATTTTTTCATTTATTTGATACATAGGATTCATGTAGTTTGGTAGTTGTATTATATAATATGCTTAGCCTTAGGGCAGATACATGAGGACCCAAGGGATATTGCTGGTCTCAAGGCATTGAAAATATTGAGTTCTATTTTAAGATTTTCCAGTATTCTCAAAAGGTATTGTTGGTCACAAAATACCAAGACTCCACTAGAAGAAAATAGAAAAGAGACTTTGGAAGTCATGAATTAAGCATGAATTTTTTATTTTCAACTTGCTTTTTCCATATTTCCTAATAATTACCTTTCCCTTTGTCATAGGGTATGGTTTATTTAAGAGGATTATAGGACATAAAACACTGCCACAATGTGATGTACTTTCACTTGTGCCAAAATGTACACCCCAAGTTGGGCTTGAGATGTTACACTATTTCCTTGATGCCAGCAGACATAAAAAGGACAACATTTTAAAGAGAAATACTCATTTGGCTCTTTTCTTTCCTGCCCTAAGACATCAAGCAAGACATACCTAGGATAGGAAGAGTGTGATTTCATGGAGACTTTGACACACATCTACTTCCCTACACTCTCATGTTCCTAATAGCCTTCTTTCCTGATATCAATATACTCTATGAATTGACTCAACTACATAATTTTTGAGGTCCACTATAAAACAAAAACATAGGGCTACACAATAAAAAACTATTAAGAGTTTCAATATTGCTAGAGCAGAGCATTAAATCAAATGTGGGACCCTTCTAAATGCAGGTGCTATGCAACTGCATGGGTAGCACATTCATGAAGCTGGCACTCATTCATGAAGCCTCTTCCACACTTCATGGGTGTGCTTTGTGGTCATAGATTCTGAGAAAGTGAAAGCCTATACTCAAAAATGAGCCTGGGATTGCTTTAACAACTAGTAGTAACTGCAATTTTCATCTCTTAGAAAAAAGATCAGAGAAAGAGCTTGGGGTGTAGCTTGGTGGTAGAGCACTTGCCTAGTATATGCAAAGACCTGGGTTGGATTTCCGCACCAAGAAAAAAAAAATTCAACAAAGTTTAAATGCTTGAGAGATCTTGCTCATTAATCAGAAACTATCTGGGGTTTTAGGCTTCTGAAAATAATTGTTGTTTTTAATTGAAGCCACATAAGTAGGAATTGAAATGAGGAGGCACTTAACGCTAGGAGTGGGGCTTTACTGGACAAACCAAGATGGAGTTCAAGATGCTTGCCCCATCAGCAGTCCATTTTGGGGGCAACTTATCCCTTCCCACTCTCTTTTTCTACTATATTCTCTACTTCTACTTTCTTCTAGTCACCCAAGTTCTGCTTAATATCAGGCAAAGTTGCTATTACCTATTCATATTCAATATTTATTGACAATAAAATAATTTTTAGCTAAATTAGCTAATATTTTGTTAATTTTTTTTAGTTGTAGGTGGACACAATACCTTTATTTAATTTATTTTTATGTGGTGCTGAGGATCAAACCTACTGCCTTACCCATGCAAGGCAAGCGCTCTACTCACTGAGCTATGACCCCAGCCCTAAATTAGCTAATATTTTCAATATTAAAAAGAAAAAGTGATAAAACCTACTGGGTGGTAGAGTTTTTTCCTTCGAATGTTTCTTTAGGAAATCCTTTGGAGTAGGTACTTCAACTTTAGCTGGTCCCATAGTTTTCATTGCAGTTTTAATTTTTTTCATGTCATTTTTTATAGTTGTCTTAAAAATTGATTTGTACCTGAAATTGAATTTATAAAGTCATAAAGTCATAGTGTTTGTTTTTCTAGCAATAATATTTCAAGTTTAAAAATAGGCACACATTTCTAATTTACATACGACTATATTCATATGGAGAACAATAGCAATAAAGTAACTTGATATGAGCCCTGAGAATGAGCCTTGTGAAATCTAGATGGAAGCACTGGCCTAAGAAATAGGTGCCAGGACAAAGGTATTGCATTTTCTTATTGTCTTCTGAACATCAGTACCGTAGGCTGTGATGACCCCTCTGTTATTCCTGATATTAGTAATTTGTGTCTCCTCCCTTCTTCCCTCCCTTTCTTTTTCCCCAATCCTTATTAAACTTGCAGGAATTTATTAATTTTATTGATCTCAAAGAACTAGAATTTTATTGATTTTCACTGATGGAGATATGTTCTCCATTTTAATGATTACTGCACTGATCATTATTATTTCTTTTCTTTAGGTTTAATTTTCTTTCTTTTTTCTGTAGTTTCTTAAGGTACAAGTTTAAGTATTAGATTTTAAACCTTTATGCTTTATCTAATATAAGTTTTTAAAGCTATAAAATTCCCTCAGCACTGCTTTAGCAACATCCATAATTTTGATTCATTATGCCTAATTTCATGTAACCCAAAATACCTTTAAAATTACATTTTTATATCTTTGAGAAGTTTGTTTAGATAAGCTTGTTCAGTTTCATATATTTGGGCTTTCCAGGAACCTCTCTAAATGATTTCTAATTTATTTCCTTGATATCTGGAGAATATACTTTATATAACTTCAATCCTTTCAAAATTTGTGATACTCACTCAATGACACAAAATATGGTCCAGTCTGGCAAGTGTTCTGTATATGCTTGAAAAAAAGCATATTATGCTAATCATGGATAAAGTGTTTTTTAAATGACAGTTAGATCAAACTGGTTGAGGATATTTTCAGGTGAACTTCCTGTTTTCTTGTACTTACTGATTTTGTACCTTTTCTATTTCCTGAAAGAGAAATGCTGACATCTCTGACTATAATTATGGAGATGGTTAACTCTTTTAACTCAAACAGCTTTTGCTTCATATATTTTGAGGCACTGTTAGTGTTGCTTTATCATCTTTAAAAACTGACCACCACTTCATCATTATAAAATACACTCTTCATTCCTTTAAAATTCTGTACTCTAAAATCTACTGTCTGATACTATTATAGACATTCCAGCATTCCTTTATGATATAGTATATATTTTTCCATCCATAGAGTTTTTACTTGTCAGTGTCTTAATTTTTAAGAGATATTTCCTAAAAATATAGAATTTTCAACATCATTCTAAATGGAGAAAAATTAAAAGCGCTCCCTCTAAAAACTGGAAAAAGACAGAGATGCCCTCTTTCACCACTTCTATTCAACACAGTCCTTGAAACTCTAGCTAGAGCAATCAGACGGATGAAAAAAAGTAAAGAGATATACACAGGAAAATAATAACTCAAAACTATCACTATTTGCTGATGACATGATTATATATTTAGAAGATCTGAAAAATTCCACCAGAAAACTTCTAGAACTAATAAATGAATTCAGCAAAGTAGCAGGATATAAAATCAATACCCATAAATTAAATGAATTTCTATACATAACCAATGAATCCACTGCAAGAGAAATTAGGAAAAGTACCCCATTCATAATAGCCTCAAAAAACCCAAAATAGTCAGGAATCAATCTAACAAGAGGTGAAAAACCTCTACAATGAAAACTACAAAAGTCTAAAGAAATAAATTGAAGAAGATCTTAGAAGATGAAAATATCTCCCATGCTCTTGGATAGGCAAAATTAATATAGTCAAAATGGCCATACTATCAAAACTGTTTTACAGATTTAATGCAATTCTTACTAAAATCCCAAAGACATTCTTCATAGAACTATAAAAAGCAATTATGAAATTCATTCGGAAAAATAAGAAACCCAGAATAGCCAAAGCAAGCCAAAGCAAAAAGAGTGAAGCAGGAGGCATCACAATACCAGATGTTAAACTATACTTCACAGCAATAGTAACCAAAATGTCATGGTATTAGTACCAAAGTCAACATGTAGACCAATGATACAAAATAGAAGACACAGACACAAACCCACAGAAATATGGTTACTTCATACTAGATAAAGGTGGAGAAAAGTAGCCTATTCAACAAATGGTATTGGAAAACTGGAAACCCATATGTAGCAAAATGAAATTAAATCTCTCTTATCCTGCACAAAAAATCAACTCAAAGTGAATGAAAGACTTAGACACTAGAACAGAGACCCAGTGCCTAATAGGAAAAAAGGTAGGCCCAATTCTTCATCGTGTTGTCTTAGGACTTGACTTCCTTTACAAGACCCCTAAAGTGTAAGAAGTAAAATCAAGAACCAATAAATGGGATGGATTCAAACTAAGAAGCTTCTTCTCAGCAAAGGAAATAATCAATAATATGATGAGAGTGCCTGAAGAATGGGAAAAAATCTTTACCACACACACCTCAGAACACTAATCTTCAGGATATATAAAGAACTCAAAAGACTTAACACCAAAAAAATTAAAATCAATCAATCAATCAATCAATAAATGGGCTAAGGAACTGAACACACACTTCACAGAATACGAAATACAGTTGATCAACAAACATATGAAAAAATGTTCATCATCTCTAGCAATTAGAGAAATTCAAACCAAAACTACTTTAAGATTTCATCTCATTCCAGTCAGAATGGCAATTATCAAAAATACAAGCAATAATAAGTGTCGGCGAGGATGTAGGGGAAAAGGCACACTGATACATTGCTGGTGGGACTACAAATTGGTGCAACCATTCTGGAAAGCAAAACCTTAGAAAACTTGGAATTGATCCACCATTTGACCTAGCTGTCCCACTCCTGTTGGGGGGGTCATACCCAAAGGACTTAAAATTAGCATATTACAGTTATGCAGCCACATCAATGTTTATAGCAGCTTAATTCACAATAGCTAAACTATGGAACCAACCTAGATGCCCTTCAACAGATGAATGGATAAAGAAAATGTGGTACATATCACAATGGAATATTACTCAGCCTTAAAGAAGAATGAAATTGTGGCATTTGCAGGGAAATGGAACTAGAGAAGATCATGATAAGCGAAATAAGCCAATCCCCAAAAAACAAAAGCCAAATGTTTTCTCTGATAAGGGGATGCTGATCCATAGTGGGGTGGGGAGTAGAGAAGAATGAAGGAACTTTGATTTTTGTAGAGGGCAATGATGGGAGGGATGGGGCTGTGGGGATGGGAAGGACAGTAGAATGAGATAGACATTATTATCCTATATACATGTATGATTACACTACTGGAGTGACTGCACCATGTACAGCCATAGGAATGAGAAGTTGTGTTCCATTTGTGTATAATATGTTAAAGTTCATTCTACTTTCATGTATAACTAGAAAAAAATTAAAACGTATATAGAATTTTTTATCCAACCAACAATCACTTATATTTGGCATATTTAGACCATTCACATTTAATATAATTTACAAGTATGTTTGTTGTTAAATCTTCCATGTTGCTGGATTTTCCAGCAACATATCCCATTGATTATTGCTTCTGTCTCTATTCTGCCTTGGTTTTGTTTTATTTTGGTGCTTTACAGTACACATGTTTAACATTTCATAGCCTACCTTCAAATAATATTATGCCACTTCATATATGCTGTAAGATTTGGGGCAGGGATGTTGCTCTAGAAAGCAGGAGGCCCTGCACTTCCAAAACAAAACAAAACAACCCAAACAACAACAAAAACTTACAAAACAATATTGCATTCACTCCACTCTTACTTATGTCCTAGTATTGTCACATATTTTACTTCTCTGTCAAAAAACCTCATAATTCATTGAGATAGTTTTTTTTAAATATAGCCAAATATGTCTTAAAGAGATTTGAAAAAAGTTCATATTTACTCATATATTTATCATTTCCAGTAGTCTTCATTCTGTTGTGTAAATCTAAGTTGCCAAATGGTACCATTCCTTCAGCACAAGAAATTTGCTGTCCTTTTTCTCCCCTCTATGCAATGTTTCTTTTTTCTTCTCTGACTGCATTTTAAGATTTTTCTCTTTATTAAGAGTTTTAATACATTTGATTATAATGTCCCTTGGTCTGGTTTTCTTCTTCTCCTTCTCCTCTTCTTCTTTTTTTCTCTGCTTGGTGTTCATTGTAATTCTTGAATCTATGGATTTAGAGATTTCACCAAACTTGACAATTTTTTTTTACTTTTATGCAAATATTTCCTATTTATCTAGCTTTTCCCTCATTTTCTGTGATTACATTTAGACCTATATTAAGCTGCTTGATATTGTCCCTTGCTCACCAATACTCTGTTCTCTTTTTCAGACTTTTTTCTCTGTTTAATTTTGTATTGTTCCATTGTCTTCAAATTCACGTATATTTTCTTCTTTAGTGTCTTAGCTGCTGTTAATCCATTCTGGTATACTATTTTCATTTTGGACATAGTATTCTTTATTTCTAGAAGTTAGATTTGGATCTTTGGGTTATTGTTGGTTCCTCTTCCATTTCTCTCCATACCTTGATTCTGCTTTCCTCTATCTTTCTGAACACATCATGAATATGTAAAATAACTGTTTTAATGTCCTTGTCTATTAATTCTCTCATTGATGTCATTTGTATGTCTGTTTCACATTGACTGATTTTACATGTTATGCTTTGTATTTTCATGGTTTTTTGTATGCCTAGTAATTTTTGATTGGATGCCAAACACTGTGAATTTTACAATATTGATTGCTCAATTTTTCTCTTTCCTTCTTTTGGCATTTTTGAAAATTGTTCTTAAGCTTTATGCTGGGATACAGTTATGATAGTTGGAAACAATGTGACCATTTTAAAGCTTGCTTTTAAGTTTTACAGTAGGACTACTTTAGATTTGAACCCTCAACTGAGGTAATATGCTCTGAGAGCGCCAATGACTGTGTATTAGGAGGTGTCTCTACTGACTAGTGAGGATGTGAATTTTACCTGGCACTGCAGCTTTTTGGCCGTGATTTCCTTGCTTTGGTAGTTTCATTACACACACACACACACACACACACACTCCTACTCTCCTCTCTGGTACACTACACTGAATTCCAGTGACTTTTGCCTTCCCAAACTCTGTATTCTGTCCTCTTAACTCTGGGAAATTCCTAGGCACTGTTGAAATTCTCTGTATGGAGAACGTTAGGGCAATTATAGGATTTGCCTCATTCATTTCTTTCTTTTAGGGAAGAATGCTTTGTGCTGCCTGTTGTCTAGTGTTTGAAATTCATTATTTCATATCTTTTTTTGGTCGTTCCCGTTGCTTAAGGTGAGAGGTTACATTCCATCCCTAATTGGAAGAAGGTTATCTATACTACTTTGAACAATTTGTAGTCTCTTCTCCCTTGTGCAGATAATTTATTTGGAAAATCACTGATTGATTGATTGATTTTTTTGATTTTGGGGTCTTTCCTCAATATTGAACTCAGTGGTTGGGAACCCATTATGGTCTAAATTAAATGAGTTCATTAGACATCTTCAGGAAATAATATTCAGGTATTAAAATAATAATAATAATAATATTCATGTCTTAAAATAATAATATTCTTGTCTTAAAATTCCCAGGGAAGTTGGGATTGGAAGAAATGGTGTCATAATCAATAACAATGAAACAATGTACATCTACTCCTACCTCTTTTTAAATTGCAATTTTGTGATTCAGATTTTTTTGTGAGCCTACTTATCTATAATGTTATAACTGGCTCTATTTTTTGCTTATTATTTGACAGGCTAGAATAATTCATTATTGTCATCTTCAATAAATGTGACACAACTACATCATATTGTCAACCATCACCATATAATAAGTCAGATCATTAACATGAGGAACACATTTTGTAATATTTTTTATAAGGCACACAAAAAATGATAGTGCTCAAAAGTTGGGATAGTTTGAAAAAACTTAATAGGGATTTTCCCCCCTAATGAATGATGATGGGCAACTGAGTAACAACTGTGTGTGTGTGTGTGTGTGTGTGTGTGTGTGTGTGTTTGTGTCTATCTTTAAATTTTAGGCCAATATTATTGCAATGTTACACTCCTTTGTGGAACAACAAACTCTGGAGATTAGACTCTATTAAAAAGTTCTTCACATTATTTCTTGCGGAGAATTTTTACAGGTAAATCAATACTCCGTAAGTTCACCTATCGGCATTGAAGTGAGAGTCTTTAATTCAGTCTCATGACTATATCTAGTAATTAATTTTTCAAAAACAGACACCAATTCTATCTCTAGCCTAGTTGTTTGTCTAAGGTAGGCTCTACACTTAATTGGTTACAACACTGTATGCCATTGAGTATAATTATTATTTTATTGCTGCTTAATATTTGTCACTATTCTATGATTTTCACAATAATAATTTAATTCTCAAAACAACCCTAAGAGATAAGTAATATTTTTTTAGTTTTATGGAAGAAAAAACAGGCCTGTAAAGTTGACGTGGGGAGGAAGAACAGGAGCTGAGACTGAGACACAAATTTGATATTAAGGCCCAGATCTTTAATCAGTCTGCACACTGCCTGAATAAATGAAACGAAACTAATAAGCACTTTTTGCTTCAATAGTGTGCATATTTTAGTCTTCTAATGATTTACTATGTAGTATATAGTTTTGTTATTTATAATACTCCTTTGTTCTAATGTATTGGGGCAAAGATATCAAAGAAAATGGGAAATGATGATAGTACTAATACACCGAACACATTAATAGAAATAGCATTATTTTTTTATTATTGGATATCCATCATGATTAAATTTTTAAAAACTAAAACTACATACCCCTTTATCTTACCTGTGTCCTTGAGGACAGTCTTATTCTTAAGAATTTGAGTCACGATGTCTGGTTAAGATAATAAACAGATATACACAGACTAACACACTTTTCTTCTAAACACAACCTCTTTTGTGGGGTAGTTACCAGGGATTGAACTCAGAGGCACTCAACCACTGAGCCACATCCCCAGCCCTATTTTGTATTTTATTTAGAGACAGGGTCTCACTGAGTTGCTTAGCGCCTCTCTGTTGCTGCGGCTTGCTTTGAACTTGTGCCTCCCCACTGGAAATACAGGTGTATACTCCCGCACGTGGCTAGAAACAACTTCTTATACCACAATATATTATATATACTGCTTAATATATTAATCCTTACTTTTTAATTGAATAATCTTCTTGAAAAAAGTTTACTTACCTACAAATTTCCCTGGCAACAAATTCTAAAGAATGATGTTGGCATATTTTATCTCTCAACATCTTAAGGTATATATAAAGACCTCTTACTATGTGTTATTTTATCTGTAGAAATCTGAGAGGTAACAACTCAAAATGAATAAATAGCAAGTCAATAACCGCATATGGTAGCTGTGATTTCCCTTGCTAACAAAAAATCGGATTTGTCCTTCCCTTCATCTGTATGTTTAAAGGGGAAAATAGTCTTTTTTGAATTATCCCTTCCATTACATAATTTCCCAGATTTTTTAATTCTTCTACATTACTTAAGTGATTCTATTAATTGTACCATATCTTCATTTGTTTAACTGTTTTTCCTGATTTTGAACCTTTTAGATAAAAAGTAAGGTCTAACTGTGTGTGTATGTGTGTGTGTGTGTGTGTGTGTGTGTGTGTGTTGTATAAACATGAAAAGAGCATTTGGATAAAAGTAATATAAGAGATAAGATAGTGTTTTATTATTGTGGAAATCTTCAGGGATTGCCTAGCTAGATGAGAAATATGAATAGTAGATTCTGAAATTATCATAAGACTGAGACCATAGATTGCAGCAATGGTAATTTTAGTATAAAATTTCATTATACCGAAAACAAAAGATTTTGGATTTTTTTTCTTTCTTTGAATATAAGTTCATCAAAAAGTTTGCTGCTTTCCTCAATTAAATTCTTGCAATTAAATTCAGCAAACTAAATAGGAAAGATCCTCAGGATAAAAATGACTATGTGCGCTGGGTTCGATCCTCAGCACCACATAAAAATAAAATAAAGATGTTGGGTCCACCGAAAACTGAAAAATAAATATTAAAAAATTCTCTCTTCTCTCTCTAAAAAAATGACTATGTCATCTAAGAATTCATAATAGCCAAGAAACAGATTGTTCAGCAAAGTCAAATACATAATGAGACTTTAAGAAAGTAAATGTTAGAAAGACTTCAGAATTATACAGATTGTTACTGATGGTGAAAACTGAATTCACCCTAACAGAATGTTCTTTTGGCACCACTTTTGGATGCTTTTCATTTCCTCTCACTTAGTCCTTTTTCTATGTATTTCTTCAGAATAAAAGCAAGGCAAGGAGTTTTTGCTGACACTCCAACATCTCCAAGAACTGATATAGTAGCACTGTTATACACTTAATAGGAGCTCAATTAATGCATTCCAAATGAATAGTGATTATTCTTTTAAGTGATCAAATTCTTTTTTTTTTTTTTTGGAAAAAAAAAGTCTAGATACAGTAAAGCTTTTAAATTTACTAATGAACATAATACCTATCTAAGAAAATATCTTAACATTCAAATTTAGTATTCTATAGAAAGTACAACCTACCAAGGTGTTACAGAGAGGAGGAACTTTATCTTGTATAGTATACAGGAATTTTGGACCAAAAGTTGGGTCAACAGTACATGATTTGAACTTTCTTTCATAAACTCTGAAAACTGTATCCTAGTTTAGTTTACACTCCTCTTTTCAATTTCTACTAGATTTTAAGAAACTAATGGAAATACAATACAGGTATTGCTCCAATTAAAACCAGATGCTCAGGTTTAAAACTGAATGACTTGCCCATTTGTTTTGCTACACACCCCAAGTAAATGATAAGTAAAAATTATTGACGTCATACTCAAAAGAGACCTTTGAGACTATCTAATCCACTTGTTTTCCAGATTGAAAAACAAATAAAAATTTAGTTTTAGAGTATATTTTTTTTAGCCTAGTGCTCTTTTAAAGGTAATATTGACATATATAGGAACAGGATAAAGATAAATGAAAGGATATATTTCAAGACCTATGAGGAAAAAGATTTTCTCTACCAGTTAACTTTTCTCCCCACAGATTTAATTAAGTTCTAAGAAGTACTTACACAGGCAAATAACTGGACTGTTTATTTGTGGTTCCCTTTGTGAGATTTGGGTGAAATTAGTGGGTACTAACAATTTTGTTAAAATTTTAACCAAATTACATATTTTTGGGTTGCTAGCCAACCATTATTCACTCCACTATTCCATTAAACCTGAAAAAAAGACCTTAAAATATATTCTATCTACTTTGTTTAGCCAATCAAAAGACCGAGGCTCAGAAACAAATGGGAATTTTTATTTTACAATAATCTTGGGGAAAAATATTCTGCCTTTAGAGAGGGAGTAGTAGTGCAGTTAGAAATACAACACTTGGCTCCTGAAATCAAACATCAAATGTCCTTATACAGAATAATAAAACTGATTTTTTTCTTTTGAATAACATCATGACATATTATGCTATTTTGTATAACACATCACATATAATTAGATAAGTTACAAAAATGACATAATGTATTAATAGGAGGCTAAGTGTAACATAATAAAATTACCATCTTATAGCACGGGACTGTCATCTGAATTGTGAAAAGCTAAACACCTAGATTTTTCGACCTCTAAGAAGTCGTCATCCAAGGTTACTTCATTGAGACAAAAATATATTTTATTTTTAAGAGTCCATAAATATTCCAATAAAATCATATTGGTATTGGTTAAGAAAAAAGAAAGAAAAAAGAAAGTCCTGTATTATGTATACTTAGTTAATCTGGACATGGAATCATTATTTCTTATTCTTGTTTACAACCTTTGCTTACCCACATACCTAGGAGGCTGAGGCGGCTCCTTCAAGTCACTGGGTATGAGGTTATAAATGCTCTCAGTAAAGCACGATGAATCCATCATCACCAAATGACTTCTTCACTACTGTTCTCAACTTTTTTCTCACTATACCGGTAACTCAGTCTCTTTCTTCACAGCTTCCCCTTTCTTTTTCTTGCTTCCTTGCTTTCTCAAGGAACTCAGGTTTCTCTTTCACATAATCCTCCCTTTGACCCCTTCTTAGCAGTTCTCTCTGGAGAAGAAAATACCCTGTCTATTCCTCCCAGGAATGCTTAGCGTTGTTGGCCTTGCGGTTGCTGTGGAAACAGTTACTAGGCGACGGGGAGATGGAAGGCCGCATTGCAAACCAGGTTTCCTCTTGTCTTTCTGCAAGGCTTTTTTCCTGTCTGACAAATTCATATGGAAGCCCCTGTGCCTTTGGGAAAAAAGGGATGAAAACAGTGTCCTCTAGAACATTTTGTTTTTTTTCTCACTTTTTACGTTTGGAGAAAAAAATTCTACTACAGCCGAAACCCAGCGGTGCGCAAGCGTCAAACATTAAAGCTCTAGTGCGCAGGCCCCAATCCTGGCCGGGGCTAGGAAAGCTTCTAAGGCCGAGCTGACGCACAGGCCCACGTGGCGAGCCGGACTTGAGGGCGGGAGGAGCCCAGGATCTTGGAGGGCGGAGCGCGGGAGAGAGTCACGTGCCCCCTGCTCGGAGCTCGGGCGTGGGGCGTGGGGCGTGGGGCGTGGCCGCGTAGGTCGGCGCAGGCGCTGAGGCCGCAGCGCGGGGCGGGGCGGGCCTGCTGAGAGCCGGGGTTACGGGGCTGTCTACTGAGGCGGTACTGGCGGTTTATGGACTCTTTCCATTTCCTTTCCTTTTCCCCGTCTTGTCAGTGTGGTTTTCTTGGTGAGTTACTGGAGGAGAAAGAAAGGAAAACTAGAGACCAATCTGTTTCCATCGCATGCGTTTCTCCCATCGTTCCTTCTTTCCGCTACTCAATTGTAATCTTTGCGCTATTCTACCTGCTGTTTCCGTCTGAGGCTTCTCAGACCCCTCCCTCCCTGCGAACCCTACCCACCACCTGAGCAAGTGCACGCCCGCCCTCCCGCGCCCACCTGCTCCTTCCACCTGTGGCGCCCTTACCCTCCCCCTTGGCCCTCTGCTCTTTCCTGCGCTGCCTGGTGAGCTCTCCGCCCCCGTTACCCTCTGGGCGGGCCCTTCCCTCTCCTGTTGCTTTCTGCAGACCTGTGCTTGAGCAGCGTCGCCTGGACCAGCGATCAAAGTTGTATTTCAGTGAAGCAATTTACAAAAACAGTGATGGGCTAGATTAAGTGTTTGTGCAGATATCTAGTGTAAATTGTACTATACTGTACATTAGCAAATTAGGCGATTTTTGCTAATGATTATTTTAATATATTTAAATAAAAATGGCTATCGATAGTGATATAAATAAGACAGTTTGAAAGGAAAATAAGCCCTTCATAAAAGTAACATTTTTATAGTATTGAAAGAGTACTTGAAAATCTTTTCAATCAAATACTTGAGGCTATTTGGTATGAACCATTAACAACAGGACTAACAATCTAACAACAGGAAAAGCTTAGTCGGATTTGATAGCAATTTAAAAACAAAGATAAGTGATGAACTTGTAAAATGGCTGTAAGATCTTTGTGATTACACTGTGGCCTTACACTATGTGCTCCTTCCACCAGCTCTCCTTGTCTGTTTCCTGGGAGGTAGGGGACTAACTGAAGGCCTCTTAGGTTTTGGGGTCCGTAGTCAGAAACAGCAGACCTTTTCTTCCCCTTGGCTGGTATATCCCTAGTACATTTCCATCTTACAGTTGCCATAAAAGTGCAGTAAATTTAAAGAATTTTTGAAAACATCAGAACACTCTTCTTTATAAGATAATGAGCTAGATCTAGAGAGTCACTTTTCTGAGAAATTTTAAAAAGAAATTGTATTAATATTAATTTAGAATGATGAGCATACTCATGGCATAGACTTTCTTTTAGAAGATCCTTGGATTACAGCCAGTTCTCGTGAAATAATTTTTGAAGTGGTCTGTCTTGTGTTTTGGAAAGGCATATAATAGCAAGCAAATCTTTTAAATTTATAGCAAATAATACATAGTTTTGGTTAAACAGGGTTTTAAGAGTCCACAGATTTGAAAACTAGATAATTCTATAGTAAATTAAAAAATTTTTATGATTTGGAAGTACAAATTGATACGTTAGAATATAATTTTAGTTGATTAACATATAATGGTAAACTTAAGATACTGTTAAAAGGTTGCTGAAAACTAGTATGTACTTGTTTAAATACGTAAGCATATTAGCATTCATAGGAAAAATTTTAGTGTTTTCTATAATTTTTCCTTTTGAAATCTTTAATTTTGGTCAGCTTTTGACAGTAAAATTGTTATATCTTGTGCCTGAGGTCATACAGTACTTGAATTCATATGTACAGATGGATATTCTGGATTTATTTCTTAAAGCTATCATGCTGACACACCCTTTTTGTTTTGAATATAAAATGTCTTTCATATTTATGAAGGATCCACTGGAATTAGTGGTTCAAAAAAGTTCCGCCATAAAATGTGATTAATAGAGAAACTCATTTAAAAATTGCTTACTTGAGGAGCTAGGTTTGTAGCTCAGTGGTAGATATCTTGCCTACCATCTATGAGGCCCTGGGTTGGATCCCTGGCACTAAAAAAAGAAAAGAAAAAAAAAACTAATATGTAATGGAGTTGTGTGGAAATCTGTGGAATAAGGAATGTAAAGTATTTTTGTGGAGCACTTGCTTGACCAAAAAATATTCAGAATTAACAATACAGTGAAACCTGATTATTGATGTCCAAAGTATTTGTTTTGTTTTGTATTTTGCAATACTGAGGTTTGAACCCATGGTCTCAATACATGCTAGGCAAATACTACCACTGAGCTACATCCCCAGTCCTTTTGATTTTATTAAAATAAACTTAGGGTCTTACTTAGTTCCCAAGCTGGCCTTGAGTTTGTGATACTCCTGCTTCAGCCTTCTGAATAGCTAAGATATTTGCTTTTCACTAGTTTTTGATTTTGACTCTTATATGATTGCCTTCCATTTCAGTTCAGGTAGTTTTGCCCTTTGAAGAAAAATTGCTTATTCATGATCACTATAATGAAGAACATATTAAAATATTAATAAGTGAAAAGATTTAATAAAATCATTTTGAATAAAAGAAAAATGATCTACTGTTGATCCTCACTTCACAAATTCTGTATTTTTGATCTGCTAGCTGAAATATATTTGTAACTGCCACATCCACACTTGAGTACCACTTTTATAGACATTCCTGGACAAATGCAAAGCAGTGAAAATTTTGAGTAGTGTCACATGCGTGTTCCTAGCTGAGGTCAAAAAAGGTGATGCTGCCTTCTTGTTTTAGTTCTTGTGTTAAAAACAAATATCTTTTTCACATTCTATTTAGTGCCACATTTTCCACGTTTTTGTGTGTTAGTGAGTGACTTTGCTGATTAAATGGTCCCTAAGCTGAAGTGCTGTGTAGTGTTCCTAGGTGCAAGAAGGCTGTTGTGATGTGCCTTACAGAGAAAACAGTTTTGTGTGATTAGCTTCATTCAGGCTTGAGTTACAGAGCTATTGACTGAGTTCACAGTAAGAGATGAACAGTATAAATGTCTTTAAATGGAAACACATAAAGGTTACATGTTAATGGGTTAGCAAGAATCTTGTACCCAGAGGCTCACAGGAACCTAACCCTGTATTTCCTCTGGGAATAATGGTTCAGTAGTCCACAACAGTAAAGACTTTATTGGACATAATTACCATGGATAATGAGAATCAATAGTATTACCTCTTAAGTAAAAATCCAGTTTACAGAATGTTAAATGTGGGGGCATTATTCCATATTCTTTTGTCTTGGTTAGCTTAAAATAGACTTGAGTATAAAGGTTCTAAAATTAATTTATGGCTAGATGTTACAAAATCAAATTTGGTGTGTAACTTAAAATACAATTCATCTTTATTTTTCTTTAGAAATGGTAATGTTTGTCCTATGTTGTAGCACTTAACTGCCTTCAGCTAATCTAAGGAAGATTTGTAGTAAAAGAATATTGATACAGAATTTATAAATTGAACTGTAATCATTTTCTCTCTTTAATTCATATCCATTTTGCTCCCCCAGACTCTTTTGAAAAAAAGAAATGAGATAAAATTAAAAATGAGAGGGTATAGGGGAAGTAAGAAAAAGGCAGATTGCAAAAGGTAAAGTTAACACATGTAATGTTTGCCTTATAATCTTCTCATAATGAAGTTGATGTTAAGCATTGTAGCAACCAGCATAAAGTGGAAGATAAAAGATTCAAGTTACTCAGGTAATGCACAATAATTCCTGATACAGAGATCAAAAAGAAAGTTATGAATTGCAAACACAAAGGCAGACACTCTGTAATGTTTTAAGCAGAAACTTCTTGAATGGGAGGTTAATCAGGCTGTTTAACACAGTGCCCTTATAGCATGTAGTACTAAAGTGTACAGTTCTCTCTGGTCCTTGGATTATTCAAGGGAAAGGATCAGACTCCGCATAGCAAAATAGTTGTAGAATTTTATGATACTGAATGCAGTTATGTTTAACTTGAAATTTTTTCTCTTATAGATTTCATTTTTTTTGCAGAAATCACCTTTGCTCCAGAATCAACAAACTCGTCGTCTAAGATTGGTTCCTGTGTATCCCAATCAGTCAGTGGAGTCAAGCCCTAAACACACAAGCTGAAAAATCAAATAAGGGAATGAATTCTTTCTTTTGACAGTTTTTACTTGTAAGTTAAATTCAAAATTAGCTTAAATTGTTTAAACATTAAATCACCAATTTAGCTTAATCAGTAGTACATGATTAAAAGTTTTCAGAACATATTTAAACATACCCTTTAATATTTGGCGTGACTTAGTCACATATTAGTTATAATTAGAGAACATGTGAAAAGCCCTCACTATAAAGTTACTTCAATTTGAGTGACTATTGCAATAATTATTAAATTGCATTTTGCATGACAAAAAAAATTGACTTATCTAGCCTATTCACCACTGAGTATATTTCCAAAGACAGGAACTTGATCAGTATGGAGAATTGTAGAGGATCTTTAGAGGCCAGAAATTTTTTTCCTTTCATCATTGGAAACCTCCCTGAATTTCTTGGCTGTCTTCTCTGGAGTCTGAAATTTGAGTTAAGTCTTGCCACTAATGATGTTATAGGAATAGAAATAAAAGCAATGGGCCCATATAGATAAGGTTATAGACATAACCTTTGACTTTATGATGATTATTACTTTTTCTTAGCTATTTGCATATTATACCTTTCACTTTGGCTTTTTTAAGGCCTTCATATGAATAATATGTAGGTATTTTTCTTAATATGCATGTAAAAAGCACACAGGAAAGAAAATGTCATACATTTGTCTGTAGTTTAGAAAATTACGTAAGCATTTTATAAGCAAATATGTTCTTTTATTCTAGTTTTCTGCTGTGAATTCTATAATAAGAACTTGATAAGTAACATGATAATCCATCAACCTGTTCATATAACTAGAGAAATTGAATATAAAGAATATTGTTCATCTTTGTGATTAAAAGTTATTAGTACTCCAACCCCAAATTCTCTTTGCATCTGTTATAAAATATGTAAACCAATAAACCGTAAAGCAGTTTTTATTACAGTATTCCATAAAAGTACACACTGATTTGATTTAGCATATATTTTTAAAACATCTGATGTTACATTTCTGACTGAGTTTTCTGTTTATAGTTACTTTTTGTGGTTCTGGGAATCATACTTATTTTTTGAGTTTTTTTCCCAAGCGTTTTGAGATTGGAAAAGATACTGTTAAAAAGAGTAATATGTAATATATGGGCTATTTTTTTAAGTGTCCCATACACTTGGAAGACTTTTAAACAGTTTATGTATAGTGGGCATGGTTATATTCAAACCTATCAGTATTTTAATAGTTTGTTGATCTTGTAACCAATTGTCTCTTTTATTTTTATGTCTTTAAAAGGGCTAAACTCAATTATTAAATTGGCTCAGACAGAAAAGCGAAGAGAATGCTCCGTTTCAACCGATATCAGCATCTGAAACAGATAACACAAAAATGTGTTTCTAGTATACATGTTAAAACAGATAAATGTACACCACTATTTCTTTCAAGAACCTTTGCACTCACAGAATTAAGGAAGTCATGGTGTTCAACCCACTCTCTTTTGGGAGACAAAAATATTATCCTAATGGGACTTCCTGGTGCTGGAAAAACAACAGTAGGCAAAATAGTAGGGCAGAAACTAGGTCGTTGTTTCATAGATGTGGATGATGATATTCTTGAAAAAACTTGGAATATGAGTGTGTCTGAAAAATTACAGGATGTTGGCAATGAGCAATTTTTAGAAGAGGAAGGAAAAGCTGTGTTAAACTTCTCTGCATCTGGAAGTGTGATCTCTCTCACTGGGTCCAATCCCATGCATGATGCTAGCATGTGGCATCTAAAGAAAAATGGCATAATTGTATACCTGGATGTACCCCTAATGGATGTAATTAGCCGTCTAAAATTAATGAAGATAAATAGAATTGTAGGTCAGAATTCTGGAACGTCTATGAAAGAGTTACTTAAGTTTAGGAAACAGTATTATAAGAAGTGGTATGATGCTCGAGTTCTTTGTGAAAGTGGGGCTTCCCCAGAGGTGATAGCTGACAAAGTGCTGAATGAAGTTAAAAGGTACCAAGATGTGGACTCAGAAACATTCATTTCAACAAGGCATGTTTGTCCTAAAGACTGTGAACAGAAGCTTTCAACAAAATTCTTTAGCGAAGCTGTGACTGAGGGCTTAGCTTCTGATGGTGGACTGTTTGTTCCTGAGAAGGAGTTCCCAAAATTAAGCTGTGGGGAGTGGAAAAACCTAGTAGGAGCAACTTATGTAGAAAGAGCACAGATACTGTTGGAAAGGTGTATACATCCTGCAGACATACCTGCTGCCAGATTGGGAGAAATGATTGAAACTGCTTATGGGGAAAACTTTGCCTGCTCAAAAATTGCTCCTGTCAGGCACCTTTCAGGCAACCAGTTCATCCTGGAGTTGTTTCATGGGCCAACAGGATCATTTAAGGATTTATCTTTACAGCTTATGCCTCATATTTTTGCACACTGCATTCCACCAAGTTGCAATTATATGATACTTGTAGCTACTTCAGGAGACACAGGGAGTGCAGTCTTAAATGGTTTTAGTCGTCTTAGTAAGTATGAGAAGCAAAGAATAGCTGTGATCACATTTTTTCCTGAGAATGGAGTAAGTGATTTTCAGAAAGCACAAATAGTTGGCAGTCAGAGAGAAAATGCATGGGCAGTGGGTGTCAAGTCAGATTTTGATTTTTGCCAGACAGCTATAAAAAGAATTTTTAAAGATTCTGATTTCACTGGCTTTCTTACTGTGGAATATGGAACAATATTAAGTTCAGCTAATTCCATAAACTGGGGCCGACTGCTTCCTCAGGTAGTTTACCATGCTTCTGCCTATCTTGATCTCGTTAGCCAAGGATTTATTTCTTTTGGAAGCCCAGTAGATGTCTGTATTCCCACAGGAAACTTTGGAAACATATTAGCAGCAGTGTATGCCAAGATGATGGGAATCCCTATTCGAAAATTTATCTGTGCCTCCAATCAGAACCATGTTTTGACCGATTTTATAAAAACAGGACATTATGATCTAAGGGAAAGAAAATTAGCTCAAACTTTTTCACCATCAATAGATATTCTCAAATCCTCAAACCTGGAGCGACATTTACACTTGATGGCTAATAAAGATGGGCAATTAATGACGAAATTATTTAATCAGTTAGAAAATCACCATCACTTCCAAATTGAAAAGATTCTAGTTGAGAAACTTCAGCAGGATTTTTTAGCTGACTGGTGCTCTGAAGGAGAGTGCCTAGCAGCTATTAATTCTACCTATAATGCTTCAGGATATATTTTGGATCCACACACTGCTGTTGCAAAAGTGGTTGCAGACAGAATGCAAGACAAAACTTGCCCAGTGATTGTCTCATCTACAGCTCATTACTCAAAGTTTGCACCTGCTATTATGCAGGCTTTAAAGATAAAAGAAATCAACCAGACTTCATCAAGTCAGCTTTATTTATTGGGTTCATACAATGCATTACCTCCACTACATGAAGCTTTACTAGAGAGAACAAAACAGCAAGAGAAGATGGAGTATCAGGTTTGTTCAGCTGATATAAATGCCCTGAAGAGTCATGTGGAAAAACTAATCCAAAATCAACTCATAGGAAGGTTTTCCGAGTAGAACATTTTTTTCCTGGTGATAAGTATGCAATAATAAATCTCAAAAGTTGATTTGGAGTACAACAGCATTTGTTTCTATGTAAATGTATACGTATATATGTGTATATATTTATCTGTTAATTTTTGGAACTTCAGTAGCCTAATTTCCAGGACAGATCATTATACCTACATATACCTCCTTCAATCCTTAATCTAGAAGTGACAAATGGTGGCAAAGTACATGGAACCTTCTATCATATGCTTTGCTTTGTGCTCTTGAGGGCTATGTCAGTTTCTGCTCCCTCATCTCCACTTTTTAAATGGACCAAAATGTACTCAGTTTTGCAATTAAAAATATTTAAGCACAATTGTTAAGTACTATGCTTGTAACAATTTACTATTTCTCTTTCGACTAGAAAGTTTTTATTGCTCAAAATAGCTAACTTGTTTGGAGGAATTAGTAAATTCATCTATAAAGGTTAAGGCCAGTATTTTAAATCATTTTTAAACTCAATTTTGAACTAGAATTAATTGTGTGTTTCCTACAATTATCTAATTATATTAGATAAGTGCTCTGCCCTTCACTCCCCTTTGACTGTTTATAGTTAAACAGTCAAAGGGGAGTGAAGGGCAGAAGGAGGATGAAATTTGAAAGCAAGACAGTATTTAAATCCAGGATGTAACAGTCAACAGAAGTACTTAGAAGTGGATATAGAAATAAAATTACCTATTTCAAGAGGTCAGTTCTCCAAAATTGTTAATAAAGGTATAGGTATTGTTATAGACAGCCGCTTTCCCATATTATTGGAATCCATTTCTATATAATTGATCTATTAACCCTTCAATAAAGTGTTTTGTTTTCTGTGTTTTTCTTGTTTTGTGGCAGCTACACAAAACACTAACACACATTTAATTTGCATTACTATGTAGTGACAATAGATTTTAACTAAGATTTATATTTGCAAATTTACTGGATATTTTATTTCTGAATTAAATATTGTCACTGAAAGGATCCATTTATGTATGGGCTACTCTCAACCACAAGATGGCATGCCTAACATAATTTGTCTTTGCGATAACATTTCTGCCTCATTTTCTGGGAGAACCACCTCCATGAAGAAATGATATTTAAAAGTTGTAATGATGAAGAAGTTCACCAGAAGCAGTTTTTAGAAAGTGTTAAATTATGTTAACATCAGATCTCTGACTTTACTTCTAAAATGGAAGTTATAAAGCCAAAAATAGAAAACCAGCAAAATAATGGAAGTTTCAAAGTTCTGCACATATTCATGTTAGTGTTTTTCCCCCCCACACCTTTTATTTTTTTTTTTTTTCTGGTGGTACTGAGAATTGAAACCCAGAACCTGGCACACACTAGGTAAGCACTCTACCACAGAGCTCTATCCCCAGCTTTTTTAGACAAGCTCTCACCAAGTTGCCAAGACCGACCTTGCATTTGTGATCCTTCTACTTCAAACTTCTCAGTAGCTGAGATTTGCACCACCACTCCTATGTGTATTCATTACTTTATAATTTAAGGATATTTGTTTCAGTAGATGATATGTTTAGAATATGAATTTGAATGTTCACTGTGTGTGTGAGAATGCTCTATTTTTCTGGAAGTGGGAATGACAGTGAAAAAAGAAAAGCATGATTTTTGCTGTGAAGAACTGTAGTTAACAAGAGACCACAAACATGGAGTTGTGTGCGACACTAGACTTATGCAAGATGATATCTGAATAAGTGAAAATTGAGTAATACTGCTGATTGTTAAAAAAATTTAAAGGAAAGGATTGTTAAGGAATGATCAGAAAAGGTTTCATGGAGGACATTCTGAGATGAGGCTTGAAATGGGAAGATTTTCTAGGTGAAGAAAGAGGGAAACATTCTAGACGAAGGCCATGTTAGCAGGGAAGGTAAAATGGTAAAGCCCACCAGCATTTATTTGTGGTTAGTTTGCTTTTTCACTCTTCAAAATGGTCATTTCATGTCTCCACTTTTTCTTGAAACTCTGTCCTTCCACTTTCAGCCAATAACCTTTTTTCATTTCAGAGGAAAAAGTTATCGTGCATAACATCTCAGCCTCCCCACATCAAGTGTATAAATCTGCTATACTCATTAGCATCCTTTCCTCCTTCCCTTCAGTGAATTTGGTAGCAATCCTCCTCCTTTTAAAGAGCAGTCTCTCAGATGTGCCTTGTAACTTGTTCCCTTCAACTCAGATTATTTGCTTCAGCGGTTATCTTCTCTTCAACTTCTCCCATCAAGTGGAACCTTCCTGTGGCTTTTAGATGCTCTCTGCATTAAGAGCAAAACTTCTCAACACCCACATTTCTTCCATCTATTTTTCTTTATGCCCCAACCAAAATTAAGCTCTTCAAAGAGTTGTCTACATACAGGGTTTCCATTTTCTTCTTATTTCTTCCACAGTGCATAAAATGTGAACAGTTTAAAGATGAATAATAAATACCTAAGTACTCACCACCTCCTGAGCAATGAAGAATAGAACATCACTCAGACATTTGGTTCCTGCTGTGGTTTCTCTTTGATTACATTCACTTTCCTCCTCCAGAGTTAACCACTATCTAAATTGAATCATTCATTTTTAAAGTAGTTTTATTTTGTTTTAGTTTTGTCTCTCTGAATTTTATCTAAATGGAATCATACTGTATGCATGATTCTGGGACCTTTATTTTTACTCAGAAATTTTCATTCAATAAGATGAATCAAGCTATGGTTCATTGATTTTTGTTTTTAAATAATAATCTGTTGTGTGAATGTCACTACCTATTTCCCAGTTAGTGGGCATTTTGTCTAATTTGTATCTTTTAAAGATGAACTTTCATAAAATTTGTGTTGAAGGTTAGTGAATATGGACTTTCAATCATTTGTAATTCTTTTAATAACAGGTAAAACTAGTTTTCAGATCTTGAAATTATTAAAAATATGGGTTATTTATGAAATGAGTCATCAATTTTCAGTCTGTGGTTATAATTGTAACTTTTACTATCTTTGAAATTATTTTACAGTATCAAATGCAGTGAATTTGTAAGATTTTTGAGAAACATGAAAATTTTAATTACGTATTTTCGAAATAAAAATATTTCAATCAAAATAGAGTTAAGACAATAAATTGTACAAGATTTCGGAGTTTAATTGCAATTCATTTTCAGAAATAATCATGGATGACATTGATTCTCTCAATCCATTAAATCATTTATAAACATTTTATAATTGAGACTACTTAATGTAAGTTTTAAAAAAGTAACTTTTCATGTGAACATGAAAATATTGTTTTTTGTCTCCATCCAGGAAAATAAATAAAATCTACATATGAAATAGTTATTTGTGTGGTCCCCTTCTGTGCACTCCAACCACTAAAATCATTAGTTTTGTCTCTTTAAAACTTGAAAAACAAATAGATTCCTTCAAAAACAGACTTTTTCAACTCAAGGAAGCAAAGCCAAGAAAGTTGCCAATGTCATGGTCGAAGTCAAACCAAGCAATATTTTGATCCAAGTTCTTACATCAAAAGTTGGGATTGCTTCCTATAGAAGAATGCTTTATTTAAGTTAACTGTTTTTCCTTTTAAATTCAGAGCTGTGAGCGGCAGGTAAATTTAATTTACAAATATTTTAAATAATCCACAATGTATCATTTTTTTTCCTTTTTTCAAACTTTTTATTGTATTGAGAATTGAACCTAGGTATGCAATACCACTGAGCTACATCCCCAGCCTTTTTTAAAATTTTGAGACAGGGCCTCACCAAGTTCCCCAGATTGGCTTTAAACTTGTGACACTCCTGCCTCAGCCTCCTGAGTAGCTGGTATTACAGGTGTGCACCACTGCGCCTGGCTCACAATGTATTATTATTTGGGGGGGGGGTGGTAATTGGGGGCTGAATCCAGGGCCACTCAACCACTGAGCCACATCCCCAGCCCTATTTTGTATTTTATTTAGCGACAGGGTCTCACTAAGTTGCTTAGCACCTTGATTTTGCTGAGGCTGGCTTTGAATGGGCAATTGTCCTGCCTCAGCCACTGGGATCACAGGCATGTGCTCTGTTGCCCAGCTTCAGAATGTATTATTTTTAATGAACAAATTGTATTTGGAGGATGATCCTAAAAATGAGTAATAAATACCATCTAATAGTAATGATTCAATTCCATCTAATACTAAACTTAATGGTATCCTGTGAGTTTTTTTTTTTAAGCAAATGCTTTATTACCATATTTCAAAGTGGGCACTTTAAAGTAGATACTCCGAGCTCATGAGAGTTGCCAAAATTAGAATACAGTCTCTAGAAACCATATTGAACAATGACAAGAAGTAAAAATATTTTTAAAAACAAACTGTCTTCTTAGTAATCTCTAAGATATATGCTAATTTTAAATGACTAATGTAATTTCACACTAATAGAGGCCTACTTATATTCATGATGTTATTAAAATTTAGTTTATAACTATATGCCCACCCATAGAGATTTTTTGAAGCCATGTATTGAGAAACTGATGTGACTCCATTTCTGAGAAACCAGCCTCTACCTCAGAGCAAAGCCTGTCCAAGGAAGGGGGCATGACCCTTGTCCTTGAAAAAACCCACAGAGCACTCCTAGGCACATACTCACCCTGCTGAGTTGTTTATCTACAAATAACAGGAGAGGTCTGAGGTACCAGGTGTCCCTGACTCAGTCAGGCTAGGTGAGGACCCATAGCAACCTCCTAGCAACCACCAATCAGCATGAGACAAGGAAAATGCCTGGGATACCTGATGACCCAGTAGTTTATGGTGGTTGATAACATGTTGGGAAACCATGTAGTTTAGCACGTATACCCCTTGTGGCTTAAGCCAATCAGTTCAAATAAATCCCCCTCTTGTACTAACCAATCACCCTTAACCAACTTGTTCCCGCTAGTGAATGTGCTAATCATGTTTTAGAGTTGTTTTATGATTTTCCCGCGGTGTGTGATGATTTGCTAAGAGATGCTATGATGTATGTGGGGTCCCTGCCTTCCCCAAAAAGTGTGTAAAAACTGCTGCAAACCCTGGGCTCCGGGCTTCTCAGTGTCACCAGTTGCTGTGTGCATGGGGGGCCAAGCTAGCTCGCAATAAACACCTCTTTGCTGCTTACATTGATCTTGGTCTCTGGTGGTCTTTTGGGAGTCCCGAACTCCAGCATAACGTATAAGAATAACTTCACAGCTTGCTTGGCAGCACATGTCTCAGGGTTGCAATCCTTGAATATCAGTTTCTTTAAAACTAAAGAAAAAATTTTAAATGTTTTGTTTGTAGCACTCATTATCTTGTATTCTCATTGGATGGAAAGTACCTTTGAGGAAAGAAAAACTTTTTGTGTAAGATTTACCGTTCTTTGAGGAAAGAATTTGAATATTTTCAGTTAGTACCTAAGATAGTACCTGCTTTTTGGTTAAATAAAATGGGGAATCATCTAGTTGTGTTACTAAAAATTCAGTCCTTAATCCTGATGCCAATCCAATAACAAGGACATGATTTTGAGAAAAAGGAAAAGGAAGTTTTATTGCTTTGCTAGCAGAGGAGAAAGAAGAAACTCCTGTTCCAGAGGCTGTGATTCTGCCCATCAGGGGGAATAGGAGGCTTTTAAAGAGGTGATTGGAAGGCTGTAACCCTTGTTCTCTGTCTGGAATTGTGATTCACTGGTTAATTTAGGAGATAATCATTTCTGAGATCTTCTGGTGTGATTCCCCAATTACTTTGTTCCTGTGATGGGTGTGTGCTCAAGGACAGATAATTCTGCCTAGGATGGAGAAGAAAAGTAATTCTGTTTCCCTGGAGACTAGTGAGGGGAAAGGGGAAGAGAAAGAAAAGTCCCTTTTAAAAATAAGTCACAGTGGCAGAGCAGCAAGACCTACATTCGAGCATAAAGTCAACCACAGTTACAGTAGGACCTAAAACTAAGGTTTTATTTTTATTTTGGTTCAGAAAAAAACAAAGATTATTTGTCAAGGACATCTTTTCTGCCTCATTGATCTCAAAATTGGATGTATTTTATTTCTCTGATCTAATTTTAGTTAGTGCCAGCCAGCATCTGTGAAAATAACACTGATTATAATTGTCAAATATTTTCCCAACATTGATAAATTTAATAACATTAAAAAGCAGTATTCACAGAATTAGGAATTATAGAAAGAAAGGGGCAAATAAGCTCGTCTTGGGCTAAGTAGTAGAGGTGGGTGTGGGGTGAGATGAGCTGGCAAGGGGGTCTTTGATCTCTATAAGCTACATTGGTATCAGAACCGAAATGAGAGTTTTTTGAGAAAGATTTATTTTTGAATTTTTACTGCAGGAAATAGTGTAGTGATTGCTAAATATTTATCAAAAGATTATATTCCAGACATTAATTTGGCCTTTTCTAGATAATTAATCTCCTGTACCTCAGCTTTTCTGTGTATACTAGATGAGTGATATTTATCATTTGCCCCATTCTGTGGAGAACAATGACTATTGATGTTGCCAAAACCTTGGTTCTTGTCCCCAATGCCAATCTAATAATGAGGACACGGTTTTGAGGAAAAGGAAAAAGGTTTATTGTTTGTTAGCAAAGGAGAAACATAGGAAACTCCTGTTCCAGAGGCTGTGATTCTGCCTATCAACAGGAACAGGGGCTTTTAAAGAGATGATTCAAAGGCTACATTCCACATGTTCTCGGTTGGAGCTATAATTCACTTGTTAATTTGGGAGAAAGTTATTTCTGAAATCTTCTGGTACCATCTCCAAAGTCTGGATTATTTCCTTCCTATGGTGGGCGTGTACTCAAGGAAAGATAAATCTGACTAAGATGGGGAAGAAAGATAATCCTGTTTCCCCTGAGATTGGGGAGGGGGAGAGATCATGGAGGAGTAGGGAGAGACGAAAAAAAATGTCTATTTTAAAAATAAGTTGCAGTGGCAGAGCAACAAGGGCTATATTCAAAGCATAAAGTGGACCACTCTTACACTGAGATCAATAAATATATAAACCCTCTTGGAAGTAATGTTGCTATGTAAATTATTGCCATGTAAAGTGAACTATTTTATAGTGAATTGGGAATTTATTCCTCAGTTGGTAATATATGCCCTTGATCAGAAATGTTCTACTGCACCGGTTTGATGCAAATGGTGTTTGTTATGGTTTAGATGTGAGGTTTCCCCCAAAAGCTCCTGTGTTAGTGCAGGAATATTCAGCTCAACATCTTTGGAGAGAACATCTCACCATCATGTGCCCCAGATACCAGAGATGGAGCTGTGGAAATGGCTAGATTTTTGGTCTTTCTTTGGCTCCATCCCCCTTTTTTTTCTATGCCCCTAGTCTTCCCTTTTGGAATGGGAATGTTTACTCTGTGCCATTGTATATTGGTTATATGTAACTTGCTTTTTAAATTTTTTTTTTAATTTTTACAGGGTTCATAGCTAAGAGATTGCCTTGAGTTTCAAATAAGACTTTAGACTTGGACATTTGGGCCATGCGGAACTGTTAAGACTATGGGACTCTTGGAGATGGACTAAGTACATTTTTTTTTTTCACTGTGAGATGGATCTGAGCTTTTGGGGGACCAGATATGAGGTGTCTCCCCAAAACTTCTGTATAAATGCAGGAATATTCAGAAGAAAAATGATTGGACTAATCAGTCTGTTTTAGTTTGAATGGACTAACTGGGTGATAACTTTAGGCAGCTGGGTATGGCTGGAGGAGGAAGGTCACTGGGGGCATCCCTAGACGGGTTCATTTTCTTTGTGGCCCCTTCCCCTTTCTCTCTGTTTCCTGACCATCAAAATGGAACAGTACTTCTACACCATGCATTTCCACCATAATGTCCTGCCTTACCTAGGGTCCAAAGCAATGGAATTGGGCCACCACAGACTAAAACTCTGAAACCATGAGTGAAAACAGACTTTTCCTCCTTTAAGTTGTTTTTGTGAGGTATTTTGGTCACAGCGATGCAAAACTGACTCATTGGCCTAATTCTTTCAGAAGGCAGATGGTTTATCCTGGGGAAGTAGATTTCAGAACATATAGTAGGTCAGAATCAATTTGGGTGCTTATTAGAAATACTGATTCCCCAGGCTAATCATAAGAAGTTCTGGCTCATTAAGTCAGAAATGGGGCCTGGAAACTTGCATTTTAAAAAAATTATTATTAATTATGGACAAATACTCAGGTTTTATAACACGATATTTACCATTTTAGCCATTTTTAAGAATATAGTTCAGTAGTGTTAATTTTATTCCTGTTGCTGAGCAACCAAGTTCCATTTTGCTCTTCATCTTGCAAACCTGAAACTATACCCATTAAACAGCTCCCTATTTCCTGTCATTCTCAGCCCCAGACAGCCACATTCTACTTTCTGTACCTGTGAATCACAGTGTTTGCTTTTTGTGACTGACTTTAACTTAGCATAATATCCTTCAAGTTCATGTATGTTGCACAAAATTTTGTTCATCTATCTATCTGTCTCTGGACATGTGGATTGCCTCCTCACTTTGGCTTATTGTGAATAATACTGCAATGAACATAGGCACATATATACAAATACACCGATGCTTTCAAGATCGTGCTTTCAATGTTTTTTTGGATATATATATCCTGAAGTGGAGTTGATGGATCATATCATTATTCTATTGAATAACGGTCACACTGTCATTTACACAGCAGCTACATCATGTATATTCCCAGTAGTGCAAATTTGTATTATTTTTAAGTTGTGTCTTAAAATGCAAAGTTATACATACATCTAAAAAGTAGGTACTCCTTCCCATATCCACTCCACAGATGTAATGACTTCTAAATCAGCGGGTGCCTCTGGCATTTTTCCTCCATATTTCTGGATAATATGCTATACTGCTATTTTAAATTTTAGCTTTAGATATAAGCTATTGATATTCTATTGAAAGATTAACATTTAGTTCTACTCTACTGTTCTATATCACTACTCTCTCATTTTCTTATCTACAATCTTCCTAATAATAGATATAATTTGGATTAGATTAAAATTAGTGTTTGCATCATTAGAAATTATGAATATTACCCTCATTTGAATTATGTAGAATATTATTTCATTTTGGAGTTAATAGTTATGCTATTTATTCCATTTGTTTAGCAAATTTGTCTCAAACTTTTTGCACAATGTTAATAATTCTAATTTAATTAGGAAATCTAAACAATATTATTTTTTCATTGAAGATTTCCTTCTTGTAGCTTTCTATCCTATTTAAGGCAGACTATACCATATAAAACTTCTATGTACAGTGGAACTTAAAATGTATGGTCTGAATTCATTTATTTAATATTCATACTTGTGTATCTGTCTACCTATCTACTTATCTGATATAAATGTATATCAATATCTATACATAGGCATTTATACATATAAAGTAAACGAACAAGTCTTCATGTAAATATGCTAGAAAAAAAATAAGTAAATCCACATAAAGATTTAAGAATAAAGCAAAATACCAGGTAACACGATTGAAGTGCATTTCTTCATCAATCACAATTGCAGATGGGCTGTGGATATAAAACGTTAGGAACAAATCAAAGAAAGCCTTTTGTGACAATCAGTCAACTATATAGAATTTATAGCAAAGACTATATTTATTTTATTATTTGTAGTTCATGTCACACTTTATTTTTAAAAAATATTTATATTTTAGATGTAGTTGGATACAATATCTTTATTTAATTTATGTATTTATATGTGGTGCTGAGGATCGAACCCAGGGCCTCGCACAAGCTAGATGAGTGCTCTATCGCTAAGCCACAACCCCAGCCCCTCATGTCACACTTTATTTGTATCAGTAAAACTGATAATAAACTATGTATACCCACATACAGTCTTTTTTTCAAAAGAGCCACCAACTTCCACTGTACTAAATATATGTCAAGAACATACTATTTTCTTTCTAAAATCTAGAGATTTTTGAATTCCAAAATGCATTTACCCTATAGATTTAGGTAAGGGATTGTAAGCCTGTTCATTTTGGCATAATGTGGTAGAAAAAAATGTGGAATAAAATAACATTTCTACTGGGTAGAATGGCCTTATAAAAATAATTGAACTTTTCAATTTGGCAAAATTTAAGAAATTAATATTCTGAATTTTATAAGATTCAAGTCAAGTTACAGAAGTTTTCAGGAAATGATTTTATTTGCCCTTGGTATTACCTTTTCTCTGGAACTATCTTTGCAATGTGCTTGATATTTTAAATATAATTGATTGACATATATTTAAGCAACTTCCAAAATCAACATAGGTCATTATCAGAAAATTCACCATTTCTTGCAAAATCCACGTATGGGTAGAGCACTTCTCTAGTAATGAGGTTTAATCCTGAAAGAGCCTAATAGCTTATTTTTTTTTCATTGTTTTCTGTGCATATTCCAGAAAAAACTTCATTAGTTTAAGAGATAATCCTTTTTTTTTTCTTAAATATTATAGCCTGCTATGAAGAAACACAAACTTTTCTCTTGAGAAAAGTTGACTGTAACAATATTTTACTGGCAATAGAGAGAAGGAAAATATTAGTTTAAATCAGGTCAAGAGCATGAAATTCCTTCTACTGGCCAAAAGCTGTACCAAGATGAAATTTTATTTTAGGAAGAAAACAAAGTTCAAATCATCTTTGAAATGTGCATGTCATTCTTATCAAAGAAGGAAAAATTCCATAGAATCTTTATGATTTTGAAAATTTTAACATAGTTTACATAATTTTCCCAAGACCTTAGAAAGGGCAGTAGTTCCAAGTGAGAAATTACATTTTGTCCTTGTACACAGAGTTGATCAGATTTAGAGATCCTATCTCCTTTTAGTCATGAGAGAATATTGTACAAACAAGAATATAAACTTACTGACTAATTGTGGTTGATATTTTTTGCCAAGTGACTATAGATTTCACCTTCTTCACCTAGGACGTTTTGTCCTTTATATAAAAATGTCTAAGAAATAGAACAAAGTCAGTTGTTTTCTGATAAATGCAAAGTCACACCAAACAGAGAAGGATTGATCTAGAAGATATGTCATTCACAATCGTCTGTACCTATCCCATAATAAAAAACACCTCTTTAGTGAACAAAATATTCTTACTTGTTTGACTCAAGGTCATTCTTCTTTGGACAGTGCCAGTTACACACTGCTAAATCATGTTTCAGTGTCGGTTCATTATACTTCAGATCACACATACTTTGGTTGAAATTTTTCTGATATGTTACAAAACAAACAAACAAACAGAAATCATAGCTTTGGTCTTTGGGAAGCTTATGGAGAAGTCAGACAAGTAATTTTTATTACAATCCAGTGCGTTGCATACTATAATAGGAACCAGACAGAAGCATGGCTGCCCAAAGAAAGCTAATTACAGATTTGGTTCCTTCCAAAGTGATGTTATTTAAATATTTGTTTGACTTTTCTTTGGGTGAGACCACAGACCTCTGCCTCACACACACAGTGAAGAGAAGGATGGGCAAGATGTCTGCTGGTGGAGCACTCTAAGCAAACTTGTATAGGCCAACCAGCAAAACAAAAGTATGGAAAGTAATCAGACTCACCTCTTTTTTTTTTTTAAATATCTATTTTTTTTATCTGTGGATGGACACAATACCTTTATTTTATTTATTTATATGTGGTGCTGAGGATCAAACCCAGGGCCCCGAATGTACTAGGTGAGCGCCCTACCGTTGAACCACAATCTGAGGCCCAAACTCACCTCTTTTGAAAGGAAGTTTAGAGTTCATATATTGCTATTCAAGAGTATTCCCAGGTCATCTTAGCCTTCTCATTCCTTGAAGTTTGATAGTGTAGCCCTCCCAACCACGTACAGTGTTGATAAAGAAGTTTTCTGTAGCTATGATGTTCCTAATGGTGTTCAAGTCTGCTTGAAGACTGGTGCCCTGGATACTTGCTGGCGGACTCTTCCCTAATCCACTTTTGGCTATGAGGATCTTTTACACTGGAAGCTGTGGGATGGGAGCCAAGAAGAGAGACATAAAAATCAGGTCCAGGGATTAAAGAACGCATTCTGGAGGAAATGATCACATACATGGGAGTCAAAGTTTAAAGTTCAGGTGATACTGACATATGCAAATTACTGGCCAGAGGGTAAAATATGGCTTAGAGTATGGTACGCATTGTTCAGTTTGCCTGAAACAGAATTCTATAGAGTTGTGAAAATGTACCTAAGAAATCAGGCAGGATCCATGAGTTGACATCTTTCTAAAAGTCATAAAGTGTCACTGAAGAATTTTCTATAAAACATCACAATCCTCTTTATTTTATTCATTCATTCATGGGTGCTAGGGATTGAACTCAGGGGCACTCGATCACTGAGCCACATCTGAGCCCTATTTTGTATTTTATTTAGAGACAGGGTCTCACTGAGTTGCTTAGGATCTTGCTAAATTGTTAAGGCTGGCTTTGAACTCATGATCCTCCTCTCTCAGCTTCCTAAACTGCTGGGATTATAGGCATCAGCCACCACACCTGACGATCCACTTTATATTAGAAAGATCATGTTGGCAACTGGGTAGAGGTAGAGGAATTCGATTTTTGAGACTGAGAGCAATTAGGAGGCCAAAAGGAGTAGACAGTTTCAAGAAGTATTTAGGAAGCAGTGTTATAAGATTTAGTGACAGATTTAGTGACAGATGAAAAGGGCATCAAGAGAGATGCCATCCCGAAAAGTACCTGTGAATGGAGGGTCTCACCATTCACAAAGATGGAAAATATAGGAGGAGATGCAGATTTGGTGAGGAATGGAGTGGGGAGGAGATTTTGATTATTTTGTATGTCTAACTAATTGAACATTCAATTTGTATTTTTTCCATCAGATCTTAAAATAGATGGTTTTCAAAGCCTCTTTAAGGAAGAGAAAGAAAAATGACTCAATTACTAATGAAAACATCAGGGAATTTGGAGAATTTTTACCTCCGAAGAATTTCTATTTCTTCCTCTAACTTCTAAACCTGTTTGCTCTTCTTTCCTTTTGCCTTTCGTTACCACGTTTTACTAAAAGTGACTTCCTAAATCCCAGTATTTTCACATTTATAATTCAGAATTTACTTCACATTATTGTTTCCTGAGGAACAACATAACTGTTCATTTCAGCCTTAGCATTTACGTGTGGTTTCTAACCCTTCTATGGTTAATTTACTCAAATCCTGGGTTTCTGTCTTAAAAATAGTTATTTTCACAATTTAATTATGAATTTATTTTAGAAGTTCAAATTTCTTGGTGCCTGCAACAGTGTCTGTATAGTAATGCCTAAAGGTAAATTCCAAGTTACTTGATTTTTGGTATATTTCATGCTGTTAAATGGCAGTAAAATAGATCCCACAATAGATCATTGAATTCCAAGTTTGATGGGTAGAATTTATAAAACTTTTAACTTCTGGGCATTTTCTAGAGTTCATAAAAGAATAGAATATTTCAAATTGTCTCTGGGTACCATTTTTCTTTAGTATATATTCCCAATTTGTAAAAAAAAATGTATGTGTTGTTTTTGATAGGCTAAGATATCATATGAAATGATAGTTTTGTTTTAAAAGATGCTGTTTACCTTTTTGATGGTTAGGAAAAATGAGAGAAGTCTGAAAATTGTTGAGAAAATTCTTGTACAGTTTATGCTCAAGTAACATGGAACTATGCTAAGTTCTAGCCTCCCTACTGGTCTTCTAGAGCTGGCTGTGCCTATATATGTGATATGCATTTTTAACATTACATGAATTAGACATTAGATATTGTGTTAAATGCTAAGGGTCATCAAGAGTATAAAAACACTCATTACAGTGACATTGAATACTTTTCTCATCTGTACAAATGTCTGTTTCTTAGTTTATAAACTTGATATATACCTGTTATAGTAATATAATAAAATAATGCATATGAGAAGATTTTTGAAATATTATGGATACTATTATTGTCTTAAATTTTCTGAGAACTTACCTTAGGGGAGTAGTGATTTTTTTTGCACTAATAGCTTCCTTTTCTGGGGATGATTTTAATGTTACCAAGAACAATCCCTTCAACACCGAATAAGGAGGATTTCTGAAATGAACACCAAGAGAATTGGTAAATATTATTTTTATTGTACATTTTTATTTCAAATTATTTTTTATAGCTACTGAATGGTACCTATTTCTTATAATATCAATTATGCAGAATGACCTGGAATTGCTTTTTAGGACTAGGAATGGGAAAGATTCAATAGTTTTCAAAGGTAGTATGAGTTATTTAACTAGAATGTGTATATCGAGAATTGCTGAGATCACTTTGATAATTTGTTTGCAAAACAGATTTCTCTGCAATGAGCTCAAAATTTTTATTGCCATGAGTTATGATAGTCATTTTAGCAGAACACTGCTTTAAAATCATTTACTCTGTTTCTATAGATTTTCAAAAATATCTTTGAGAAATGAATTTCAAGTTACATTATAATTTTAAGTGCTAGAATCATAAAGTTTCAATTTTTTTCTTATATTAGTATCTTGGTGATAAAATCTGCAGAGGCAGAAGTTACTTCGCTGCTTAAGGTATAGAAAATTGCAGAACATCACTTGCAATACATTGGACAGTCAAGGCGGGTAAACAAAGTCTGACAAAGGAGTGTGGCCTCAGGGAGGCATGATTCATTGGAACAATTTAAACACTCTACCATAGTTACATGGAATGATGATGATGATGATGATGATGATGATGATGATGATGTTTTTTTTTTTTGTAGTGCTGGGGATTGAACCCAGGGCCTTGTGTATGTGAGGCAAGCACTCCCCAGCCTGGAATGATTTTTTCAAGAGGAATTCCCTTACATCATGAAGACATGGCTTCTTGGCCATGATTTGAGAATTTTAACACTAAAATGAAATAATGTTGAAAATAATTATGAACCTAATGGTAGTTTGACCATTTGATCTTTCTTCCTTAGACAAAGGTGGGATACTGTCTTTCTTACCATAGTAAGAACTTGATGTGCTTAAGTTCAGAAAATAGATAAACCCATGCCTTTTCATAAAAAATTTCAAATTTTAACAAGATTGTAGATATCTTACTGTGTCAAAAATATGAAAATGATTTTAAATGGCTTAATAGAAATTTATATGGATGTTCAATAATATATTTAATTCCTTCTGATAATATTTATTTATTTATAGTTTTTGCTATTTCAAAATAACACTATAATGAGCATCCTTTTGCATGTAGAATTACTCTTAGAAGTTGAATTCTAAGTAGTATAAATATTTGAAATTTAAAAAAAATTTATTTGTCCTTTTTAGTTATACATGACAGTAGAGTTTATTTTGACATATTTTATATACATGGAGTGTAACTTCCCATTCTTGTGGTTGTACATGATGAGGAATTACACTGGTCGTGTATTCATATGTGGACTTAGAAAAGTTATGTCCCATTCATTCTACTGTCTTTCCCATTCCCCTCCCCTCTCTCTCCCTCCCATTCCGCCCTGTCCAATCTGGTGAACCTCCACTCCTTCCCACCTAACCCGCACCTATTGTGAGTCAGTGTCCACATATCAGAGAGATACACATTTGATATTTTTGATGCTATCCAGAAAAGCAGCTGTTCCCGTCTTGTGGTTTCCGTGGCTTGAAGAGAAACTTCAGTCATTCACATAATTGTTTCCTTGTGTGTCTTCCCTCCTACCCCAGCTGTTTTCAAGGTTTATTTATGTATCTTTTATTTTCAGCAGTTGAATTATGGGTCCATCCATGGTTTTTTGTGAATTTACCCTGTTTGAAGTTTATTGTGCTTTTTGAATATGTAAATTTATGCCTTTTACCAAATTTTGATAATCTTTTGGCTAATAGATCAATATTTTTTTCCTGTCCCAATTTCTTTCTCTTTTTAGAAGTTCGGTTATATATATATTAGACATTTTTGTGTTATTACATAGGTCCTGAAGTTTTGATGATTTTTTTTTTGTGTGTGTGTGTGTGGTTGATGCTGTTTTTTTTTCTTTTAAGTCTTCTTTTTCCCTGTTCTTCACACTCGATAATTTTGATTGATGACTATAAAGTTTATGGACTTCTTCCTGTTATCCCCATCCTTCTTAAGAGCCTACCCAGTGATTTTCGTATGTATTTTTCAGTCCTAAGCCTTCCACTTGTTTTTTTTTCCTTGCTTTCTTTTTTTTTTTCCCTCTGCAGAGATTTCCTCTATTTTGAGGGACATTCTACAAGGTACTAGTCTATACTATTCAAAAATGCCAAGGTCATGGCTGGGGACACATAGCTCAAGGGTAAAGCACTTGACTAACATGTGCAAGGCCTTGAGTTAAATCCCCAGCAACACACACACACACACACACACACACACACACACACACTCACAAATTAAATTAAAAGGCCAAAGTCATAAGAAACACAAATTATGGAACTATTCAAGATTAAAAGAGACAAAAGAAACATGACAATTAAAAAAAACTCCTGTGATCTTGTATCAGAAATTATTTTTCTTTTTGTAGGTTGTTTGAAAAAATTTGAGTTATTGTAGGTTAAATAAGAATATTATATCAAGGTTAATTTTCTGAATTTTATAACTGTGATGTGGTCTTGTACGAGAAAGCCCTGGATATTAGGAAACTCATATGAAGTGTTTATATATATATATATATATATATATATATATATATATATATATATATATATTTTAATATCTTTGTTTATATATTGCTCTGAGGATCAAACTCAGTGCCTCAACCCCAGCCCTATTTATATTATAGGAAAAAAAGTAAGTTGCATCATCTGCAACTTACTCTGAAATATTTCAGGAAATATTATTTTACACTGAGAAACGAAGCGAGAAAAATACAGAGAGAGAGAAAGAGAGAGAGAGAGAGAGAGAGAGAGAGAGAGATTGGGTGCTCTTAATTCTGAACCTATTAAGGACAATATTGGGACAATAAACAAAATTTGACAAGAGTGTTTAGATTAGACAATAGTAGCATATCAATGTTAGTTTCCTGAATTTGTGGTACCACAACAATTGAAAGTTATGGTACTGCTTTATCTGAGAGTAACATTGTTTCTTTGGTAATATTAAGGGGTAAAAAGGCACCAAATTAAAGTTTAAAAATTGGAGAAGAATAATCACTTATAATTCCACCACTTTAATGCAATTGCCATTACCATTTTTTTTCTTTCTGTATATTTATTTTTTTATGTAAAAAAAGAAAGTGATTATCTGGGCATAGTGGCACACACCTGTAATCCCAGTGGCTTGGGAAGCTCAGACAGGAGGATTGATTCAAAACCAGCCTCAGCAATGGTGAGCACCTAAGCAACTCAGTGAGACCATATTTCTAAATAAAATACAAAATAGGGCTGGTATTGTGGGTCAGTGGTTGAGTGCCCCTGAGTTCAATCCATAGTACCCTTCCCCAAAGTGATATTTTAAATTTTTGGCAACAATAAAAAATTTTTAAAACTATGGAATTTCTCAAAGCTATTGAAATAAATAATAATAAAATTTAGTCAAATAACTTTAAAAAAACATTAGTTATGAATGTTTTAATATTACTATATAACCTACCCTGATCTGAGATTTTATTTAAAGGGTAAGATTTCTATTTCTTGACATTTTATGGGAAATTAAGATATTATATTAACATAATAATTTAAAAATATAAATTACAGTAGTGAGGAAAATAATATGAGTTTTTCCTTAAAAAAACTCTCCAAAAAATACATAGCTGCAAATATTTATGGAACACAGTATATTACGATAAAGGCTACATAACTGATAGAATGCTAATCAGGTAACATTATTATATAAGTCAAACATTAGTTCCAGAAATTTTAAGAATCAGTTTTGGTTTGATTTAGCATTGATTAAAGTTAAAAGTTTTCTCATTATTCTTTCTGTCAACTGTAAAATAATTAAAAGAAAAAGTACTGCAAGAGGATGTAGAGCACTGCTTAGTGAATGCTATGGGAGACATTAATTAATATGATTCAGTTTGGCTATTTTATCTTCTTCACAGATTAAAAAGAGATCTCTTTTGGTAGAATAATCAGAATTATATTAGAAAACATGTATTTGCAAAGCCACAGTCATCTATTAAAAGTTTGCATTCTATCAAAATCACAATTATACTCATGGATTAAAAAAAAGAATTAATGACTAATAATACCTTTCAGTTTTTGTTGAGAGAATCTGTCAGTCATTAGAACTATTGCCTCCATTTTCTCATGTGTATGGGAAGCTCTAATTCCATAATTTAACTTTTTCCTTTCATCTGGTAATCTCTATGAAATAGTTTGGTTTATGAATCTCCCACAAAGGTCAAGGCATTAAGACTCAGTTTGAGACACCATGGCCTCGAGATCCAGAGGAGAAGCCTGCCCAGGCCCAGAGATATGCGGTAAGCCACCCTGCACTGGGGTTCCTTATTCACCAAAGCGTGGTTCCACAGCCCAACATCAGAGTACATATAGGCTTGAGGCTGCCTCTGCCACAAAACTGGGATATCACTGCTTGTATCAAGGGACAACAATAAGGACCTGGTAAGATATCATCAAGGTCCCTGTAGGCCTGGGTGCACCAAGGGTATTTCCACTAGGGGTGCTAACAGTTACCCTGTTGCTGAGACAACAGGGAGTCTTGCATGGGATTGCCTATCTCTTGTTTCTCCTATTAATAGCCAACTTTTTATGATTACCCTCTCACTAGTCATATAATCTAATACCTCAGCATTCTCCCATGTACCTCATAAACATCTCAGCCAACTCCCCAATCCCCCCTTCTACCATTAGAAACTGTAAACCATTACACGAACCTATTGACTATAAGGTAGAAGATAACCAAACTCATCATTTCTGATTATAGTGACAAAACTGTAAATGTAAAAATAGAAAATAACCAATATATGGCTGCACATTGAGTACATTGAGTGCTGTGATATTGATCTTTCCCTTAAACGTGAGGTATTGATAACCTATAGGGACAGCAGAAGCTGTCATACCTCAGATCTACACTGTAAGAGAGAAAGACTCATAGGCATCATGAAAAAACAAGGGAGGAAAGTGCCCCAAACAAACCAAGATGCTACAACAATAGAACCCATAGATATCAAAGTAGGTGAAATGTCAGAGAAGGAGTTCAGAATATACATAACTAAAATGATTTGGGAATTAAAGAATGACCTAAGTGAGCAAATATAGGCAAAATCAATCACTCCAACAAAGAGATAAGAGAGCAAATACAAGTTGCAAGAGATTACTTCAAGAAAGAGATAGAGATACTGAAAACAAACAAACAAACAAACAAACAAATAGAAATCCTCAAAATGAAAGAAACAATAAGCCAGTTAAAAAAACTCAATAGATAGCATCACCAATAGACTAGATCACTTGGAAGTCAGGACCTCCAACAATGAAGACAAAATATACAATCTTGAAAATAAAGTTGACCTCACAGTGAAGATAGTAAGAAATCATGAGCAGAATATCCAAGAATTATGGGAGACCATCAAAAGACCAAATTTAAAGATTTATTAGGATAGAGGAAGGTTCAGAGATTCAAACCAAAAGAATACACAATCTCTTCAATGCAGTAATAGCAGAAAATTTCCCAAGCATGAAGAGTGAACTAGAAAATCAAATACAAGAGGCCTATAGGACACCAAATGTATAAAATTACAACAGATCTATACCAAGATACATTATAATGAAAATGCCTAGCATACAGAATAAGGATAGAATTTTAAAGGCTGCAAGAGAGAAAAATCAGATTACCAATAAGGGAAGACCAATTCAGATCTCAGCAGATTTTTCAACCCAGACTCTAAAAGCCAAGAGATCCTGGAACAACATATATCAAGCTCTAAAAGATAATGGATGCCAACCAAGAATCTTATATCCAGGAAAATTAAACTTCAAGTTTGATGATGAAATAAAAACCTTCCATGATAAACAAAAGCTAAAAGAATTTACAGCAAGAAAGCCTGCAATACAGAACATTCTTGGCAAAATATTTCATGAGGAAGAAACAAAAAACAACAATGAAAATCTGCAAATGGAAGAACTACAATAAAGGAAAAGCCAACCAAAGGAGAAACCAAGACAAGCTAAATATCAAAAATAAACAAAAATGACCTATAATACAATTCATGTCTCTTTAACTCTTTTTGATACATTTTTACACATAAAAAATTTAACTACATTATCATCTAATTTTTTAGGTTTTTGTTTATTTTATATTTTTTGTTTTCCATTTCTCTTCACAAAGTTATACAAATATGTCCTTTAGAAGTTTTAGCATTTTATGTTATATTTTAATATACAATTAATCTGGTATGTGTATATACATTGCCTGTGATATGAGATGAGGTATACTTTATTCTCTTATAATTTAAAATCCATTATTCAAGATTCAAGGGTGAAAAAGTTCAATAGAGTAAAAATTGTTTAATAAGGTATTTAGAATCCAGCTCACAGTCTAATAGAGTCTTATAGGGAGGAATAAAACACCTTGCTCTACTCTTGTATATTCTAAGTTCATCTCTTTGGTGTCCCTTTCTGATGGAACTCAACAAGAAACCACATAACAAGGGGACTTATCATGCAGCCTACAGCATATGTCTCACCAAAAGGTGAAAGATGGAGAAAGGAGCCAATATGGCAGCCATTGGTGACATGAAGCTATAGAGTATTTGAAATGTGTCTAGTCTGAATTGAGGTGTGCTATGTGTTAAATAGACATTCAATTCCAAAGAATTACTAGGACAAAGAAAATGAACATGAAATATATTACTAACAATTATTTTCTTTGCAAATTATATTGACAATCCATTGGGTTAAATGAAAATATATTAGAATTAATTTCTCTATTTGTTTTAAAAAAAGAAGTAAAGGAGAACAAAATAAACATTCTGTATCTTGATGGTAGTACTATATGTGTGTGTGTGTGTGTATATATATATTGTCATTTTTATATTTGTGTTATCAAAATTCATATAACTATAAAACTAAATGTGGTAAATTGTACCATATATAAATTATATTTCAACAAACATGACTTTAAAAAGAGATCTAGTTCATGAAGTGTTTTCAATAGTATTGGGCACATACTAACCACCTGATAAATAATGGCTATTATTATGGTTCATTAAAACAAACAGCATCAAGTTGTTTCAGAGTGAGGGAGGGAGGGGGAGCATGGGAGGAATAGACAAACTCTAGATAAGGCAAAGGGGTGGGAGGGGAAGTGAGGGGGTATGGGGTTAGAAATGATGGTGAAAGGAGATGGACATTATTATCCAAAGTACATGTATGAAGACACGAATGGTATGAATATACTTTGTATACAACCAGAGATGAAAAATTATGCTCTCTCTATATAATATGAATTGTAATGCATTCTGTTGTCATATATAACAAATCAGAATTTTAAAAAATTACTTTTGAATAACAACAAAAAAGACTTGGTTTGAAGGTGGTGCTACTGGGAGGAGGTGGAACCTTCCAGAAATGGAGCCTACTAGAAGGTCTTTAGGTCATTGGTGGTGTGTCCTTGATAGGGATTGTGGGCCTGCCCCTGCCTCTTCCTCTACTTTGCTTTGTGACCATGAATTGAGCAGTTTTGTTCCACCACACACTCCCACCACAAGGTGGTATCTTGTCACAGGCCCAAAACAATGAGGTCAGCTGGTCACACACTGAAACCTCCTAAACTGTGAGCCCAAATATCCCTTTCTTTTGTAAGTTAGTTATCTGAGGTATTTTATTTTCATAGTAAAACAACAAACTGTATGATATCCTTGAGATATAATAATTTTTTTCCTATGTACTTTATAGAAGCAACATTGAAGCTATATCATCTACATCTACATCCTGGCTCTAACACCAGCTTTGGGACTTAAACTGTATGTGCCTTGATTTCTTCATTTAGGAAATGCACAAATGAAAATAATTGTCTTATTGGGTTGTGAGGATGACATGAGATAGTAAATAGAAAGCAAAATAATCCTTTGATCTCTGAACAAACATGGATGGCTCTTTCATGGGATGAGTTTAAAATAATCTTGTTCCATAAAACATTAAAATTTCATTATACCTTTCCATGAACAGATTGATTTTTTCTTTTTTAACTGAACTCTATTCTGTTGTATCCCAAATAGTTCATTTATTAAAGTGCTCAAAGACTCTGTTAAAAGGTTTCTGTCCTTGGATGTAAGTCCTATATGTTATTTTCCATCTCCTAGAAATTCAAGACATTAGTAGAAAATTTCTTTCTTTTTTTTTTTAAAGTGGGAAAAGTGAGAATTTGCCATTTGCAAGCTAATTTGTGGTTTGAGACAAACTAGTAGACTCTTAACATTGCTTTTCACAAATAAAATTATATTTTTGGCAACAGGACTTGGGGTGATCCACTGAATCTGCAAGCAGTTTAAGGACTCTCTATCCAAATTCTTTTTTTTTTTTCCCTGATACCTTATTTATTTATTTATTTATTTATTGGTTGTTCAAAACATTACAAAGCTCTTGACATATCATATTTCAAACATTAGTTTCAAGTGAGTTATGAACTCCCATTTTTACCCCAAATACAGATTGCAGAATCACATCGGTTACACATACACATTTTTACATAATGCCATATTAGTAACTGTTGTATTCTGCTACCTTTCCTATCCTCTACTATCCCCCCTCCCCCCATCTTCTCTTTCTATCCCATCTACTGTAATTCGTTTCTCTCCTTTTTTTTTTTCCAATTCCCCCCACAACCTCTTTTATGTAGTTTTTTTATAACAATGAGGGTCTCTTTCCATTTCCATGCAATTCCCCTTTTCTCTCCCTTTCCCTCCCACCTCGTGTCTCTGTTTAATGTTAATATTTTCATCCTGCTCTTCCTCCCTGCTCTATTCTTAGTTGCTATCCAAATTCTTAAAGCTTGGAGAACCGAAAAACCCATTTTTTATTTTGTAACTTTAATCCAATGTAAACAGAAACTTTCAAGGTTTGTTCACAGATGCTAATTACTCTCTTCAATTTTTCCATGATGAGGCTATTATTGGATGTCAGCAGTAGGATTAAACCTCAGGAGCATGTGAGGCCACTGGAAAATGCTCCATTGTCTCTCATTCTTTCTGGGTCACTCAGTTCTTGATTATCCAGACTAATTGTGGGCAGGGAAAGCATGAATAATTGAATTTTACAGACAAACTCTTGTATCTTATTTTGGCTGAAGACCTCACTCTTCCTAACAGTTTTTTTTTGTTTGTTTGTTTCCCCCAGAAGAGCTAAAAAGTAAAGCAGAATTATCATTTTTCTGTCCTCACTCTATTTCCTCTGTCCTTTCAAAGAAGTATTGACAAATTATAAGACATCGCCTTCCCAAGTTCCCTGTTTCCTCTGCCATAAGAAGCAGTATCAACCATGGGGGAAAAAAATCAGGGGTTTAGGTAATAATTCCCTGAATAATGTAAACAGGTCTGTTCTAGAACTTTCTGGTTATAAGAAGGAAGACAGATCTTGAGCTCGAGTTTGGCTTCTGGCTTTTCCTTTTCTTGATCACTTTCCTACAGCCTTAAAGACTAGTCCCTGCTTTGTCCCATGATATGATTTTTTTTTTTTGCACCTCAGAAGTACCAATGGAAATAAATGTTTAACAGATGGACTCAGCAGTTTTTGTAACACACACATAGCACAAAAGGAAAGCATATAAAATGGAGTTGGTTAGACCTTATTTTAATTTGTTTTACTTTCCACTAAATATTTTTCTGGCCATAATTTCTTTGTTGCAGTTTTGTCTTTCATCTCCATGATCCCTTCCATATAGTTTCTGAAACACTCTTTGAGGTCAAGACCCTGTACCTCCTTTACCCCAAACTCTACACCACAAAGAAAATGGTATCATACTGGTAGCACAAATGGCTTCCCCACAGGTCTTCTGGAGATCTTCTGTGGGAGCAGTTAGGAAAGTCCCACATCTGCATCTGGTTCTCTCACAAAACCACAGGTCATGGGGTGGAAGTAAGCCAAGGAGGATTAGCAAGAAGAGGAAGAAAGGAAAGAGTTGAGATACAGAGGACTTTCGGTTGACAAGTGGGAAAATAAACACCTAAGGTACAAATGTCAGCCTCAAGTTATAGGAACAGCCCAAAGAAGTACCTTAGAGGACCAGCATTGGGAGTCTATCTCCACACTGCCTGGAGATGATATCTAAATTCAAGTTCAGGATGTTCACAAATATAAAAAGCATATCTAAGTCTTATCAGTTTCTGAAAGCAAAACTGGGTTTGGAATCTGAGCATTCCAAGGCAAGCAGGGACAAGAAGATCAGCAGGTCCAGGACTCTATGAGGAAGAACAATTAAGCAGAAAGAAAAACAAGCCCAGGCCCCACTCAGGGAATTTGCACCAAGTAGAAGATGCTGATGAGAAGCAGAGTCCTGCACAGGCAATGGTCCAAACCAACAGCCAAAGCAAATTAGATTCCACTCATGAGCCAAGGTCTCAGATAGCTGTTCTCAGCCCTGATTTTATGGCTGGTGGAGGGGTGTGATCAGGCTAGGGTTTCACAACATGCCGGGAATCAAGGAGAGCAGGGGTTCTTCCAAAGCCATTCTTAGATGTTGCAGGCTTTTGTGGTAGAGGTTTTTTTGTAATGTCCTCACCCCAGTGATTTGGGATAAAGGTAAAACTTTATTTTTTTTTCTTAAAGGCAAATACATATCAACTTGGAAATGTCTAGTGTTTGGTAGAAAAAGATGAGATGGAAACAGAAATGAGAAGAGAGGAGGAAGAAGACATTCAGTGCCTTCTAGAAGGCTATACATATAGAACAGTGATTAAGAATGCTGGTTTTATTAACAATGTCTTTATTTAAATGTCATTTCTACCATTTACTAGCTGAACGACTGGGGCAAGTTACCAAACCTTTTTATGTCCTCACCTGTAAAATGAAGATAATGAGATAATGAAAGTATCCTTCTTCAAAAGGCTATTGGAGCTGGGTGTGGTGGCTCATGCCTGTAATCCCAGCAGGTTGGGAGGCTGAGGCAGAATGATTGCAAGTTCAAAGCTGGTCTCAGCAATTTAGCGAGGCTCTGAGCAACTTGGCAAGACCCTGTCTCAAAATTAAAAATAAACTGGGCGTGGTGGTGCATGCCTGTAATCCCAGTGTCTCCAGAGGCTGAGACGAGAGGATCACAGTTCAAAGTCAGCCTCAGCAAAAGCAAGGTGCTAAGCAATTCAGTGAGACCCTATCTCTAAATAAATTACAAAAATAGGCCTGGGGTTGTAGCTCAGTGGTTAAGTGCTCCTGGGTTTAATTCGTGGTACCAAAATAAATAAATAAATTTTTAAAAAGTTATTGGAAGGACTTACTCTAAATTGCTTAGAAGGGGTGTCTTGCACAAAATAATTACTCCCTACATTCTAGTTGTTATTTTGTTCTCTAGGAGCATATTCTTGTAAGTAGTTATTTATCAACATCAGTTATTGATCTACTTTTTTTAGATGCTGGGAAAACTATAGTAAACAAAATACACATAGGAAGTAATAACTAAACAGAATTTAGGAATTTAGAAAGGGTCTTAAATCAAAATTCATGGAAGGCAAAAAATGCCATTGAGTGACATGAGATGACAGGAAATAATCATCCTACTAGTTAAGTTGTGGAAATAGAGTGACGGTCTCTTGGAGAGACCAATAAGAGAAACCATGTGATCATGAGGACCATATTATTGTAATGACAAGGAGCGAGTGGTGACAGGAATGTACATAAGAGACACTGAGACCTACTTGGGTTTACGGAGAGTGTCTTAAAATGATGTAATGGTGTCAAAAAGAATAAAGGGACTTTTTAAAAACTAACACTCCCTCTGAGAATTGGACAAAGTATTAAAAATCTGTTTGACTGGAGAGCTATCATGACAGGGAGGATTTCCTGGGCCAAAATCCAAGAAAGAAGGGACCTCAGAGAGATGAAATCATTGGTATCATTGTTACCCCTCAAGGCTTTCTGATTGTGGAAGCCAGAGCTGAGAGAGCAAAGCTTTGGACTGTTTTGTGGAATGAAGGAACAAAAATTGGGAAAACAAATCTGTGGGGTGAAGTTTAGAGACCCAAGGAAAAGAATCCCTGTCAGTACTCTAGGTTTTCATTTGAGACACTCAATGTAGGTTTTGCTGTCCTTAGGCCTTACTTCTTCTATAGAAATTTCAGGGTATATTTGTTAATTCCTTTAAAAAATATAGTCAGAATTTTGATTCCATTAAATAAATTAATTTGGGGGAATTGACTTCTTAATAAGTTGCCCTTTCCAGGACATAGAATGCATCTCTATTTATTCAGATCACCTTATATATCTTTTTTGAATTTTACAGATTTCTCCTTAAGACATGTATTGGTTGGCTTTTCATTACTGTAACAAAATACTTGAGATAATCAACTTAAAAAGAGAAAAGATGATTAATGCATTGATATCATGAGCTACAAGGAAGTGAAAGCAGATGCAGACCCACACAGTGAGCATATATGTGTGCTAGGGAATAAGGAACAGATATAGTGTAGGTTTAGAATGCCCTCATTTATAATTCTTTTCCTAGTAATAGTAAGAAAAAAAAGACACTTAATATAGAATAAAGATCACAAGTAAAGTCAAATTATCAAATGTTATATATTTCTTACTTAAGTTTTGAAAGGTTGAAGGCTATTTTATGATGGTGGGCTGTCATTCAAATTGGCATAAATGTCATCTTTGCACTGATGAATTTGGTATAGTAAATTTCTTTGTAATTCAAAGTTCACACTTGCTTTTAACTGATGATTTAACTTCCTGCATATGCCTTATAGGCACCAACTTTGAAAATCAGACATTTTATTTATCTATAGAATTTACAAGTTTCGACACTTAAAAACAGTGACACAAATGCTATATAAACAAAAGTATAAAGCTAAGTGTAATTGTAAATCTTGCCCAAAAAACAAATGATCTCAGGGCTTCATAGTTTTTTTTTTTCAGTTCCTGAAATATGCTACTCCTTCTGCTTCTGGTTTCTTAATAAATATTTCCACGATTTGAGATGCAAATATTCCAGGGAGAATCACTAAAGATACTCATATTCCCACAAAACTATGTTTGGTGAAGGTTCAGGAGAGAGGTCACTAAGCTACTGAAGCAAACAGGGCAGAAGCAGGAGTCTACAGAGGCCTCAGACAAATCTGGTTTCATCAGTTGGCCATTCTCCTTAAGGCCTCTTTCCTGATCTCTGAAATGATTCTATTTCATTGTTAGGACACCTAGTGGCTTGTAGCCATATCTGCATTCACAAGATATATATTTATAAAATAGTGCTGGTTTTGATTTTTCAAAATGGGAAAAATTTTACATTGGCTACAAAATCCCAACTTTAGTCCTAGAGAACAGATCAGAAAGGCAGCCATAATTTAATATAAATGTGAAAGCTATATTCCTGATCATTCTTGGGTATAATGTGCAAAGAAGATGGATAGGCAAGATCTCTTATGGTAAACTATAATAAAATGGAAGAATATGGTAAAATGTAAGAAATGGTTACCTTAGTTTAACAGTTTGATAAGAAAAAGCAAACAAAAAATGTTCCTAAACCAAGCCATCTCCACTTGGAAAGTAGAGACAAATATGCTAAAAATTTAATTTTACAGATCTTGATAGGAGGTGGCCTCATTTTGGCCTTCCATGTCTTTTTATATGAATTGAAGATTTTTACCCATTATGATAAGTGACTGAACATTTCTAAGTTCTCAGTTAATACTTACCTAGTGAATATGTCTATATCAGTCATGTGTTTAATAAAGTAATGGAGAAAATAAAATGTAAGAAATCTAATTTTCAATCAGGCACCAATTATCTTCTTAAAAACTTTGTTATAAATTGAAAAATTACAATTGTGTATACTTATGGGGGACAAAGTAATACTGTGATATATGTATATGATGTGGAATGATTAAGTCAAGCTAATTCACATATCACATATCCATCACCTCAAATACTTATTGTTTGTGTGTGTGGGGGGGGGTAAGGACATTTGAAAGTTACTTTCTTAGCAATTTTGAAATATGCTATACATTGTTAATTGTAGTTGCGCTGCTGTGTAATAGATATCAAAAAACGGATTCCTCCTGTCTAAGTGAAACTTTACCCTTCCACCAAGGTCTCCCCTATTTCCCTCTTCCCCAGCCTCTGGTAGGTACTCTTCTACTCTCTGCTTCTATGAGCTTGTTAGATTCCATATGTAAGTGAAATAATATAGTATTTGTCTCTCTGTAGGCACCAATTTTCAAACTTCTTCCACTATTAATAAGGTAGATGAAACAGCTCAATGGAATTAGATGATTTAGGGTTCATAGAACAGTAGTAATATCAACAATGTCACCTTATTTTGTTACTGTGCCATAATTTACACAATCAATTTTCTATTTTTGGTCATTTAAGTAGTTTAAAAATACATATGCATATATAAAATACATAGAATAATATGTATATGTGTATATAAGTATATATATGTGTGTGTGTGTGTGTGTGTGTGTGTGTGTGTGTGTGTACTGAGGATTGAACTCAGGGGTGCTTAACCACTGAGCCACATTCTCAGCCTTCTTTTTGTATTTTACTTAAAGACAAAGTCATCTCAAGTAGCTCAGGGCCTTACTAAGTTGCTGAGCTGGCTTTGAACTCATGATCCTTCTGCCTCAGCCTCCCCAATTGCTGGGATTAAAAGCGGGCGCCACTGCACCTGGAAATTTAAAATATTTTGACTGATGCAAATAACCCTTCAGTGAGCCTCCTTGCACATAAACCTTTATACACAACACGGATTTAAAAAATTATAAGGAAATAGTTAAGACACGCAAAAAAGCATAAATCATACTAAAAATACTTGTGAACTCACTGCCTACCTTAAGAAATTAAACTTTACCAATACAGTTGGAGACCGAATGCATCCTTCTTGATCTCTCATCTCCTTTCTTATTCCAGCTGTAATCTTTTCCTGACATCAGGGTTTGTCATTTGACTCTTTTTTCCCTTTGCTACATGGTGTGCAGTTCTAAGCTTTATATGTAGTGACCATTTAATACAACTTTTTCAGTTTACAAATAGAATGCGTGCTCATTGTTGGAGGGTTGGTAATAATTGTTTTAAACTGAAGGGTGTTTTTATATTTGCAAAGTACTTTCTTGTTTTGTTCACCTCATTTAGTTACATTGCTTCCCTTTCCCCATTTTAGAGATGAGGAACAGAGGTGCTGAGAGATGAGTAAAGATCTTCCTGTCTCCTGGTTAGCAAGGACAGGAACCAGAGCTCACATCTGGATTCTTTGATTCCAAGTTCTGTGGTCTTTCTGTTAATATACCCAGCTGTGGTGCCACCATTCTCCCTTATAAAAATCCCCAGTCAATGACAGCTCTTGTTTCTCACTCCTCTCCTTGCCCCCATGGACTTCTTTTTCAAATTTAAATGCCAAATTTCGTGTTTATTTTGTATAGATTTTGGTTGTGTGTCAAAGTTGTATAGGGAGAAGAAATACAATGTAGTTTATTAGATGCCCATCGCAAAAGGGTGGTTGTGTTTTTTAGCCTTCAGTGTTATTACCCGCCTCCCTTTCTTGTCAAGCTTAACCCAATGCTCTCTGAGAGATCTGTGCATCAATATTGTGCTTGAACCACTCCCATCCCATATAGTATGACCTCTGTCCATAGGAATGACATTGCATTCAGGAAGCAAATAAATTGGCAAAAAAAGGGACTTTTCTTAAGATGATTCTCTAGATTTGAACTCTGTTGGAATGACATCAATTTAACAATCATAGGAGTCTACAGGGGAAAAAAATTCTTTTTAAATTTGGTACTCTACATTTCTTTTTGAGTGGCTGATTAAAGGACATGAGGGAGCTCTTTTTTTTTTTTTGTATCCTCAGTTGCTCTCCCTTTCTCTTTCATTGAAATTGTCTCAAAATATTATGATTCATCTGTCTATTCCTGCAGTGTCATTCACCATCTAAGTTTTCATTAGGGGAATTCAAGCCACCAACTGAAGCAACTCTGGCATTTCAGGGGTGAAGAAGACTCTGACGTTCTCATGGGACAGTTGTTTTCTCCTGGTGTCAGTTGCATTATATTGCTTATACATATATGTTGGTGAGGAAGATGCATCATGATCATTTCATCATCATTATCACAATAAGGGTCATGTAGGGTATTGATATAACCCTGGCATTCTCTTTAGACTCCTTCAACATAAATACTATTATTTCCACTTTACAACCAAGGAGATTAAGGCTTAGCAAGGTGAGTTGCATGGCCTAAGTTCACCTTGATAACGAGAGACAGAATCAGAATTTGAATCCAGGTCTGTTGGAAATCAACATCTGTATTCGGCAAAGAGGAGTGCATTTGTGAATCGGGTATGTGCCATGGACCACAGGCCATTCAGAGATGACAATATCTGCCTAATAATCCAGGAGGACCCAGTTCAAAGAGAAGGAAAAACAAACACAAGAAAACTTCCAGTGCAGTGTTAGTTATGTTGACCAAGGGGCTAGCAACAGGTCATGTGACCTGGGGCAAGATGAATTCAGATTTTGGGGGAAACTAGGGATTTAAGAGGGCCTTGAAAAGATAGACTTCATCAGCTATGTTATGGGTTAGTTTCATAAAGAGAACATAAAATTTAAGTCTTAGGCTAGAAAGGTGAAGTTGGTGTTTACATCATTGTTAAGTAGGTAAGAAGATCCGATGATTTGTCTGAGGGGTGTTGTTTAGAGGGAGAAATACCAGGAAAGCCAGAGGTCACTTTGTGGAAGGACTGGAATTCTGACAAAGAGTCCAGGGCTGTAAGACTTAGTGAAATGTTAGTGCAGATGGACTTTGAGGAAGTGACTTGTGTCCCAAGTGGCTAGTGGCCCTTGTGTCAGTACAGAGGTATTTGGGATGTCAGTATAGAGGTGGAATGTCAGCATAGAGGTATTTGTTCTGTGTATTAATGGCACAGTGACAAACTCTGTCACCTTAAAAATCAGGTCCAGGACCTGCTCTTACTGAAGCAAGGCATCTGCAGCAATGATGGTTGCCAACAATGGCTACTATGGAAATAATCCAGGTAAGTCCTGCAGTCAACCTATATGGGGCACCTGAAGATGAATACTCAACACCTGGAGTGGGCTTGGTCTCATTCTCTCCAAATCAAGTTCACTGTCAAGGAGCACTTTTCCTGAATAAAACTTTACAATGAGCCTGGGGGAGGGGTATAAAAAATTTTTAAAAGGAGCACTTTTCCAAACTTAAGAAGACACACTTTACTTGGAAATAAATTTTCCCAAAAGCTTAAGTACTATAATTAATAGTACTTGATAAAAAAGTAAAAGACAAAATGAGATATATAATAACAATATTTACATAAACTTAAAATCTATTTATCCAAAGCAATGCATGCTTTCACAAGATCATGTACATCCACAAAGAGACAGACTAAACTCACCAGAATGGCTGCTTGGGAAGGGGAGGGAAGTGGGAGTAGAGTGGTGGCTTTTCAGAAGTTTTGAAAAAACATTTTCAAGGCTTGCAAAGTTCAGAGCTAATACTCTGTCAGCAACAGATAAATAAGTAGTTCAACCCTCTGTACCTATGATCCAAATTACTGTTTTGGCATGCACACACACACACACACACACACACACACACATACAATGCACATACATACAATGCTCTTAAATTGCTTTTCAGTTCTTGCCTCCAAGCTCTGGGAAGATTAAGGATACCAGCTTTATCTTGGTGACCCATTCTGGAAACAAAAAAGTGAGCAAATACATTGGCTATATAATGATTCTGGACTTCTAGATTCTGGGAAAATCAATGTCAGGATGCTGCTACTAAATTTATTATATCAAAATTAAAACTCTTATGTATTCCCTTCGTGGGACAATGAAATGGTCTTAACTTTTAGAAGTCAAGCACACACAGACAAGATCGGTGCGTTCAGGGTGGTATGGCTGTAGCCACAGAGAAAAGCCACTGCCTCAGGACAGTGCTGGTGGATATTTTCAGTATCTCTTCTCCTCCCATCCTGACATGCATTCTTGTCCAGGATACACCCTACATATGTCTTTGAGTGACCCTGCCCACTGAATCCTGGAGAATGTGAAGTTAGGCATTTATTTCAAATCAGCAGAAATAATGATACAAACATTTCCTCCTGGCATATACACATGCACACACATATAGGGCTGCAGATATAGCTCAGTGATAGAGCTTTTGCCTAGCATGCACAAGGCCAGGGGTTCAATTCCCAGAATGGCAAAAGGAAAAAAAAAATCTCTCTCTCTCTCTCTCTCTCTCTCTCTCTCTCTCTCTCTCTCTCACACACACACACACACACACACACACACCATGCTAAAACAGAGCCTGTCTCTTTCCAGCCTGAAGTTAGATCCACAAATCTCTCTTGCATTATGTGAGCTCAGTAATGCTAAGCCCCAAGAGTAGGCCTAGCAGGAAGCTGGAAATCCTCTGATGCATGCCACTTGGGTTGGAGCAGTTCACACCCAGGACCAAGAGTTTATCTACTTCTTTCTCATTCAGAAATACAGAAATACTTTATGGTTATTTTCACTTTTCTCTCCTCCTCTTGTCTTCTATTGTTCAATTTTAAATAAAGCAGGGATTGGCTCTTACCTTTGGCCCAACTCTATGCTGATTAGAAATGAGAGAGCTGATTCATGACTTAGAAGGTAGCCAGCAGGAAAGAGGACCAAGGATCGAAGGTTAATGGGGACCTGGAGGGACCATCAGGAGACTCATATACAAACCAAATGCTCTAGCAGGCCAAGCAGGGCTCACTTCTCTCCCCACCAGTCCCTGCTTCAGATTTTGGCATTCCCCTTTTTGTCTTAAAGTTATATTTACAAGGACACTTGATTGCTATTCACTTTGTCTTGCTTTCTCAGTATAGTTTTATAAGAAAAATTTACATTGCAGAAATAACCAGCATTGCTGGCAGCTCTCCACCCCTTCAGGAGGGAGGAGACTTGTCTGTTTCCTTCTCTGTTGTATCTCCAGGGCCTTAGACCAGAGTCTGGAGTACATGCTACCAGGAACAATAAATGCCAAGAAACACTTGTTGCATGAGACTACAGTCTAGTGGGAATAGGAGGATATACTAGCCAGTGTGGACATAAGAACAGGACTGAAAAAAATCCCGGATGAACTGGACCTGTTTCACCACTTTGCCTAGAGCAGCCTTATGTGAGTTTTGTAGGGTGGGAAGTGATAAAGCTCTGTTATCAATACCTGCTTGTCCTAGGTGAGTGGGTATCTAATATATGCAAGGCTTTCATCTGCCTGGGCTTTTCTCCTTCCTGAAGGCGGGGTGCCTGGGAAGCTTGCACAGCAAACCTGTCTGCACAAGGAAGCCAAGGTAATAGGATGCTATGGAGTTTAATCCTACCAGGAGAGAACCTAAAGGTGACTCAGAGTCTAAAAATGTTTTGTGCAAACAGAACGGGTGCCAGTCTCCTGGGTAATTTGGCTGGGCTGGAACAGGCTCCAGTTGAGGAATGCAGGTCTCCATTCTCATAATACAGCTCCACCAAGGAGCCAAAGAATACCTCAAGTAGAAATCAGTCCAGACTGCTTTAATTTCTCAAATAGATCATGAGCAGAAAACACACTTCTCATTCTCAACAAGTAAAGCCTAGTGAGAAAAAATAATACTCAAAAGCCTTAGTCACAGATGAATGGAAAAAAGTCCGTTACCCACCTCTCCACCTATTTTTCATGTATGCACACACACTGCACCAAAAATACAAGGCTGAAGAAATACAAATAGCCAAAGCATAGGAAGTCTCATACTCTCATCCAATTATAGAAAAGAACCATAACCCTCCCCACCCAAGAAAGAACACACAAAAAAACACACAAAGGATCATTTCTCTCAAAAGATAACTCTGTACCACCTAATGCTAATATGGACTCCATAAAAAATGGGAAACTACATTCAAAATGGACTTGAAATTGAACTTTGGGAAAGACAGAAGTGAATAGAAATGAAGAGGTTGATGTGTTTCTTCTGACAGTTTCTTCACTGAAATATGTTTAGATGGTAATGTGCCAAAACTTTTCACCTTCCTCTCCTCCTCTTGTCCTCTGTTGTTCAATTTTAAATAAAGCAGGTAATTTAATGAGAACTTCTCAGGCAAAGCAGAAGTTACATTTCTTTTCCCCCAATATGTTACAAGTTCCTGTGTTTTCAGATGCTTGAGAACGGGAATCCAATAATTTGCAATTTTTTTGTGTGTGCATGATAAAATTACAGTATTTGACAAAATAAAAATACAATGCCACTTGCCCAGCAGGGACAGTTCCAATTTTTTATTGTTCGTGGTGGTCACTGGGGATAGGACACAGGGATGCTTTATCACTGAGCTACATCCCCAATCCTTTCTTTAGTTTTTATTTTAAGACAGGGCCTCACTAAGTTGCTCAGGCTGGCCTCAAACTTGAAATTCTCCTGCCTCAACCCTCCAAGGTGCTAGTATTACAGCTGTGTACCACTGTGCCCGGTAACAATTCCAGTTTTTGTCATCTGACATCCTAAAACTTTGGAGGTTGAATCTAAACTGCACGGTAGGTAGTTCATCCACTCTGTTAGCAGGATAGACCCCAGCCTAGCAGTGCAAGGGGAGGGATGATGGAAAACCCTCATTTGTTTTAAATGAGAAGAGAAAGCCTCTAAAGTCCCTTGGTAGGCTGGTTGCCCAGATGCAACACTTTGGGCATAACAATGTAAGTGTTATGTGGAGAGCCACCTCCAGGCATCGCTGTGTTTTTGTGCTCCATGGCAACCAGTCTCCATGAGAAGGTCAAGGTGTCAGCCACCTGTGGCAAGGGCCTGATCACTGAGATGGGTCCTTGTTTGCAGGTATACGGCTGGTGGCTGCCAGACACATTGGGTGAGGAAACTAAACCTTATCCCACGGGTAGCAGTAAGAGCAAATCCTGTGCCTCTTTCTCTGCCATTGTCCCTGTGTGTGTGTGTGTGTGTGGTGGGGGGTAGTCTCTTCTTCTGGTTTTGCTTCCTCCATACCTGGCCTCTGGCGGAGACAGAGCAGTGCATCAATTGTTAATGCAGAGCCCTTCCAGCTTAAATTGGCTCTCTGTGTCTCTTTCTGCTTTTCATTGTCTGGCTGACCCTGGTGTTCCTCACCCATTTCCAATTTGAGAGAGGAGAGGAGAGCAGAGGAAGGAGAGGAGGAGAAAGGGAAAGGAGAAGAAAAAGGTCTGGTGGTCTATAAGCTTTGGGTGACTTTTCCTTTGGACGAGACGACTAAAACAGCTAGGTTGTTTTCTAAATTCTGGCCGCAGTTAAGACCAGTCTCAAAAACATGATAAAATCAAGTTTCTCCAGATTTCTCAACAACTTCTTTCTTCTCCTTTCTCCATTCTACAAATTTCCCTTGTTCACCGGACATCCCCATAGCCAGTGACTTTCAACCATCCAAGGGACTGATCCATCCTAAAACCTAGGTCTGTCCATTCCTCTTTTCTTTCATCCCCATCTCTTTGGTCTGAGAAATTGAGTATAAGGTGTGATTGTTCACTTTATTTATTTATATTTGCAGTGCTGGAAAATCGAACCCAGGGCCTCAAGCACACAAAGCAAAGGCTACACCACTGAACTACACCCTGCCCAGCCAAGGTGTGATTGGGTTATGTATAAACTCCAGCTGTTCACTGCTGTTGCCTGAGTATTTAGAATGGTTCATGGCACACAGTAGGCATTCAATAAATATGTGCTGGATGAAAGGATGCAAAATCATGGAATAATAATACCCCCAGCAGCGTGACTTCCTCAGGGTATTTGTGCAAACGAATCATGTAACAGGAACCACTACACCACTACTCGTTAACTGCAGCTCATAGGTTACTCCACAAAGTCTCAGGATAGGACATGTGTACTTCCAACAGCTTGATGGCCTCATGTTTGATGTGTTTTTGTACAGATATCTCTCTGGAACCCCACAAATGACACCATTTTGAGAAACCTCCTTTTTTGCTTGCAAATAAGCCTGATTCTGCACATGTAATTACTCTCCTCTTGAGTGACATGTTTTTGTTCTTTCCTCCTCCCCGCTGATGTTCCTTCATTAAGACAGAGGGAATACAAGTAATGTGTCTGTTAGTTTGAGAGAGAGAGGGAGACTGACTCATGGAATGTTTGAGGAAAACCTTGAGCCACTCCCTGTCTGGGAGGCAGTGGGTCCCCTAGTCTGTCCCTTCTGCTTTTCCTCTTCATGTGTCCCTCCTGAGTGCTTGTCCTGTTTCCTGAGGCAGGAGCTTGTCTGCAGGCACAGCTGGGAAGGAAGCTCTGGCCAAGTGCTTGGGCTGATGGTGTCTCTGGAGCTGGCTTTCTGGCAGCCGGCGACACAGCAGGTCTGGCCTCATCCATTACTAATTGTTGACGCTTGTTGAGGGAGGAAGATGTTAGTAACAGCACACACCTTGTCCGGCCATGCTCAGGCCTGGGCAGAGAAGACGGGTGGTGACTCACAGGTCGAAAGACAGCCCCGTCACCTGGGCTGCTCAAAAATGACATGAGAGGCAGAGCCAAGAGCGGAAGGAAGCTCCCCCTTTCCTGCAGCTGCCCTCTCCCAGTCTTCCCTGTCCTCCATCCCGTCTGTCCTACAGCCCTGCCCTGCATGCCCTCTCCTTGAAGTCAGCTCCCCTGCTGCCTCCTCAACATGTGCTCCAGCTACATGGGGTGACGCGCCTCTCTCTGTCACTTTCTTCTTACTCCTTGGTGCTTTTACATCTCATTCCTTATGCTTATCCTCCCAAGTCTATATCGATTTGGTCTGATTCATGCTTCAAAGCCCGACTCCAACATTTTCTCTTCTTTTTAAAATTTCCCCTGCTTCCCTGTGCTATGAGGAAGCAGTTTGTGTAAAGCCACATGCCAGAGGCCATTTTTATATTGTGCTACAGTTGCCCTCATTGTCTAGCAATGCGTCCACCTTTGTGTCTCCTTTGCCTAACCCAGGGCTGGCATGTAACATACTCCTATGTGGCCATGAGCTGATTGTGGAATGGAGCAGGCATACTGGGTCAGGAAACAAATGACACTGACTCAAGAGATCAAACCTGCGCAGACGGCGGCTGGCGTGCAACATCTGTAATGCTGAAGAGTTTTCCATCTTCAAGAGCCCCCCCCCCCTGCACAATCTGTTCAGCTCTTCCCAGAGAAAGAGCCTTGTTGCCTATTTGGTGTTAGGAGTGATCTTTTTGCAGGTCTCCAAGCACAGTGATTGTTGTTTGAAGGAGACCCACCACCTGGAGAGTGGCAGATTTCATTGATCACTGTGCTTGCACTATGTCAATTATTAATTTTCCTGGAACTTTTAAGATCCTATGTTAGAAATACTGTGACTGAAAAATCAGTGCTTGCAGTTAAGCGAACCAGCTATTGAATTTCAGATTGAGGTGTTCATTCATGGGGGCAGGGAGAAAACACATGATGAAGACTCTGATGTTGGCCGAGTGGGAAGGATAAAGTGGAGACAGAGAATGGCCAGGAGATTCTTGTAGTATTTCAGGCAAGAAGGCCACAGGGGGTTAGGCTAGGCTGCCAATGGAAGAGAAATGGGAGGGATTGTCCAAAAAAGGCTCTTTCCAGTCCTTTGTGAGTCCATTTTTAATGCTCAAAAGAGGAATAAAGGTTAGAATTGTGCCAAGATAAAGAGAATATCCAAAGAAACAACTCCAAGAGAAATTTTCTGTCATCGAGGGCTGCTATTATATTTGGGAGCATAATGTGCTTAGATTGTATTTAGATTCCCCCCCGGCAATATTTAATTTCTTGAATGATAAGTTGAATTGATGTATCGCTTACGCTTCGTGGCCTTGGCGATGATCTCAAGGCATCCAAAGAAACCATGAGCCCCTATTTCCCAGAATTATTTAATCTCATCTTGAGTTGTCCCACCAGGCCTGCCTCTAGCAACAATGATGGGTTTTATTTCTAAATAAGAAATTTTATTCAAAAATATTGTTAGTGCGTTTTTTTTTTCCCTACGATAATCATACATCCTTACTGGAGAAAACATGGGCAATACATTCAAAGAAGAATACCAAAACGATGATCTTTTTACCCTGATTCCCTCTTTGCTTGGGGCTGGAGGTATGTGTGGGAGGTGGTAAAAATGGAATAAATTCCATGGGAAAATTGAAACTAGGCTAGACCTCAAGTGCCTCTAATGCATATCTCTATCTTCTTAGTCCTAGAGGAAATTTGATTCCCCAGGCCTACTTTCTGCTCTTCCTGCCATTTGATCCTAATAACGTTTGGATCTTGAATGTCCCCCAAATGCCCCTGTGAAGGCTTGGAACCCAGCCTGTGAAGAGGTGGCAGATGAGAGTTCAAACAAGATGCCATACCTTTCAAAGTTAGGGCCTCTCAGAAGGAAACAGGGTCATAGAGTGCATGCCCTGGGAGGGGATATTGGGATGCCAGCCCTTTCCTGGTTTTTTTTTTTTTCTTTACTTCTCAGCCACCATGAGGTGAGCTTTACCATGTGCTTCCACCAGGATGTACTTCCACAGACACAAAAGCAGTGGGACAAACTGAGCATGGGACAACTACAGAACCGTGAACCAAAATAATCCTTTCCTTTTTTTAAGTTGATTATCTCAGGAATTTTGTTATAGTAATGGAAAGCTAACTAGATCAAGACCTATCCCCACTCCCTATTGTGTCAGTTAGGGAGTTTGGGCATTGAGAAGCTCCATGGGTAGAGGCTTCTGGACTCATCCATGTTAGGACAGAGAACCTTTGACTCTCCCATGAGGAAATATATTCCTATTCTCCATAATTCTTGAAGAGTCTCCAGCACTTTCCTTCTCTGGTGCTTCAAAGTGGGACCTTATAGACTCTTTTTGGAAGGGTGGGTACTGGAGATTGAACCAGGGGCACTTAACCACTGAGTCACATCCCCAGCCCCTTTTATGTTTTATTTTCAGCAGGGTCTTGCTAAGTTGCTTAGGGCCTCGCTAAGTTGCTGAGGCTGTTTTGAACACATAATCCTTCAGCCTCAGCCTTTTTTTTTTTTTGATCATAGACTCTTAAGAATTGAAAGGTATGGCATCTTGGTTAAACTCTCATCAAGTACAGGAATACCCTTTCTATTATCGCTGAGAGAGAGCACCAACTTCTGCCCATCATTACCAGGAATAAGGAAATCAGGACTGTTTTATACCAATCACTGTTGTACACTTGAAAGGCCAGAAATTTCTTTAAGCCAAAGTCTAATTTAAAATGAAGTGACATCATGAAAAATGTATTCACTTTAGAGTGATACTTTCACCCTTGAAGATGATTCTGTTTTAGACTGCACTGAAATGTACATAATAGTTTAGGGAAGAGGCACAGGGCTTATGCTCCTCTGGAAATTACATAAAAAATCATGTGCTCTTCAATATTTTTGTTCTGGAAATAGGGGTCAGAGATTTTATGAGATCATGTAAGTATAAAGCTCCCATTCCTGAAGAGCTGTGTTGAGTGGAGGATGTCAGGAGCCTAGACCTTGCTCAGAGGGAGACACACTCGTTCCCCTGCCTGGTCACTTGTCCAGAGTGCCAAGGCTTTCTCTTTCACCCAGAATAAGTCCCTGTTCCCAAGCTCAACGAATGTGCAATCTGTCTCGAGGCCAGCCACGCGGAAACGTGATGCCATTGGACTTTTGTTTCAGCTACAGCTCTCCTTTCTCAGGCGTGTCAGCCTGTCTGCGCCCTGACTCCTTTACGTCAGCACCGCCCCGCTGGGGCAAAGGCATGAAGATAATGGTGGCATTTGTAAAGCTGGAGTGTGTCACTCGGGTTTTCAGACAAAGGGATGGCAGCATCTCAAGCATGACTAAGTCATCATCCTGCACACCGGTTCAGGAAGAGGAAATGACTGGGGCGCATCCCTCAAAGGGTGTCTCTCCTCGTCCTTGGGGCAAATTCTTCAAAACAAACCCAGAAAGGGACACTTCTCCCTCTTGTTTTTAGCTGCAAGCCAATGCAGGGGTTACATCATCTCTGTGTTGATTTACCTTAAAATACTTCAGTATAATCTACACCCTAGGAGGAGTGAAGAGGCATTTGAAGTATCCTAATCAGGCATCCACATTCCAAAGTGGTTAGTTAGCATTTAAAATACCCTAATTAGGGATCAAAACTTCAGAGGCGGTTACTTAGCACTTCAAATATTGTTACTGAAATCTACACAAAGGAGATGTTCATTAGCATATGAGATGTTGGAAGTGAAAATTTCATTGGGGGGGGGAAATAGGTGGTATTCAAATGATGCAGTTGGTTGGAAAGATTGTGTTTCCTGCCATTCTGGCTTGAACAAGGTTTAAGAATGCAACAAGCCTAAGATAATGCTTCTACAGGCAGACTGGAGGTCCAGGGCTCCAGGCCACCTGAAATTTTGGCACCCCTGCTCCCACAATTTATGCAGGACTCTGTGTTTCATCTTTAGAATATGGGGACATTCCATCACAGTGCTTTTACCACACGGTGCTTATCAGAGTGTCCAGGGACAGAGAAGAACTAAACACCAACAGGTGAAAGGACAGTTTCTGTGTGATGTAGGGAGAGAAGTAGAGATGCAGGTAGGCTCCATCTGTCAACAATTGCTTTACTTATCCATTGTTCCAGGGAGTGATCACATGGGCAACACTAGGTCTCAAAGTAATGAAAAGATAAACAAACTGAAACTGTGGCATATACATATAAATCAAATTTCTCTTGTCCTGTTTGGGATCCTTCAAGAATTTTCATGACTATGGTGTTAAATATTTAATTTAGCAAAGCTGCACCCTGTTGCTATAGTTATTTCAGTGCAACAGTAACCATCACTTCTCCCAAATAACATGTTGTTTTATTCTGATTCATGTACATACTCCACATACATGTCCCAAAGAAGCCATGTTTATTTCTTTCCTTGGGACCGACACATATGCTATTTTCTTGGCCAAAAACATTCCCTCACCTAGTGCTCTACTACTTGATAACTGTGTGAATTTGCTAAGCCACTTACCATTTCTAAGCACCAGTTTTTCTCATCTGTAAAATGGGGGCAGGAATTAATGAATCCCCACTAGATAACTAAGAAGAGGCTCGGTGCCTCAAACAGAAAGTGAGATCCTTATTTTTATAATTGGTCACCTAGGTAATACTAACTCCCAAACCAAGGCTGGATGTCCTGCCCTGTCCCTGTTTTATGCTCCCACAAAGTCCGGCCAACTTCTATGGAAACTTGCACCATACTCCACAGTAAATTTCTTTCTATGCATTAACGTTTACCTAAAAAACTATTAGCTCCTCAAGGGCAGGAACTATGCCTTGTCTTATGTCCCTAGTGCCCAGTATATAATAAATACTTAATAGGTATTTACTAAATAAATGAACAAGTGCATCAGCTAATTGGGAATGCCTGGTTCCATAAACAGATACCTGGGAGGGGACTTTGAGAATAGCCATGCTAAGGTTGAGTGGTGGTGGAGAAGAAAAGGAGAAAGCCAAGTGTGAGTTGGAAATTACAGATAGAATTTGGCTCAATAATTGGAAACGTTTCTGTGACTACTAAAAACAAAATGGCACTCCCGTGGGATATTTTTATTTTCCTCAAATATTAACAAAAGTTAGTAATATAGTAAATTGAATTCATCTCCTGGATAAGGGATTTGCCATCTCTAACATTCCATGACAATTCCACATGAGAAATAAAGTTTTGTGAACATAGTCTCAAGTGAATATTTAGACTTTATTGCATATTGATTCTGTATTTTAATATCCTCTCTCTTCTCCTAAGTACACTTTTAGCTTTTGAATGATCTGTTTTTCTTTTAAAATCAATTTTGTTATGTTTATATGTACTTATCCTGTATGTAGCTAATATATAAGGTAGTTTTATTGACAAAATAATATAGTCTGTGAGATTTCTGCTTGGCTATTGGGAAATGTTGTTGTAAATTATTCATATAAAATTGTTGGATTTGGGGCTACTTACTGAAAGCACAAGGATGGCCAGAGAAGATGTTTTTGTTTTCAAATCAGAATGTTGCCAAAAGCTCCGTCCTTGTCCCCAGTGCTAATCCATTAAGGATGACACAGTTTTGAGAAAAAGGAAAAAGAAGGTTTACTGCTTTGCTAGCAAAGGAGAAACACAGGGGACTCATGTCTCAAAGGCTGTGATTCTGCCCATCTGCAAGATCAGGGAGCTTTTATAGAGGTGATTCAGAGAAAATGAAATTAAAAAGGAGAGATTAGGAAGGAGAAGGTCAGAGAAAAGAAGATCAGGAAGGAAAAGTTTAAGGAAAAGAAGATTGGGAAAAAGAAAAAAAAACATGTAAGTTTCAGAGCCACAGGGACATAGTCAAAGCATCAAGTGAATCCCTGTTACAAGAATGGTTTGAACCCCTACTGGCTTTAAAACCAAAAATTAGGTATATCCTAAGTTGAACTAAACCTTTAACTTTACAATGCCATTAAATGCTGAAAAATTTTAAAAGCCTCCAGAGAACAGTCAAACTCAAAATAAATCCAACATCCAAACTCTTTTTCCCAATGACAGCTGTCAATTAAATGGGGAACATTCTCAAATTGTAGCTTGTGTTCCAGCCCCATAACCGGGAAACTACCCATGTTGCCTCCGAGGCAAGTTTTTCTACTCACTTAGGGAGATAGGAGGGAGCTTTGCACTAAGCAGAACAGACTTTTAATCTTGGGAATAGGTTAAATATATATATATATATATATATTTTTTAATCTACTCAACAGGAATGATCTTCCCATATTTTGTTATCAAAATAAGATAATGGCAGCACTTTTAGACAGATTAGTAAATTTTCCTCTGAAATTTCTTTAGAAAAAAAAGCTGATCATTCTAAATATTTATATCCTGTAAATATTTTCTTTCTTCATGGCTTTTTCACAGTATCAACTGGGCAAGTATCTAAGATAGGGCAAAAAATATGCCTATAGATGCCTCTTTTTAGCACCATGTAGAGTGAAGACCAAGATAGGAAGCTAAAATATGGATAGCTCAGTAAAATAGATTTGAAGCATTTTGAGAATTATCCAACTTGACTCCCTATCTAGGTTATATGAATAGAACATTGGGCTATATCTTGACTCCACATAAACCCAGGAAGACAAGATTTATTGACATTCAACCTTGAGAGTTTTCCTTGGCTTTGACAAAAGGTAAGTATGCTGTTGTTCTTTAGGATAAATGTGACAACTAGTCACACTTTGCAGATTACATTAAGAGGACCAAAATTCTTAGCAAAAGCCTATGCATAACTAAGAGGCTTCAGAGCCAATGACAAAAACAAGCCATTATATAGTTTCTGCAGGTATTTTATTATTCGAAAATTGACACCATATGGTGCTTAAGACAGGCTCATGATAAACTCCATTAGGTTTCTCAACAGATTTCATGTTATATAAAATTGATAAGATAACAACATTCCCAATCTGATTATACCAAGATTCCTTTTTTAATTTTCTTTTCTAATATGCCATGCCAACAATATAGGGAATAAAATAACATAAAGAATATCAACAGCTGGATAATGACATTAATCTTAGAGGACTGCTTCTCTCATATGCCTTTTTAATGGAAAAATTCTAAGGAATCAAAAGAGAATGTCAGGGTTAGGATGTTTTTAACCAGAGAAATAGCTTGGAGTTTAGAAAACAAATAAGCAAACTGTGTTGTTTCAATTCTTGCCTTTTAGCATTTGATAGAATTTCATCCTGTTTAAAAGGTTCCTTATTTAGAAAGGAGGAAGACAAAGAAGAAAGGAAAGAGAATTTCAACAACAGTCTGGCTGAAAATTTGCCTTAAGAGTCTATATTTCTTTAATTTATATCTGAAGGGAAAGTAAGAAAGAGAGAAGGGTAAGCAAGAAATGAAAGACAGAGACCAGGCAGAGATACACACGAGAGTTTGTCAGAACTGACAAATAAAGGCCATCTCTGTATAGGAGAGAGAGGCAAAACAGGCTTGGGTTCTGGGATTTTTTATAGGGCAGACTCAGGAATCAGAGCCCAGAGGGTCCTAATGCTGGCAGTGAAGGGTTCGGTTGGTATAAGGGAGTGGTGAGCCTTTCTCAGAAAGGTCATTGGGTGGGAAAGTGAAACTTTTTCCTTAAAATAGCGGCTGTCACTTAAGATGGCCATTCAGATGCTAAGCAAGGACCTTATAATGTCAAGTTCCCTAGAAATAATATTCTGGAGTCTGGAATTTTCTTATATTAAACCATCTCAGAAGAATAAAATATTGGTGGCTATGAGAAAGTCAAGTATTTGAATTGTTTATTTCTTATCTTAAATACTGATATCAAAATAGCCTTGAACTTTAGGTATTCTACATATCAACATTTTCCAACTGTTGATGGAAAAGTCCAACCATGCTTAATAGGAAACAAGAAAATAGTTCATTCTAAGCCAAATATGAGTGACCTTGGCCTGGGTACCTTCAAGTTACCCTGAATGACATGTTCCACCATGGAAGAAGTTACATGAAAGTTATAGTCACAGGACAAAAGTCAAAAGTCAATACATTCACCAATTTATTGGTGGGAGCATTGGGTACAGGTTGGCCATAGCAAGGAAGGGAAATTCCTTCTGTACTTTTAAGTGTTATCTTATAGCATTCTTGGCTTTAGGGCTGGTAGAGGCTAGAGGTCTGTTAAATTCAGTGATACATTCTGAGAAGATTATCTATTTGGAGAAAGTTAAGTCAGATACAAAAGTTAAAGCAAATGGCTATTAAAGGGCACAAGATAGTCCAAGATAATTTTGGCTCTTGACCTACAACATTCCATCTCTCCACAGTCACGGAGTTCTAGTAAACCAACGTCTACCTGCCTGCAGGGACTTTAACACAGACCCACCTTCTTCGAAGCCTTCAGTCCATATGACATTTTGGGAAGAAGTACATTGATGTATTTTAAAGCCGAGATATATTAAAAATGAACCAACTCTGTTTGAGTCCTGTTTTATAGGGCATGCATTACATTCTCTGCCTATTCAGGATGCTAGGGAAGTGACACATTTGCCACTTAGGTCCTCTCAGTTTATTTGTTGTTTCTTAAACACAGTTTGAGTATTGAAAACGACTTGATGAACCTCATTCTACTGCTGAGAAACACTCTACCCTGTGGTTGTTCTCTGAGTCCTACCACCAATACCCACTACAGCTAGAAGAGAACTCTCTTTACATTTTTTCTTAAATATGTTTATCTATATTGATGTGGTATCTAAATGTTTAAAGTAGATACCTCAATCATTTCTTCCCATGGAATAATTTCCCTCCTAAAACCAGTAACATTTGTCAAGCTAAGGAAGGTACACAGCCAAGATACCTCTCTGTAATTATAGAAAACCATAATGGCCTCCTAAGTTACTTATGTGGTTATGCACTTTAAATAGGGTTGGAGGGAGGAGGTGGGAATGGAGAACGTTGAATTTTTGACCATGGCCTAGTGACCTCCACTGGACACACAACTCATAGAAAGATACTTATAGAATGGCAATATTTGATGCATGCTCATATTTTTTGTCCTTCAATATCTGAGTTTTCTTTTAGTAAAAGTACTTATGGGTAAGGAAGCAAAACAAAACATAGCAAAACAAAAACAGAAAAACCCACAATAAGATCTCTGCTACAAAGCAGTGGTTGTGGTCAAAAAGTGTTTGTGTTGTGCGTGTGTGTATGTGCATGTATGTGTATAATCACATGTGTATATAATCATATGTTATATAGACAAATATTGTGTAGTATGTATACATGCACACACACACATATATACACAAGATCAGATTCTTAACAACCCCTTCTTTGCTTACAATGGCACTCTCAGCAATTACTTTAAATGAAAGGTAATTTTTTCATTTTAATGAAAGAATTGAGGATATTTACTTTGAAAAAAAAAAATGATCATGTAGAGGGTAGCGAGGAGGGAGTACAAGGGACCAGAGAGATGTTTTCAATGTGAAAGATTTGTCCCATGGCAGAGAAAATTGACTCCAAGAGATTATGTGAGGCAGATATAAGTTGTTAAGAAAAGAGTGAGAACCAATGTGTATCTCAAAATATGGAAGGACTTCCTGCTACGTCAAGCTGCCAGAAATGGACTGAACTGAAATATCACTTTTCTAGGGCACCGTAAAGAGGACTTGTGTACCAGGTCGGGAGATGGTCTCTGAAATTCCATCTGCCATAAAGTTGGGTGATTCTATTTTGTTAAATATAAATAATGCATGCATGCTCTGTGCTGAATTTCCCTCTGAACTCTTCATTTCTTTCAGAATTCTGGGCAGGTGTCAATGGTTGTCAGAAGAGCAACTTGCTTAAAGGACTGACTTTGTCTCCTACCATCCTAAAACCACAAGTGTGCTACCCAGATACCCCAGACTAGGTGTGATCTAGCCAGATGTTCTCAAGGCAGACAGCATACATTTTCAACATCAATGTCAATGACATTCATTACATTAACACACACAAAAGAGAAAAATAAAAGGTAAGGAAGGGATATGAGTGAATTTAAAATATATTGTTTCATTCACCAATAGAAGGCAGGCTAATCTCTGATAAATACAAAACAATAGCAAGAACTAATCTTTATTATTATATTTTGAGTGCATGTTATCATACTTTTGTCTCATCCTATCTTCAGAATTTTATGAATTAGTGACAATTATTAGCCTAATTTCATAAACACAGAGATGTTAATTACTGCCCAAGTATGAACAACCTAAATTGAAGAACTAAGTGAGATTCAAAACGCTTTCTGTCTTCCTCCATTCCCAGTCTTAACTCAGAAGAGATTGGGATCTCCAGATATTCTAGGTGGCTGTTGCTCAAGTGAATCACACTCTTTATGGAGGGTCTTTGACTAAGAACTTGAAAAGACAACACTAGTCCTAGATCACGTGACTCAGAACCATTTAGAATTTTGGAAACAATGGGTATGACCTACATGTAAATAATAACAGGTAAGGAGGAGATAAAGAAATTACAAATTTGTGATTATTTGGGTTAACTGGGAGAAATTTGAGGAAGTAGACCAAAGTGTACTGTCTATTGTATCTAATAATAATATTAGTCATAAATGACTACGTGACAATTAAAAAAGTCATTACATAAGCAAAAGCCTGAAATTACTGTTTAGTATCATGTAGTCTTAAAAATAAAAATTTTAAAAAAAGAAAAAAGAAAAAACTTTCTTGCTTTTGAACTAGTTATATGAAAAGGAAACCAGGACCTGCTTCACTTTTTCCAAATGACTGTGCTTTGACATCAGTGGCACCTTGGAAAGCAACAGGAGCTCATACTTTTTTTTTTTTTTTCCTCACTCTTCTGGACCAACATCTGAGTTGGAAGAATGAGTGGAAGTTATCCAGGTTGAGTCTCCCATTGCCTCTTGCTGCTTTTGGATGATGAATCCTGGTTCTCAGACTAAAAAGTACAATTGTTTCCAGTCTGTGCATTAAGTAGATATGGGTAAGGGTCTTCAATGAGCTGCATCAGCAACAAAAAGAAATCAACACTTACCCCCCCAAAAAAAAAACATTGAATGTGTGATACGCCCATGTAATTCCATGACTCTTTCATCCCAAGATAAAATACTAACATGAAATTGGGATGTTAACCTCTTGGGAAAGTTGACAGATCTGTCCTCTGGGAATTGACGAAACTTCAAACATATCAAGAAAGAGATCTGTAAGAGCCCTCCAGCTTTTGCCTAATATACTTTCTGAGTTGTCTTTTGTTTTGTCTCTGTAGGGTGGGGTCAATAAGACCCTTCAGCTCTAGGTGGGAGTGAATTCTGATATAGTTTGGGCTCCAGGGTTTCTCAGTGGGAGCCAGACTGAAGCTAGTCTCCAGGGGACACTACAGTCTTGTTGATCTTCCCTTGGCTCCATATCTACTCTTTCCTCTTATTCCCCCACCCTGTTTTTTGCCCTCTTAAGCCAAAGCTCTCTTGAATGAGAATCCTCATCTCAAGCTGTGGTTCAAAGAAGCCTAAACTGAGCCACTTGGGCATTGTTGAGTTTCTATGCTATAGGACTTCACTCCAATTGATAGAATATTTTGCCTCCTAAAGCTTCAATACATTTATAAATAAATTTATGTTGATTTTTTATATACATTCATACATATACATATATATTAGTTGTAGTTAGACACAATATCTTTATTTTATTTATCTATTTTTATATGGTGCTGAGGATCAAACCCAGCGCCTTACACATGCTAGGATGAGCGCTCTACCTCTGAGCCACAACCCCAGCCCTAGATTTTTTGTTTTTGTTTGGAACTAATCCTGGTTTCTTCCCTCTCATGTAAGAGACAGATCGCCTTAGAGTGAAGGTGTTGTTTTAAACACTTGTCACAATCTGGGAGTAGCTTCAAAAAGGTTGTTCCTGCTGTCTAATTACTGACATAGTAAATGGCTTAATGCCATCATTAGGGTCTCTACTTTGTGCCAGGCACTTACAAACATGTTGATCTTCAAGAACCTGCCTGGAAGGTCCTACTTGGTGTCCTATGATCATTATAGCTCTATGTCCCCAAGGGTTCCCAAGCACATGAATGATGGCTGTGTCTTTCCCTCTCATAGTATCTGGAATGTCATTTTTCTTCTCCAAGGGAAAGTATCTTCTGTGGTTTTATCTTTGGCTCAGCCACATGCTGGTTCTTAAATCAGGCTCCAAAGGAGAGTGCGATGATTGCACTGAGGCCCTGTGATTAGGCCATTATGTGTCACCCTGAAGCAATAACACAACAATTCCTCCAGCTCAAGAAAGAAAGAAAGAGTATAAAATTATTTTTTATACTCCAAAGGGAACCAAACTTAAAATTGGGAAGAATTGTTGCTCCAAAAAATTCACACATTATTGGCTGTTGAGGGAAAGTGTTTGAGGGAAACTGTCAAAAGGATTACACAGTTAGTTTCTACCAGTTAATCATTTACAGTTTTCAGTCTAGGCAGGTAAACAAAGTCTACCACAAAAAAAAGATTTTTTTAAAAAAGAAACAAAGAAAAGCCTTGTAGGAACATTTACAGGTTCAAAGTCTACAGATCAGTCCACATGGGCAATGCAGTCAATTTCAGGGTTTCCATTCCATGTCCTCCTCCCCCACCAGCCCCTAGTGTGGGCTGAGGCTTAGAGAATAATGGGAAAGTGACTCCAAGATCCGTCACTAGGTTCTTACTAAGCTGTGGAACCTTCCTGACACTTATTTAAGAGAGTTCTTTGCTCCTGCCTCTTGCCACCCCAACCCCAATCCCAACCCCAACCCCAACCCCATTTAGCTCTTGACTGAATATCTTTGACTACTTAATTTCTTTAGCTTCCTATGTCTGCTCATTGATAAATCTTGACATTGTTCCCCAAATCGTCATAACTTTCCCTTCTCCATTCATCTTATATAGACCCTAACTACTTACCTTCCTCCTTTTCCATATAGCCTTTCTCTATGTGAGTTATGATATCACTGGAAATTGGTATTGTACCAGTGGCTGGCCTAATTGTTGTGTAGACTTATGTGGCTCACTAGCAAAATTTTAGCTATTAATTTGCATGTTTCCAGATAGTCTCAATCATTCTAGTCTTCTTGCCTTTCTCTCCCCAGATTATTTTCCCCACAAACACTGCCTTATGGATTCCTCAGCCTCATATGAGTCTTGGAAAGAACATAAGTTCAAAGAGGTACTTGTTCTGAACCTGGAATAAACACCTCTAAGTTCTCTTTCAAATTTAAATGTACTCTTGAAACATTTCCTCATCCAGGTAGTTACTTCTTATTAATATCACTTTAGTAATTAATGTTCACTTTCTCATATGGCAAATATATTTTCCATGGTATAAAATGCAAATATCTTTCTATGTGTGAAACAGATCCATTTATAGACACCCGCAAATGACTAAATAAATTTTATAAGGTACAGAATACCATTCCATTTATAATTTAACTAAAAATTATTTGGGTTGTTTATAATCAATGTGAGATGAACTAAGGAGAATAAAAATAAAACTTGACAAAATGGCAACTCATTTTTTTTTTTCTGTTTTGTGTGCCTTACAAAATCATTGAAACAAAGATTCCAAAGTCCACATATTAGTTTGGCTCTTATTGGAAAAGCTTGTTTTTATTAGGCAATGTCTTTGGTAGCATTGTCACTTTTTTTTCTGATTTTTGATCCTGGAGAACAGTGATTGGCAAGGCTCAGTGCCGCCTCCCTTCCCTTCTACTCCTGCCTGCCAGTGCGTCTTCCTATCAGCCATCCCCCCTTCTTGGTTAGTGGTTGTAATTTCCTTTTTAGACAATTACAAAAATTAAGCTGCCTCTTTTTTCATAAATAATAGGATCTCAATATAAACTTACTTCCTTCTGATTATAAAATACTTTTTTTGAAAATAAAATAGTTTTTTGAAAATAAAAAAAATTAAGAAATGTTAACTCTATCATTCAGAGCTATTTAGGATTTCTGTGCCTTTACTGTTCTTTTTTCCTAGCTAAAATAGTTGAGATCATTTTGTATATTAGTTCTCCAGTATGCTATTTTTCACTTAATGCCATTTGTAATCATTTTCCAAGTCATTAGAATTATGAGTAAAGCATGATTTTAAAGAACTCATTATAATACATCCTTGTGGCTTCATCATAATTTATTCTATCATTCACTTGATCTAGTCTCATCCCAGTTTTGCTATTGTAAATAATATTATATAAAATACTTTCCCCTATATCTTCATTTTTAATAGGAGATTCTTTTCTTCTTTGGTACCAGGGATTGAACTTAGGGACAGTAAGCCACTGAGCCACATCCTCAGTCTTTCTTATTTATTTATTTAGAGACAGAGTCTCACTGAGTTGCTTAGGACCTTGCAAAGTTGCTGAGGCTGGCTTTGAACTTAGGATCCTCCTACCTCCCAAACTATAATAGGGGATTTTTTGAAGATCTGAAGAAGTCTCTTTTTAACACTAAATTGCAGAAACTGGCTAAAGACAATGGATATAATTTGGAAGGAGAAAAAGGCTCTTGCTTTATTTGCTTGCTAAAAATGTCAACTACCTTCGAGTATGTTCAGAGCCAGCAACAGATGAAGCAAAGTACCAGTTAGGTAAGATAAAAGTGTGGTGAAAGGTGACCAGTTTTCAACTAGTAAATCGAGATTACCTGCTTCCTAGCTTTTACTTTGCATACATCATTACATCATTCCAAAATGGAAGCAAGCCTGTCCTTTCTACGCATGTTGATGCAGTGTTCCCTCCTGCCAAAACTAAACAGAGCACGGCCCCTCACTGATTTTCTTTCTTTCTCCCCCCCCCCTTTTTTTTTTAAGAAAGGAGTCAATCCAAGAATTAAGTTTTCTCCCAAGAGAGATGTGTCTGAGGCAGAAGTGAATCCTCCCAGCTTCCAGGTTCCCTTGGTATTTCAGATGACAGCATTTTTTTTTTTTTTTTAATAGTTCTTTCCTGCAGAGATCAATGGAAGGACCCTGCCTCCCTCTAGTGGTCAGCACCATCAGGCAAATGGGATGATTCTGTCCTGGGAAGTCCAGAGTCTGTGTCCTTAAATGCCCTCCTGAAATAATGAAAGCTGTGTTTCTGCAGGAGCCCCTCTTCCTCTTACAGAAGTTTTTGTCTTTAGCAAGCCATCTGTGGCTATTGCTACCATCAGACAAGACATCAGGGCAGGATTTTGTTTTTCTTTTAGTTAATTCAATAATCTACTGAGTTATGTCTTGTTTTCACCAGGGTTTGGGACTTGTTATGTCCAGATTTCCTTTATGTTGTGTCGGGGGCCAGAAGCATTGCTACAACAAACAGAGCACAGAATAAACCAGCTGGGAGCCTGACAATGCTCATGTAACCGATGGAGAAAAGCCGGAAATGCTCACGCTTCTTGTACATTCAGAATGTTAGTAACATTGAGAAATGCAGAAAAGAATACTACAAGTGTTACTAGAAAACGGCCTGTTTAAGGCTATGTCCAAATTCTCTATTGTATCTTTCTTTCAGGTTAGCCAATTGCCTCAGATAGCTCCTACTGCTATTTTAAGAATGAATTGGGAAGCCTTTACGCATCCATTGTCTAAATCTTTTATTGATCTCTGCATGTGCTTATATAGAAGTCTAACTCTAGCAGGTGAGGCAAACTGCTTCCTGGCAGAGTACCCACCTTCCTTCTTTCTACCTACCTTCCTACCTACCTAATGGAAACTTCTGGAAAACTCTGGGTCTAGGTTTTCTTCTTTGTTAAATTAGAGGATTGAACCAGTTCTAAAAATGCCATTTAGCTGCTTTTTGGAGAACAACCTAAAGGAAGATCATTCTCTTTTCTCCATTGTATACCACCATCACTACCAGCTCAAGATCTCAAGCAAATTCTACCAATGAAAAAGGAAATGTTTCCCTTTTCCTAATTTCTGAATCAAGTGTCCCCTAATTGTCCCACTGCTGTTTCAAATAGGGCATCTGAGCATCTCAGTACGTACTTGTCAAAAAAGAAAAAAACAAAAACCAGGCTTCCGGGACTTGATGTGCAACTGCAATGGGTGAAGACAAATGTGCTCATCTTATGGTGATCTCTAAGAATGAGATGGCTGGATTCAAATTCTTTGCCTTTTATTGACACGAAGATGATGGAGTACGCTATAGTTCTGACCTGTGCAAATGCAACATAAGCACTTTAGTCCAGAGACAGTTTCACCTTTTTTTTTTTTTTTTTTTTTAATAGGTTGGGCTTTCAGTATGTGTTTGAAGGAGAGCTATTTATGGGCTTGCAAACAAAGTGCTGGAGGAAAGGAATTTAAAGGATGTTCTTAATCGAATGAATTCTGGGGGGTTGTATTTCAAGAGGCTAAACTGCACATTAACCCTTCACTTCCTATACTCATTTGCATGGTCTTGAGTAAGTTGCTTCTTCAGTGTGCTGGCTCTTACCCTGGTCGATGGTGATCTCCTGACAAATAAGGAAGGAAAAGAAGTTCAAGATGAGGAAGTCCTTTTGGGTGGGGGTGCATTCATGCTGCCTAGGTTGTTTGATCTCATTCAAAACTTGGTATTTTTAGAATTTAGTCAAGGGGAAAGAATGCATGAATTATTATTACTGTTATTATTTTGGAAATAAAGTGGATGGTTGCAGTGTTGACAATGCCCAATGTTAAGTAAAACTACAGCTGTAGATTTTAAAATAAAAACAATTTGTTGGATAAAAGTGTAATTAGTAAGTGGTGCTTATTTGAATGCTTGCGGAATCACTCTTTCCCTCCTTAGGTGCAGATAACGAACACTGATGTCATGATGTCATTTTCATTTGATTTTGTTCTGCTCTTCACAACTTAGTCACTTGACACCTCGTAAACCTGGGTTAGGGAACATAAAAAAAAATGCTTATCTTTTATTTAAGTAGCCGGTTACCTTTTTAAAAGTTTAATGAGGAAGGTGGTTAACCCTCCCGCTAGAACAGGGCTGTACCATGGTTCCCAAAATACTTGCACATGATGTTAATAAAAGATGTTCCAGAAAAAGGTTTTGTGCTTGAAAGAATTTCGTTAGCATTTCTCAAAGAGAACAAAGTACTCCCTGTTTTTACTGAAACCTCGGCTGACCCTATTGCTGTCTCATCTCATGACTGGTGATAGAAGGAATGAGAGCATCCTTGTGCCCCCTGGCACTTGGACTTGATCAGAGTAAAGTTGCTGGTCTGTTGCTAGGGAGTATTGCCTCTGGTTCAAATGATGAGATGCCAGTGTTGAAGAAGGGCTGTATTCAGAGGTGCAGGCAGCTCCTTGTGCTTTAGCCTCAGCCATTTCCCAGGCTGCCTGGTGTACTTTCTGCTGCTGCTAAGTCTTACTGGAAAGGAGAGCCCTGTCCTGGTCCCTGCTGTGGCTCTCTTCCATCAGATACACTCCCCAGAGGGAAACGAAGTAATGCCTACTTAGAGCCTGTGGTGCTCAGAATGTGGGATCCCAAACAGCAGCATCATCACTTTAGGAATTTGCTAGAAAAGCAAATTCTTGGACCTTAACTCAGAACAGTTGAATCAAAAAAATCTGAAGGATGCACCTAACAATCAGAGTTTGAGTAGCTCTCTTGGAGATATTGATGCTTGCTCAAGTTTAAGATCTATTGTTTGAATCTGGACCATGCTCTGGGGCTTCTGACACCCAGGAATAACCTGTTTAATGTCTGTGAGCCCACCTCCACAGTTTGCAGAGGCCTCTTTCCTAGGTCTGAGGGGAGAAATACTTCCAGTGGCCAAAAGCAGCTCTCCCAAGAATGTTGAGAGCTAGCCAGAGCTTGAATTGGTAGTTTACAATCATGTCTGGTATATCTGGGCAATTATCAAAGTATATTTTTCAAAGTATAAGGAATATAATTTAAGTATGTTAGTTTGATTTAATTTTTAAATATTTGGGCATTTAGTGTACAGGCCTCCATTTTTACTCCTGTTCTGGTCTCTGTAAATGTTAGAGGTGGGCCTGCTGCTAAAAGTCTATGTTACCTCCTGGCATGCATTTAAGAAAACCCTTTTAATTGTAAGTCATATTGCCTTTTGTGACCTCACCTCAAAAATCATGCAGCTTTGTTTCCCTTGAATTGCATTGGTCACAAGCAAATCATATAGAACAACCCAAATTTAGGGAAATGAGAAGTAGATACTGCTCTCCTTGAGAAATGTGTCAAAGAATTTACACATAAAAATCTGTATCATACCATATGATGTGATATTTGACAAAGTATGATGAGGACAGGGCTGTTTTTGTTTTGTTTACTAATGTAACCTCAGCATCTAAAACAGTGTGTAGTACACAGAGCCATTCAATAATATTTGTTAAATGAATAAATGAAATAATTTCTGTACATTAAAAAAGTCTTATTTTTTTCATTTGTTTTCTTATTTGTATATTAATTTTATTTGATGTCTGTCTTTTTATTGATACTATTTGATGCAGTATTATCATTATACTTTCCTTTCTTTATTTCTTTAATCATGACTCCTTTCAGTTATTTGAACAAATTTATAATGGCTACCTTGAAGTCTTTTTCTGTTGCTTGCCTCGTACATTGGTCATACTTATCTGTTTTTTTTTTTTTTTTTTTTTTTTTTGTGGTCCTGGGGATTGAACCCAGGGCCTTGTGCATGCCAGGCAAGCACTCTATCAACTGAGATATATCCCCAGCCCAACTTATCTGTTTTGTTGTTTTTTGGTTCTTTTTACATGTCTTGTAATTTTTGCTGTTGTTGTTGTTGGAAATTGACCATAAAGCAAATGCAATACTGGCTCTGTCCCAGGCTTGCTATTGTTATTTGTTGTTTATTTGTTTAATGTCTGACTGGATCATCTTAATGAAGGCATCCCACACCCTCATCACCTCTCCACCAACACACATTGTTAAGCTTCTGATTTTGCTTCTCAGGGAAGCACAGCTTTAGAATGCCTATAGTCACTCTGGGATGACAGTACATTGTGTAAGGCTGTCGTCTTCCTTTTCCTTGAACACTCATAATTATTGGCCTCAACCAATTACCACTGATTGCACTACTGTTTCTTTTCTTTTTTTCTTTTTTGGAGGTGGGTGGATGACTGGGAATTGAGTCCAGGGGCATTTAACCACTGAGCCACATCCCCAGCATTTTTTTTTTTAAATATATTTTATTTAGAGACAGGGTCTCACTGAGTTGCTTAGGGCCTTGCTAAATTACTAAGGCTGGCTTTGATCTCTTGATTCTCCTGCCTGAGCCTCCGAAACTGCTGGGATTACAGGTGTGCGTCATTATGCCCAGCAGCACTATTGTTTTAACAATGTCTTCAGAACCTAAACTGCTCTAAGACAAAGATGAAATCATTTAGAGTTCCCTAGAAGAAACAATTCCTGAGGTCACTGTTTGATATTATTCAGATCCCAGGAGGTGTCTGTCCTGCCATCTCCTTTCCCAGCTCTACTGAAAATTCGCCTCTCTACCCTTTAAACGTGTCTTCAGTGAAACCACAAATCACCTTCCAGTTGCCCCCATCACAACCTCTTGTGTACCTGAGAACTCTTTTTAGGCTTGAACTTCACCACCTTCTGCCTCAAATGAAGTCAGTTCCCTTGAGGAGAGAGTAGGAGTTATCTGTTTTTTAACCTTCTCCTTCCCAAGCAAAATCTCTGAGCTAAGAATCTGGAGCTGAGAGTGGGGACAATGTCCCCTTTTTCTCTGGGTGACACCACTTCTTTAGGAGTTGAGCATTTGGTGGTGTGTGGGAGCGGGGCAAGATCTTGAGGTCTTCTTAGCTTCCTTTTCTGACCATAGAACCAGTACCTCACAAGCTACTTCAGGAGTGACAGGAGCTTCATTATTTTTAGCAGCATTGCACCCAAGGTAAATCCTGCCTGCCATGAAGTGGGGGCTGAAGGGAACCCCCAGTTCTCCAGTGCATGTACTCACAACTGACCTCAGAAACAGGATGCAGAGGTGCTGATATCCTGTTCCTCCCAGGAAGAAAGGCCTCAGCTGGGAGTAGATAGACAGGGATTCCTGAGTTCTTGGTTCCACCAGCCTGGAGTGGAGTCTCTGCCTTGCTGAACTGGGAAGGGCTCAGATAACACACTATCCTTTTTCTCCCTGAGTTTTCACAGATTTTTTCTTGAATAGATGGCTCTTCATTTGCTGCATGCCATCAGGCTTTTAAAAATTAATTATCTCAGATTTCACTGGAATGCAGGTCTACAGAGCTTCCATACTATAATGCTTGAAGTTGTTCTTCATATTAATTTATTTGCACATTTTACTGAGCACCTATCATATGCCAGGTTCTGTAATAAGTATTGGTTATACAGTGGTGAAGAAAGAGGACATGGTCCTTTAGTTTGCGATCTAACCAGGTGTTTGACAAAAGGGGACTCAATAAATCTTTAACAAATAAAAGAATGGCTAGCAAGTGTTTTTCTTCCTATAATAGCCTTGTTCTTTTAGGGTGTTTGCACAATCTTCTTCTAATCCCAATTATATTGAATGAGTGCAGGTGGCTGTTACTTTATTATTACCCGTTATTTTCCCCCCTCTGCCTTTGGTGACCTTCAATAAGGGTTAAAAGTGTGCTCTTACCACAAGGTCACAGGCTTGGTGACTACAATGGCATATTCTTGGCCTGGTACTGGACAGCAAAAATGTGATTTGGAGTGTTTCAATTTCAGAAGACCAATCTGTGCTCTTTCCCCTGGGATTCTTTAATTTACATTTTTCTTCCAGCATTGATTATGTCCTATCTAATGATCCAGAATGTGGTTTCTTCCTGATTCTTATTGTCCTCTATTGAGTCATTACAGACAAGCTGGAGCTGAAACTGTGATAAGAGGAAAAGTAAAGTGTGTGGTCTCAGAAAACTAAAAGAAGAATCATAATGACCAGAAAATAATCATAGTAAAATTTTTTTTCTTGAACTTGGTTTATATATTCAGGCCCTTCAAAAACATTTCTGGAATAAATCCTGAAAAAAAAATTTCAGTACATAAAAGGAAAAGAAATACAACTATTCAATAGATTTTCTATTTATTTAGCAGTATGGATTTCAATCTTTTGGTTAAAGTCAGATATAATATTGTATATCAATAATTCCCATCATTAAGAGTTGGTTGGTATGAAATGAGTATATCAAGGGGGTGAATAGTTAATGGGACTGGAGGAAGACCTGGGATGGGTGTAGGTTGGAAAAACTCTCCCCCCAAATACAGATTTAACTTTAGGGAATGAATTGGGTGTTTCTAGAAGCTTCCTGATTGAAACTATGATCTCAGTAAATTCCAGAATGAGCAGGTAATCCCTTCTGTAGTTCACTGTCTCTCTGTTTCTGCTCTGAACTAAGGTACAACTAGACCCAATAAAAATGTTATTTTAGTACGTGTGAGAAACACTAAATAAACAACCTTGGAAAATGACATTCACTATGCACAAAATGGAGCTCTGATCCTCTTCCTGCAACTTGGGAAATTTAGACAAGGAAGGGTTGGATTGGCTATTGAATAAACTTTTCCTAGAATGGCTGAGGTGGTCTCATGTTCATATGATTTTGTTTTACATGAAAGCAGTTTATCAAATATGCAATTTTACTTTTAGACTTTCCCAAGAACTTTCTTATGCATAGCTAAAAAATTGTCATTCATATATTTATTCATTTAATTAATTCAACAAGCACTTTATAGTGTTCATTGTGTGCCAGACACTGTTGTAGGTACTAAGTTAAAGATGATAAGATCTAGAGAATCACAGCTACAGGGATAGGAGTCCCCTGTGTTTCTCCTTTGCTAGGAAAGCAATACAACTTTGTTTTCCTTTTTTTTTTTCTCTCAAAACAGTGTCCTCATTATTGAATTGGCATTGGGGATAAGGACCAAGCTTTTGGCAACAATTTGGTACTCCAGGTGAGACCCGAGAGCAGCCCCTGCGCCAGCTCTTATGGGCAGGCCTGGCTCTCTAAGGAATCCCGCTTCCATGCTGAGGATTCATGGTGCTGGTGAACTTATTGAGAGCCAATTACCAGAGAGATAGGAGACATGTGAGTTTGCCTTGGGTTGAACCAGAGGGGCTGTTCCTGTGAGTAAAGGAGGAACTGAAGGACCATCCCAGCAGCTGCCAAAGCTCCTTCTGCTATGGGGAACTCCTGCCTTTTCTTCCTGAATGGTACAGGTTGCTCCATCATGGTCCACTTTGAGAAAAAGGAAACTTAGGAAAGTCTAGACAACCTTGGCCATTTGGGCGAGTCCCCCAGGGTGCACGCTGAGACCCTTGATTCTACATATCTGGTTCCTACTTGTGGGAATATCTGGTCCCTTTTTGTGGGGACATCTGTGGCACCACTGGTGTAGGAGTCATGGTTAAGCAGGACTCAAGAATCTAGGGATGCTTCTGTCCTAGGTTCTCATCTGTTTGTTGGCTTTGAGTTTAAGAATTTCCCTCTGGTTTTCTGTGTTTTTTGTTCTGTTTGTATCGGTTACTGCCAATGTTGCATCCATCTTATAGGTAGTCTCTTGTGAAAGATCTTGCCTGGTCAATTTAAAGGTTCCCATCTGTCAGCCATGGTTTGGGGGCTCCTCTCTGGTTGTCTCTCTCTGTGTTTCTTTTTTGTACAATCTTGCAATTGGAGGTCATCTGTCAGAGGTAAAGTAAGTTGAAGAAATGGCCACCAATAGGTATAAGCCTGTCTAAGATAATGTTTTACTCTAATGATCTAGCTTTTGAATGGCTTTCTGGATTATTATACAATCTTTCAGTTGGAGTTGGTCTGTCAAAGGTAAAGTAAGTGGAAGAAATTTGTATGTGAAGTTCTGTTTGTTTTAAAGATTCCCACCTGTCAGTCCTGGTTTCAGTGATCCTTTCTTGTCTGTGTTTTTTGTGTCTGTTACTGGCCCTTTAAGAGATGAGCCAAGCTGTGTTGATCCTACCAGTAGTGTCTTGAGCAGAGAGATGTTGGCTGCAGGGGCCACCCATAGGGATAAGCCTGTCTAAGAGAAAGATGGTTTACTGTAACACAATCTGGCCTTTGAATTTTTTTTTTCTGGATTATTATACAATCTTGACATTGGAGTTGGTCTGTCAGGGGTAAAGTATATGATAGAGATGCTGCATGTACAGGCCTTTATGCAGCTGCATGATAAGGGGTTTGAACCATCGGGGACTAAGTTGAAGGTTCCAAACAGCATTGCCTCTGGTGTGCAAAGGTAACAGGACACCAGAAGAAAGGGTTAAAAAGATTTAAATCTTTTAAACCCAGGGCTGGTATTCCCAGCACTTTCTCGGCCTGGCCCCAGGAAGCCACAGATCATCTCACTGTGGTCAAGAACACTAGGGGAAAAAAATCCCAGGAAAGCTGCCTGGGCTGTAAGCATATAACCAAAGAAAACATGGTGTCTGCCCTGCCTTCCAGCCCCCTTTGCCCACAGAGGGTGGAGGCTGCTGGCCACAAAAGATGTGGCAGTAGGTTTCATCACTGTTAGTTTATCACCTGGAGACAGGGATAGTCTCCCCTTTTAAGATCTGACAGGACACCCCATTTGGCCAGGGGATATCCATCACTGGGGCAAAGCAATTTCTTGCTATCATATTAGCCCATCAAACTAAATGTCTGGGGAGAGTGGCAGAATGAATAATTGCACCTAGAAAAGAAAAAGACAGAAACTAAGGCCAAGCCATGTTTTGTAGGCAGCCTCTGCAAAGGGATCTTCAAGGAAGCCTAAAGAAAAAGATGGAAAGGGCCTTCTCCACTGCATATCAATATTCCTAGCATAAGAAAAAAGGCCAAAAGGAGCCTCTGGGTACAATGGACAGTGGGGGACTCACTTAAAGCTGATAACATCATGATAATGATAAGGCAGACAGATTAGGCTCAAAAATATCCTGTGCTCCACCTCCCCGAATGCCACCTGGGAGAGAAAAGATTAAGTCACAGTTTTTGTATATGCCAGATTTTCTGATCCCTCTCCTGGATGAAATTTGTGGTGTAAATTACATGAACAGATAACCTTCATAAGGATTGTTTCAGAATAGGAATGTAAGAAAGGGTTTGAAACTAAACTAAAATAAAATAAAATAAAGTTATAGGTATGGAAATATTTCAGAATGGAAAATTAGAAGGTAAAATAAATTTTTCTGGATGAGAAAGTATTTTGTCTGGTAAAGTAGTATTCTTGGGCTAAAGTCCAAGATGAAAGAGGACAAAACTAAGAATGCAGAGAAGTTGTGAATGTTTAAGTAAGTTGCAGAAGGTTTGCAGAAAGTAAGTCTCAAAAAGTTTGTGTTTGTGACTAAATTGGCTGTCATTAGCACAGTCAGTTGAAGTTATTTGAACTTTAATGTACTGATATAAAGCAAAGTCTGAAATATTGATCTGCTTTTATCTATCAAGATAATTTTCTTGTATTTGTTAGGGTTTATTATTTGGGGAAACTAAGTCTTAAAGGAATTAGGGTTTGTACCTGTTTTAAAGTCTTAAATGATTACTTTGTAACTGGTTAAACAAACAATTGTTAGTTTATAACAATATAGTTGACACCCAAGATATATGTGACTAGGTACGAGTATGCATCTGAGAGCTACTTCTGTCTAAGCCTTGTCTAAGAGTTATATAAGAACTTATAAAATGAAAGTTTATGTAAGTTTGCAGGCAAGATAACCAATAAGTACTCTCTTTTATACATTCTGTCTGACATAGAAAGGCCACACTGTCATTTGAAGACCTGTTTTATAGTTTGCTAAGTGAATTTGTGATCATCAACACTGTTTCCTAAATATATAAGAACTTTAAGGCTATCTTTTGATTTTTGCTGGTACTGCTTACCCATGCAGACATGCGATTATCTTTACCCTAAGGTATGGATTCTAAATTTACTTTAAAAGTTAAACTTAGTTAAATGTAAAGCTTAGGGTAGAACACTTTACCAAGCTGGTGTTCTTCAAACTAAAATTATTTGTAGTAATAGTCTCAGATTTGTATAGACATAACAAATTTGGTTGGTTTTTATTAATGACATTTGATGTTTTATAGCTGGGTAAAGTAACCTGTTGTCAATCAGTTATATATACAACTTTGTGTTGCTCTTCACATTGAAATTGGAATTTAAATGTATGTTTGGAAGGTAATAAGGAGAGCCTGATCTGTTTAATGGTGACATTGTTAAACATGGAAGCATTCTGCTATTTTTTTCCACGGAAAGAAAGTTTTAAAACATGATGATACGATATAGTCTCTGACCTGAGGAAGTTCACCGACTGATGCATTAATGAACTCATATGATCATAACTACAATCTGACAATAGGCACAGAACGCTGGAGGGGGAGGGGTGGGGAACACAAAATAAAGAGCCTAATTGTGATTAGGTTGAAGGGCATTTCAGAGAAGGCTTATTATGGAAAAATCCTGTTCTAGCATATGAGAGCTGGCTCTAAAATGCCCCAGACAGAAAAACTAGGCAGATGGATCCAGGATTACATAGAGTGAAATTTATTGGGGACTTACTGACAGAAGCAGGGTCCTGGGTGGCAGCAAGACCAGGGATTCCTGGGACTTTGGTCAGAAGGAGGGGGATATATCCTGACAAAAGTGACTTCACCTCAAATTAGAATCAAAGACTTCAGGCATGTTTTGGGTGCTGATAGTGCCAGGATCCACTCACAAAGCTTCACCTACACTCTTACGGCTTTGTTTATCATAGTATGCTGGGAAACTGTGCAGGGAAAACCTACCAGAATTACTCAGGAACAGTCATGGCAGTTTTGACTCAAGACGGCTTCTAAGTCACCTCAAGCTGAATTCTGACAAGGATTCTTAAAGGAAGTGACACTTAACTTGATTCTTCAAAGATGGGTAGGAAATAGCCCTAGACTAGAGGTTGAATAGGGGCATTATAGGCCTTAGGTCAACTTATGTACAGACACAGAAGTGAGGAACCAAAAAACTTCATTTTGGAGAACTGCAAGAATGGGGTTTGTTAGATAACAGGTGCAAGCTGAGGTCTGAGACATAGAGGTGCTATCCTGGAGAACCCTTATGACTCAAATGAAGGAGGCTGGACTTTTTTTCTCCAGGCAAAGAGGAGTTATTGGAGTACGGTGAGGGGCATGACCAGGTTGTTACCCTTGTGTAAAATGGATTGGGGGGTTGAGGACAAAACTGGAGGTTGTTGATTAATAAGTGGATGGCAAGGGTAAGATTTAAGAAACAGTATGAATCTGTACGACCTGGAGATTGAATGTGAGGATGAGAGAGAGGGAAAAATGCTGATTGTCAAGACATGTTCCACATCCAGTCTCATCTTAGGAGTAAGAACACTAACATGCCTGTTGTGATAAGCTACCTGTGGTCCCTCCTGTTGCTCCAAATACCTTGGATTGAAAACCCCATGCCTGGAATTGTGTCTTTTTTATTTCTTCATTTCTTAAAGATTCCTCTTACCTCACCCCCAACCAAGAACCCTATAATGAAAAGTAAAAACGACTAAGACGCCTTTAAAACCTGCTAATGTGTTAGCTGGAAAAATTGTTAAAATTGTTGAGCAGAGGTTTTTATTGATCACAATTGGATTATCTAAGTGCATAGTTTAAGGGCATTTTTCTTCCTCTGGAGCTTTTTCACAGTTGAAACTTAAAAAAAAATGAATCTTTTTGTACTTTTTTTTTTTTTTTTTGAGAGGAGGAGATGAGGATACAAAACCAAAGGTATGTTTCCCCTAGCAACTTGACATGAGCTATCACAGTATCACTAAGCAAAAATAGCAACTTAATTAAAGAATACAGCACTGGGAAACTTTGCCAGCCAGCAGGGGAAGGTCAACCCACTCCAAGAACCACACAGAGGGTCAACATTTCAGAACTGGAATAGAAATTTGCCTTAGGTGTAGGTGGTTTGATTAATCCAACAAATGTTCTTTTTGTACCTTCTATGGACAATACAAGCAAAAACAAATGTTTTTATTCTCTGAAGTTCTTCTTTTAGTTGGAGGAGAGGAGAGAGAGGGAGGGAGGGAGGGAGAGAAAGAGAGAGAGAGAGAGAGAGAGAGAGAGAGAGAGAGAGAGAGAGAGAGAAGCAGATGCAAGAAGAGGTAGAGAAGGAGGAAAGAGAATTTCAGACAGTAAGACATGCTATGTAGAAGGATAACAAAAAACAAAGTAAAGGAGTAGGCAGTGATTGGTGGGGACAGAGGCAGTGTAGAGTGAGGGCACTGCTCCTAGCAGAATTTTAGTGATTTGAATGATTCAGTCATATGTGACATCTGCAGTGGACCACCATTTCCTGTATTAAACATGCCTTTTTCCTAAGACTTGTAAAATTAAAATAAAAATTATAATAACAAGAAAAGAAAACCCTTTTCTTTTCTTGCACTTTGTATACATATGCAGGCCTACCAAAAATTTTTAATAAATCCTAAAATAAATATTTCAGTACATAGAAGGAAAAAAAATATAGCTCTTCAGTAGCTTTTATATCTTCCTAGAGTTTGAACTTTAATCCTTTGGTTATAATCTGATAAATTTTCCAGTAATTATTAAAATGAATATTTGTACAATGGAATTATCTACAAAAAGTAAATTTTAGTTCCTTTGGGCACAAAGCGAGGAGTGGAATAGCTGGGTCAAATGGTGGTTCCATTCCAAGTTTTCTGAGAAAACTCCATACTGCTTTCCACAGTGGTTGCACCAATTTATGGTCCCACCAGCAATGTATGAGTGTACCTTTCCCCTGACATCCTCACCAACATTTTGTTGTTGTTTGTTTTTTTGATAATTGCCAATCTGACTGGAGTGAGATGGAATCTCAGTGTAGTTTTAATTTGCATTTCTCCTATTGTTAGAGATGTTGAACATTTTTCATATATTTGTTGGTCAATTCTATTTCTTCTTCTGTAAAGTGTTTGTTCAGTTCCTAAGCCCATGTATTGATTGGGTTATTTATTTATTTATTTTTGGTGTTAAGTTTTTTGAGTTCTTTACATATCCTGGAGATAATGTTCTATCTGAGGTGCATGTGACACACAGCCACATCAATGTTTATAGCAGCTCAATTCACAATAGCCAAACTATGGAACCAACCTAGGTGCCCTTCAACAGACGAGTAGATGAAGAAAATGTAGTATATATACACAGGGGAATATTTCTTAGCCTTAAAGAAGAATAAAATTATTACATTTGCAGGTAAATGGATGGAGCTGGAGAATATCAGGCTAAGGGAAATAAGCCAATCCCTCAAAACCAAAAGCTGAATATTTTCTCTAATATGCAGATGGTAATTAGGGAAGTGGCCAGGGAAAAATAGAGGTACTTTGGATTAGGCAGAGGGGAGTGAAGGAAGGGGTGGGGGTCTGTGGGTAGGAACAATAACAGGATGAATCTGATATTATTACCCTATGTACATATATGTTTACATGACCAATGTTATTCTATATCATTTACAATCAGAAGAGTAGTTGTACTCCATTTATATATGACATGTCAAAATGCATTCTACTGTCATGTATAACTAATTAGAAAGAATTTTTAAAAAAGTAAAATTTAAGGAACTATGAAATAGTACCACAATTTTTTTTCTAAATTCATTCTTTATTTTCAAAACAGTTATCAATTAAAATGAACAAATTTCAAGTTAAAATATATCATTAAAATTTAGTAAAGTACGTCATGTGTGAAGTATTTAGTTCATGTATGCATTAAAATTTGCATCTACCAAAAACACTGCATTTTAGCTGATAGTTGTTTCATTGTTTTGTAATAATAATAATAATAATTATTATTATTATTATTATTCAGAGATTGAACCCAGGGGTGCTTAACCACTGAGCAACATCCCCAGCCTTTATTTTTTATTTTGAGACAGGGCCTTGCTAAATTGCTGAGGCTGCCTATTAACTCACAATCCTGCCTCAGCCTCACAGGGGTGTGCCACTTTGCCCAGCTCATTGTTTTATAATTTAAATACTAAACGAAAACAAAACTCCACGAGTAGTCACATCAAATGACAGACTTGAAACTAAATATTCATCCTATAAGCATTGTGCTATTTTTGTTTATTTAAAATCTACTGTTTAAATGCAAGAACATATGGTACATAGAGATTAAAGACATGTATTTCACTTAAACTGAGCTCAAAAGATTTGGGAGTGGCAAAAACTTACTGTATGAAGGAACAAGTGAAGCTCAGCCTGAAGGTGTCTGTGTTGGGGGCTAGTTGTGTAACTGGGATTTATGCAAATTCAGTTCCATGGGAAATACAATGTGTATTCAAGGACAAGGTATAAAAATGTGATAATTTGACACTTGACTGAGTGCGCACCCATGCGCACGTACACACACACACACACACACACACACACAGAGAGTTTTGGGATTGAACCCAGCAAATCTTCTACCACTGAGCTATGTACCCAGCCCTCTTTATTTATTTATATCTCAAAACCAGGTCTTGCTAAATTGCTCAGACTGCTTTGAACTTGCAATCAACCTGCCTTGGCCTCCTTAGTAACTGGGATTACAGGTGTGAGCCCATGCCCTGTGACACATATATTATTAATGCCCTACAATAAATTGCAGCAATTGCTCAAAACTTAAAACAGCTGAGACGGTTTGGAGAGAGTGTTACTTTATTATCGACACTATTTAAACTTGTTGGTGGAGGCAATAATAAAATACAAACTGAGTTTTGTTACATTTTTTCTTATTTATTTATTTAGTGGTACTAGGGGGTTGAAAGTAGGAATACTTTGCCACGGAGCCACATCCCCAACCTTTTTTTTTTTTACTTTTTGAAACAGGGTCTCCCTAAATTTCAGAGGCTGAACTCAAAACTTGAGATCCTCCTGCCTCAGTCTCCACAGTCGCTGGGGTTACAGGTATGCTCCATTGCTTAGGGTTGATTAGATCTCTTCCTGCTCATTCCCATCTACCTGGTACCTAAAATTCTCTAGTTTATTTCACCGTGATGAAAGACTGTCAGAGGGCAAACACCTGGAGTTGTGTCCCTGGTGATGATAAATAATTTATTTATTTTTCTTGCATCGTTGGGGATTGAACCCAGGGGGCGCTCTTCCACCGATCTACATCCTTCCCGCTCCCCGCTCCCCATCCCAGAGGTTTCTTTGGGTGTGTGTGTGGGGGGGGGGGGGGTTGTTATTTGTTTGTTTGTTTTTTGAGACCGAGTCTTGCTCCTTAGCCGAGACTAGCCTGGAACTTGTGATCCTTCTGCCTCAGCTATTAACAGGAGGGCTTCACCCTAGTGGTGGTTTATATTTTAATCTGAAAGACTTTATCCGAGCCTAGCCTGGGAATATAGACATCCATTCTTCCATTCATTGATGCAACGTGTTTAAAAATCCCACAATATGGGCCAATAAAGGTGGCAGGGTGGAGCAGCAATTGACAGGCGGTTATTCCCAGGGGACCCGCAGCTCTGCGAGGGGCTGGTGGATGCGGAGCTGGTAGGCGACACCCTGGGGACGAGGGGGCTGTCGATCACGCGTCTAAGCCTGTGTGTTCACGGCCAAGGCTCTGCGCTGCTTCACCACGGAGGTGGGTTCCCACCAGCGCCAGTGACTCCGAATTCAAAGACTCATTTCCGCTGCCATGGGAGACAATAAAGAGGAAAGTGGCTCACCAGCGGGGTCAGGAGGAATGGGGAGATGAGAGATCCTCTGCAGCAAAGGCAGAACCACTTCTTCCTTACTAATCGGTCCCCACCCCCACCCCGTGTGGTGACTCTCTCTTCAGAGTCCTGCTTCCTGAGAGCGGCTTTGATAGGAAATGCAGCATGAATCTCCTTCGCATGAATTTCCTATTAATTAGCACACTACTTCCTCTCTGCCTAGACGCTGGCAAGAGTTTCCATGATCCGAGGTAACTGAACTCCTGCCAAACTGTCTGTCTTGCACCTGCTTTGCATAATGTGCCTTGTCTGAGGTTGGACTTGGGCAGAGCAACTGGTTCTGGGACACCCTCCCCGAGAAGAGTTTGTAAGCTGCGGTGTGTGAATGGTTGCTGCCAGGGAGCCAGAACAAATTCCCATAGGGTAAGGCTGGGAGCTGGATGAACTGAGCTCCTCTTGTTTCATGCATCTTGGAACTGTTTTCTTTGGAGCCTGGGGAGGAGGGAGAGGCCAAGGAAAGTAGTTTAAATTAGGCAAGTCTTGAGAAGCCCTGTGCCCAGTCATTTCAAGTCAGTGTTGAGATAGCCTCTTTGAAATGGAGCATGGCCAAAGACAGACTGTCAGGCTAATTAGCATCTGAAAGAAGTGGCCTGAAATGGAGCACAGGCAGGCTCCCCACAGCTCCACTAGTTGGAAAAGAGAAGTCAAAGGAGAGTAGCAATCACTCTACCTCCTCCTCATCATGAAGCACAACTACTTGATAAATGTCAGTTGAGGTGGGTAATGCCACTTGTGAACTACATGATATGGAGAAAATTCACCTTTCTGGACCTCAGTTTTCTCTCCTGAAATACTGATGGGTCTTTTTGATCTGTAAGGTCTCCCTCCTTGTGCTGAGACTATGGCTTTAAAGTTCAGTCCTGCCCTGAGTGGGAGATGAGGAGGATGTAGTGGGCAAAAGATCAGACCAGATGATATGTAGAGAGCTCTCATCTGCTTGTATTATGAGGAGCTGGTGAGCATGAGAGGCACTGGTTGTCACTTGTTCAGAAAAGGCTTATTCTTATATCTTACATTCAAGCAATCACATATTGGGTCTTTAAGAAGATCAATGTATGGCCCTTGCTCTCCAGACATATCCATATAGATGATAAGTGAAAAGAAACTCAGGATTAAATAAAGTGCAGCCTCAGTACCCTCACAGGAAAGCATCACATGAAGAGGCATTCGCTGAATATTGGGGAGAACAGGTTCTCAGGATGCACAGAGTGACTGATCATAAGTGTGCTGATTCATTGCACTAGAAACATACTACCAGCTGACATTTCTAGAGCTCTTTTGGGGAAAATAGAAGTGGCAGGAATTTGAAAACTGGAATGAATAAGGCTAAGGTTATAGGGGGCTATGTCTTAGGACAAAGATGGGAAAAAAATTTGTTCCTCAACTACACACTGTGCCCTCTAAGCTGGGTTGCCAGCAGGCCCACGGGCAGCCCCTCCAAGGCTGTATGTTGCAATGAAGGGAACTAAATTGCAAGAGTTGCTAGATCAGTGTCCTCCTCTTGGGGCCCATACATCTGCTCACAGGACCAGTTCTTCCAACCTCCCACAGCATGGCTCAGTAAAGAGCCCCAATAAAGAAGTTGCAGGAAGTTCAGTTCATGTCCATAGGGACTGAACATTGCTGGCAAATTGACCCTGAAGTCATTCTCCCATCTCTACAGGAACATGGAAGCAACCCTGCGTCTCTGCCTCCCTGGGTAACTGCTTCTTTTTCCTCCTTCCTTATGGCCATCTTATCAGGCCCATCTGCTGTTTCAGCCCCTTGAAATCTCATCTCCAGTGCTTGGGACACTGGGTTATCATTCTAATTCTCAAGACAATGTCTCGGTACTTTTCTAGGTTGGATCTCATCAACTATGACCCAAGGAGGCCTATTTCTCCACCAGGGGTATGGGGAATGGCCAATTTTCAGAGAAGGGAGTGTGGACAGAATTTTTCCTCCAAGAAATCTCTGCTACATTCCTGCTGCTATCAGAGTATGTCTGATTTTTAAATTACTTGTGTGCAAAGTAGTTTCCTCTCCTGCTAACCTGGGTTGAATGGTGAATTCCTGAGAATAAGAGCCACATCCCAGTGGTTCTGTATCCCAGACATGGATCATGAAACATGGGATATTTCTGCTATTCCATAAACCTTTGTAAATGAAGGCAGTGAATGAGTGGTCACTTAGGGTCATCTGCAACAAAGAGGGGGCAGAAAATAGGGAAGTCAGAACAGGCATAGGATAAGACTTTATCCGTGGTGCTCTGTCTCTCCCTAGCCCCACCGAATACCCAAATCTGCTTTATGAACTCATTTTCTTCACACACATTTCCTATTAATTAACACTGTTCTTCTTCAGCAGATGAGTTGGCTGGGGCCTGCAGAATCAGAGCAGTTGGAGAATTTGCCAAACTGTCCATCTTGTGCCTGCTTTGTAAAATGTCCTGTGTGGGTTGCCTAAGAAGTGACACTTGGCTTCTACTTTGACAAGAACATCTCAACCTTTGCTGATCCTTCCACATCACAGATTTTACTCTTGGCCTTCCCTAAGCCCAGACTCAGGATCACTTTGCACTCATGAATGAGCTTGACACCAGTGGGAGGAGTTATCTTTTGAGGCAGGGTTCTGTCCCATTCAGGGGTGCCAACCACTAACCATTTAATAGCCACCCACCCTTCCCCATGCTTATTGGAGACTCTGTTTACAGAAAGTTGTCTTGTCATTCTACTGGAATAGACCTGTGCAAACGACCACAGTGGAAGGCTGAGTATCAAATTCTCCTCTCTCAACTTATCTGGGGAGTTGTCTTCCCAGTTGCAGTTTTTTCTTATCTGAGGGAAAACTCATTTCTGTTCCCTGAAAGCGACTTTTTAACTCATTGCCTTAAACATAATACTATGATTCACTTACTGAAGTTTGGATAACAAGTTTTTTTTAAAAAAAATAGATTACAATACAAAATTCCTCGATTTAAAAACCAAATAAATCAGGAGGGTGTGGTGGCACTCGCATGTAATCCCAATAGTTTGGAGGCTGAGGCAGGAGGATCTCCAGTTCAAAGCCAGCCTCTGTAATTTAGCGAGACCCTGTCTAAAATAAAATATAAAAAAGGGCTGGAATGTAGTTCAATGGTTAAGCACTCCTAGATTCAATCCCTGGTACCAAATAAATAAATGAATAGATAAATAAATTAAACAAGTAAACCCCAATTTATAGACATTGTTCTTATCCCCCTTCATTCTAAAATAAAGCAAAGTATTTACTTGGATTCTTTATTTATCCTCCTGGAGAATGTCCTGATTTGCGGCACTTAAGGAAGATGAGATCATTGTCAGGTGCTGAAATTCACACTGGGTTAGAAGGAGACCCATCCTGTGATTCTTTCAAGTGTATTTGGTTCTGATTACAAATGTATTTTTACAGTTTCCTTAAAAACAACAACAACAACAACAAAGCTCTTCATATTTATAAACAGTCTCTGGGAATTATGAAACACAATAGCGTTTTTTTTTTTTTAAGATGTGTTGTGGATGGTAAAATTGTCAGAGTTTTTATAATTGTTGGCTATAAAAATCTGTGTGGACATGTGTTTTTTATTAAGATATAACCTCATACATCATCCATTCATAACACATTACTGACTCTGCTGCCCCTATTAGCAGCTGGAAGAAAAAATGGAAAGTTGAATTGAAAATGAATTTATGTATTCATTTAGCTTGGCTAATTAACTGATGAAATAATGTCCCCGCTTCTTAATGGGCCCTCCACTTGATGGATAAGGAAGATGCCCCAGGAAGAGGTGACAGCTCAAAAAGGCACCTGGCTTATGATAATGTTTGTCAAATACATGACAGGAAAAAGCAGGTTGGAATGTTCTATCTGCCAACAAACTAGATGCTGCCAAGCCTGGAGGCAGTTGACTGACAGCCTGTTTAAACTGAGGCTGCTTACATAATAATAATACCATTTTTTAGTCTTGAGGATGCTAATGTATGCAAATTCACAGGCAATACACTCCATTAGATTCTTGTGGACATGAGGGCCAACTGAATACAGGGAAAGCTGAAGAACTCAGGGATGAAGTCTGAAACTTGATTGTACAAGAGGTTAATTTTGTCTCTTGGGGGAGGGAGAAGGACAACTGATCCATATTGTTGCAGTTCCGTCCATTGTTAGCTTTCTGAGGCCACCTCTAGCTTGCAATGGAATTTTTTTTTTTAAATTGAAGATCTTTTAAAAATGAAATGGTACACATTTCTGTCTTTAAAAGCCTGACTGGAGTTAATTTAGAGCAATATCATTTTCTTCCCTTGGATATTACAAAGTTCATTGTATTAAGTTGGAATCATTCACCTTCCCAAGATTGTCAGAAAATGTGTGTTATGGTTTAGATATGGTTAGATTAGCTTGTGTGTGAGACAATGCAAGGAGGTTTAGAGGTGAGATGATTGAGTTCTGACAGCCTTCACTTAATCAGTGACTTAATCCCCCATAGAGATTAACTAAATGGTAACTGTAGTCAGGTAGGGTGTGACTGGGAGAGTGGGTCATTGGGGGGGCATGCCTTTGGGGTATATATTTTGTACCTGAACAGTGGTGGTCTCTCTCTGCTTCCTGGTGCAAAACCCTGAGCCGCTTTCCTCCACCAACTCTTCTACCATGATGTTTGGCCTCACTTTGAGCTTCAAGGAATGGCACCAGCTGTCTGTGGACTGGGACCTCTGAAATGGTTAGTCCCAGAGTAAACCTTTCCTTCTCTAATTATATTCTTATCAGGTCTTTTTGGTTACAGTGGCAAAAACAAGCAAACAAACAAAATAAATAAAAAACAAAAACAAAACAAAAAAAACAAACAACCCACCTAACTGAAATGGTATGTAAAAGGTAAATATTGTCACTCTCACTTTGGAGTGGGGAAATCGAAGTACAGAGAAATGTTGGCCTTGGAGCAGCTGGCAGAATCCACCCACCTGATTTCTAGTTAGTGCATTTTTGAAAATATCTTCCTACCTAGATCACTAGTTAGGGAAGCCGTAACACTGACTATGCTGATCACATAGATCTGCTGGAGCTGGAGAAGGGGTGTAGACCTCTCTCTCAGATGCTGTCAAGGAAGGGCAGCTCCCAGTCCATGAGCCAAGTCTTCAGGTATCTTCTTTCCTTTCTCAATTCTTCCTGTCAGTCACAGACAACACTGTTCCCTAAGTTTCTAATCAGAGTTTTATCCTTCTCAGCCTTTTACTGCTTTCTGAATACAATAGAATATTAGACAGATGTGTTAGGGGACAGATAGATGAGGATGGTGGAAACAAGAGGTTAAGAGAATAATTCTATAGACTGGGCCCACTGTACTGATCCTCACATGCTTTCTTTCCAAGAAGCAATTTACCTGCAACCTTGCCTGGCCTAACAGGACAGGGTATGTCACATTCCTCAGCAAACTACCTGTTATCTGCAGGAGAAATGCAAACCACAGATAATGTTAATGGGAGGAACCCAGGAGATTCTGGTGACCAGATCCTGAAACTCAGGGAGATAAAGATAATTCCTCCTAACAATAAAGTCTGTAAGAATGTATGGTTTAGTATCCAATTAGAACTGGTCAGAATGGGCCAAGGTGACCTAGAGTTGCCATGGCAGTGGGGACTTGAAAGGCTGATGTCACCCTGCTGTCAGTTAAAAGTCAAAAGGTGGACCTGGGTGGGACTGTCTGGAAATTTCTTTGGGATCCCCAATAAAACTGGAATGCAAGAGAGGTAAATTGTCTCTCTCTGAGAGGACCCACTCTCTTTTTCAGTGTCCCCTTTCCCTTTTTTATCCCTTCAATAAACTCATTTCTGTTATTCTAAATGACATATCTGAAATCTTTTTTATTTGATTGCAAGAATTGGGATTTATAGGGGGGGGTGTCTTCAACCCGCCTCAGTTTCTCAGAAGGCCCCAGCTCTGTAACAGCACTGTAACAGCTAGTTTTAGTGCAGTATCTGTACTATGTGTGCAGGGCAATACCTGCATTTATTTCCTACCACATCCCCCTAAATGGGTCACATTATCCTCATTTTACAAACGAAGACCACAACACAATTAGGTTAAGTAACGTTTTCATGCTACTGGTAAGTGAAAGATCAGTGACTTGAATCTAAAGAGCTGGCTTGAAAATCTGTGGTCTTACTACTTACTCTTCCCATGTCCCTCCTGTTCTCAAGGAAATGATACTGTGGTTCACTATCCACTGGCTTGAATCTTTCCACATATTTGCCTTCAGTTTATATAGGGATGTTTTGTAACAATGATTTCTTCTAAAATACTGAAACTCATGTCCTTCTGTCAGATATTCTGATTTGATTGGCCTGGATTGGTAGCCAGAGAAGGTTTTCAAAAGCTCTTTACATAATTCAAACATTGGGAGTTATTGTAGGATGTCAGAAATGAGATAAAACTCATGTTGTCACCAACTATCTTGGAGTCCAGCTGATCTAGGATTCCCAGGGCTTCCCGTGTGGTGCTTATCACTCTTAGGACTACCTTTGTTATCAATCATATGCAATGTATCAGGTCAAGAGAAGGGCCCTTTTGTGGTATTTTTTATTTTAACCACAATTTCCTTCATATTTATACTTAAACCTTGCCATGGATCCTAACTCATGGAGGGAGACAATGGTGCTACCTGTTGTCTTCCCTGGCTATTTATAAGGCTCTATCTTTTGATGTGGCATGAGGGGTTCAGTCTGGAACCTTTTAAGTGCCCCCATCGTTTGTACCTCCATTATTTTGCTGGTGACCACAGTGCTCAGCTGAGGAAAGCCTTTCTAACTGCTGTTTAGGACTCTTGAAGATTACTATGGGAAAAGTTCTCTTCCTTATGATAATGGTTTGCTGCTTTCAGTGGAGTGCTATGGATGTCCCAGTCTTTTCTATTCCCAGTTTTGACTTTGGCAGATCAGCTTATAAACTCACTAAGGGCAGACTACTTAATCTTAGAACTATTCTCTCCAATTATAACAGTGAATGAATTAGGTTGCTGTTTTTTGTCCATTTTATTTTACTATAACAAAATACCTGAGACTGGCTAATGTATATAAAAAGGTTGACTTAGTTCATGTTTTTAGAGATTGAAAGTCCAAGATTAGGGAGCCCCATGTCAGCCTCTGATTAAAGACTTCTGTCTACATCATAGCATGGCAGACGGCATCATGGTGAGAGGAGAGAACTGTCACATGATAAGACAGGGATAACAGGGATTCATAGACCAAGTGTGCTGTTTTTCTTTTTATATCAACTTGCTTTTTCAGGAACAAACTAGGACCCTTCAAGAACTATGTTAATTCCCTCCAAGGATTATGCCCCTAATGACCTAACAATTTTCTATTGTGTCTCACCTTTTAAAGGTCATACCCCTTACCCCAATGTTAGAGTCCTTCCAGCACATGAACCACAGGGAGACACACTTAAACCCTATCCAAATCATAGAAGATGCAATAATGTTGAGCAGAAAACATGACAGAGACTGGGAGCCATTAGCTTAGAACCAGTAGTAATTTTAAGAGAAAATTGAATTCTGTAACTTTCATTCAGGCTAGTGAGGACAGGTATAGAAGGGAAGTAGGAATTTGGTTGTTCTTTCTATTTTTTTTCTACTTTTGTCTCCAACCAGGCTAGAATTGGTAAGAACCAACAAGAAAATTGGTCAGTGGAGCAAGCAGAGTGCTCACCACCAAGCTTCTAAATCTCAGGGCTAGTATATTCTAAAAAGGAATGCAAAACAACTAGTTAATATTGGAATTTTTTTTTTTTTTTTTTTACAAAAAAGAGGATAGACAAATGGATTTTCTGGTCTTTCTTTTTATTTCTTTATTTAACATCCTATGAAATGCTGGGGATGTAGCTCAGTGGTAGACTTACCTAGCATGTGCAAAGCCCCGGGTTCAGGCTTAGCTCTGAACATTAAGGCTGACCAGGTACACAATTCCCTGTGGATTGACACAGTGGCCCTTGGCTACCAGGCTGAGATTGGTTCATAAATTTTACTCACATATCCACTCACATAAGACCCTGTAATGGTTCTCTGTTGTCTGGGGCCCATCTGTCGGATTCCTCTTCTCCCCAGTTCCTGTCTCATCTTATTCTTCATCACAATCGACACTTGCCATGGCTGCAGAACCTGCCTTGCAGCCTCACACATATTTGTCTTGACTTCAGATGTCCTTTCAGTCACACTGGTCTTCTCCCTTTGTCCATCTTTTATGACCCAGCTCAAGTCTCTCCTCTTCAATGAAGGATTTCCTGACACCTTCCCTGTCATCTCCCGTTATTACTCATCAGACGATGCCCTCTTCGCCATTGTGTCTGAGTGCTGATAACACTGTCTCACAAATTCCTCCTTAGATGACTAGTTTACCCTGTGGATCTCTGCACACCTGTGACTGCAGATAGAAAGGCCCCAGTGCCCAACCCTGATCTGGCACAGATACAGTGTGACTTTTGGCAAGACTCCAACATCTTTCTGCCTTAGTTTCTTCACTATGAAATAAGGATATTAATAGGATTGTAGAGGAGATAAAAGAGGTGCTGCATATAATAATGCATAGTGATAAACAGAATGATTGATATGTGTGGTACATAGTGACAACAACTTTTGTATCAGCCAACATAATTACTAATGCAGCACTTATAATATGTCGGGTTCTAGCCTAAGGGATTTACATATTTACCTCATTGATCCTCTGTGTAACCCTATTAGGTAGTTACTATTACTAGACCTATTTACAGAATTGAAAACTGATGTTGAGTAATTTCCCCAAGGTCACATGGTTTGTAAATGACAAAGATGAAATTTGAATCTAGGCAGTCCTGCGCACCAGAGCCCATACCGTTCGAGTGATCAGTATATTTGAATTTTTATTCAGCATAAATGTGAGTAAAATTTATGAACCAATCTCAGCCTGGTAGCCAAGGGCCACTTGGTCAATCCACAGGGAATTGTGTACCTGGTCAGCCTTAATGGTCAGAGCTAAGCCTGAGGCCTATCTCCAGTCCCTTTTCTCACACATAGACCAGGACAAAGGCAAAGGAAGCCTCTTTCCATCTTCACAAAGGTTCCCATTTGTTTCCAAACAAGCAAGAAACTAAAAGCTCAGCATCCACAGAGGTTGTGCCCATTACCCTGACATAGAAACTGCTTAAGGAGGATGTTTGACAAGGAATAAAAAGTCAACTTAGTGGGGTAGGGAGGGGAAGCATGGGAGAAATAGACGAACTCTAGATAGGGCAGAGAGGTGGGAGGTAAAGGGAGGGGACAGGGGGTTAGCAAGGATGGTGGAATGTGATGGACACCATTATCCAAAGTACATGTATGAAGACACGGATTGGTGTGAACATACATTATATACAGCCAGAGATATGAAAAAATGTACTCTATATGTGTAACAATAATTGCAATGCATTCCACTGTCATTTATTTTAAAAAATCAATTTTTAAAAAATAGAAAGTCAACTTACAAAAACAAGCAGAAAACTAAGTTTGGCCTCTTTGCCCAGTGAGCATTGCATGAGACAATGTGGCTTGTGGTATAGCAGGTGTTTGGCAAACCCACTCACACTGGAAAGGGGAGAGGGCACATTTCCAAACTGTCTTCCTGTCACCTTTCAGGATCTTGTGTTCCAGGTGCTGGTGAGTCCTCTCTAGAGCCATAGTACAATACTTCACCACTAGGGGGTGCCTAGACATTTCAGATGGCTACTAGGCAAGCAGTCCTTTCAGGATATGACCTTTCTAGCCGTCCTGAGCATAAACATGGGGAAATGCTGGTACAGGATGGAATGAAGTCAGCTTCAACCATTCCGAGAGATTTCAGCAATCCTGTAGCCAACGCCTTTCCTCTCCCAGGGGCTCACCTAGCAGAGTCTCCCAACCCAGCATCCAGACATATCCTTAGATGGGCGGCTCCAAGGGGAGTTAGAGGAAGACAGTTGTCCTGATCCAATTCCTGCTTGACATAGTCTAGATCTGTCTCATATATTTGTCCATGTCCTTTCCTGTTCCATCAAACAGGATGTCAGGTAAACCCAAAGTACACCCTTCTGGAAAATGAGAAACTGAGCCAGTACTAGGATGAGACAAAGAGACAGGCCTGCATTTGTGGGACCCAGAGAGTGATAATTGACTTTCATTTTATGCCCAAGGCATCTATCTTGGATCCTCTTAATTCCACACCTGACTTGCCATTGTGACAGATACCCAGGAGCATTGAAAAACATTGTTTTGTTTTCTGCTGCTGCTGCTGCTCTCTCTCTCTTTCTCTCTCTCTCTTTTTTTTTTTTTTTTTTTTTTTTTGGTACCAGGGATTGAACTCGGGGCGCTCTACGATTGAGTCACACCCCTAACCCTATTTTGTATTTGATTTAGAGACAGGGTCTCACTGAATTTCTTGGCACCTCGCCCAATGCTGAGGCTGGCTTTAAACTCATACTTTTCCTGCCTCAACCTCTGGAGCCGCTGGCATTACAGTCGTGTGCCTCCTTGCCTGGGTCTGCTGCTTTTTTAACATCTCACTTCACATCCCTCCACCTTTGCCCTTCTAAACCCATATATCTTCTTGTTCATTTCTGTTAAAGCATTGGTTGATAAGGAATAATACGGATTTCCTAATTAAGGGCATTTCGAATAAAAGTAGCTAACATTTATTCAGAGATTACTGTGTCAGGCACTCTTGTGAGTGCTTTGCAAGTATTGACTCAATTAATTCTTTCAGCCATATGGTGAAGAAGGTATCTATTGTACAGATAAGTTAATTAAGGCACAGAGAGGTTAAGAAAATTGCCTAAGATTCCCACAGTAGGTGGTAGAGCCACAGTTTGATTCCAGGAGAGTCCATATCCCAAATACTCTGAATCCATATATGTTGCTTCAGGTACTAAAACCCCTTCAGAGATCTGAAATACTGGACTGTGGCTTCCTGGGGGGCAAAATGGGGTTGTGATTTCATAGTTTTAACGAGAGTCTCCAAGTGGTGCCTACTTGGCAGGATGGCCATGACTGAGAGCTGTTGACCCATGGTATACATTAGAATAGATTCTTCTTCTGCTGCTGAATAAATGGCTTGGCATCTTAATATTGACTTATTAATTAAAACCCTAAAAACTGGATTTACTTGTATCTTATTCTAATCTGGTTGCCACCAGATTGTTGAGAATTCTAGGAAGGAGGAGCCACATCATACCCATATTTCCATTTCCCATAGCTCTGACTCTCAGGCTTGCCATCTCACTAGAGGTTGTTCTATTGGGATCCAACTCCTTTTGTCTTTATCTTGAATTATGGGCTGTGGCAAAGCTGCTTTACTGGAACAGGAAGATGACCACGTCTTGCCAATCATCAACCACTCTTTCCCACTTTTGTACACAGGCTGCATTTTTTCTTCATTCAGATTTTACATGTGAGGTTTGGTTCTTTCTGATAACTGTAACAGAGAATATATCATGCATTTTTGGTTACATCTTTTGAATGTATATGAGTAAAACAGACTAGAAAAATCTACCTTTCTTTTCTAGTTGATTGCTTTCAATCTAAATGCTATTATGTTATCTTAATCTATTTTATCTATCAGTTTGAATGCTTTTCTCTCCCTCTTGCTTGCTACTGTCCTTTTATGGGCATTGCAGATGGTTCATTTGTCCTCCAACTGCTGATCCTCAACTTTCTGACAAGCTTCATTCCCAGTCCAAATATGATTTTAAAGATTGAGGTCCATTGACCAAAGGCATAAATCATAGGAATTTCCAGGATGCAATTGTGTATCCTGAGCAACTGGGTCTCTGAGGGTCCCTAGATTCTTAAAGGAGGGTAGACTCTGCTTTAGAAAAAATATCCGTAGTATCCAGAACAATCTAGAACATTTAAACTGACATGGAGCAGGCAGGAATCTCTGGACCAGGACACTGAGACAGAGATGGTCCTTTTCATGTTTGTGGGTAAAAAGGACTCATTTGCTGCATGTGATTTTTCCAGGCCCTGCCTGCTATAGACATTCACATGGTCTTTTATCCCCTTCTGCCAAAGTGTTTCAAACACATCGAAAATAACTTTCTCCGTATCACCCACCATATGGCTGTACCTGATCAACCCCGAAGCTCTTTCTTTGTTCTGCATCCTCTCATAGTCTAAATCCCGACACTTAATTAAGGACTTTTCCCGAGTTCCTCTATAGAACTGGAATGTTTTTAGAATCTTTTTTGAAATAAATGTCTTTGTGAGGATCTGAAAGACATGGGTAGTTTCCTACAGTTGTACATTTTAAACAAAATTTATCTTTTGTATTATTTTGGTATCTGTGAATCTGTTGCTTTATCCCCCAGATTCTCTCTGCATGATGTTTTTCTCATTAAAGACACAGATCTAGGCTCCCTGATGTCTCCCTTCAGTATACATCTGTGCTTGAGTCAGCTGTGATGGTTAGCAGCCTGCTGAGGGTGAGGGTCTCCCAAAAAGAGACCTAGGAATTATCTACACTTTACAAAGATCCTTCAGTATCTGGAAACAATTTGCCTTACCAATTCAGGCATGCATTCTGCTATTCTGCAAAGGCTCATTCCCTAGACCTAGTTTTTGGGGGTTTGGGTTCTAAAATTCTTTCTTTGCCATACTTATATAACTTTCCTTATTGTGCATCTGCAAACTCCCTTTGTGTGCCCTGGGATTTCAGGACCAAGGAATTTTCCACTATCTCCTCTTACGCATTTTCCATGGACGGGCCTAACTCCTTTATTGCATTCCCTTTTTGTAGCTTTTAGGCTTTGCCTGTGGTGCTTCACAAATTCTCCAACTGACTAAATTGAAAGTGGCTCATGTGAGAATGCTGGAGGAATGATTAAATGCATGGAAGCATTTAATAAATATTGCCTTGGAAAATGATCGTTTTTCTGATTTTCTCATGACAATGATGAACCTCTTTGAATATTTCTTTATGCTTATGAATAGATTATCAAAATGGATTGAACATATTTTTTAATCTCAGTTCCTACTCATATTGACAAAACAGCTATTTTTAGTTTGCTAAGGAAATAGCTTCAATTGGGAAAGGTCACTTAAAAAAAAAAAAGAAAGAAAAAGAAAAAGAAAAACCCTAACTGAAATATAATCAATTGGAAAAGGATTTTTGATAAATTCTTTTATTTTTCTTCTGTGAAACACAGAAAATAATGGGAACGGGTTGCTCATCAAATAATGTTTTAAGAAATTTGCTGGCTTCTATTTCAGAAGGTTTCTGTTGACATTGCTAGCATAGACAAATGATGGAAAAGGAAATGTCTCTCATTAGTTGGTATTTTTCTGAAAGGCTGATTGATAATATTTTCATGTATTTGGGATAATCAAGGACAGAAAGCAATGTCACCGGATATGAATTACTCCCCATGACGGTGGAGAGTACAGTTGATACATTGGTGCCTATTATCTATCAGTTGTGCAGGGTGTCGCCACCTCCCTCCCACACGGCTTCCTTGACATCCCTTCCGCTGATTCTTCCACATGACTGACTCCTTGTTAATAGGGCCTTTTCCTAAGATTTTTTTCCCCTGATAATCTAGTCATACTTTGCTTATATAAAGGAAAGGGCTAGAAAGGGAGATTTCAGGGCCTGGCTCAGCCTTCCTCCTCCTTTGAAGGGTAATGGCTTTATTCCAGACAGCTTATACTAGGCCTTGATATTCTATGCAAGTCACCAGTGGTCTTCCTTTTCTAGATTCTAAGGCAAAAAATCTGTGTCACTGAGCCCAGGTGGAAAAGTCATTCCATTTCATAGGACAGTGGTGGTACTCCCAGTTGGGGCTGTTCTTCTAAGCCTCATTTAGCCCCTTTATGGGGAATGAGGGCAGGGGGGAAGTCTGGCAATGAATTGTTACAGACAACCTCACAAATAATCTTTGCATTTTTAAAAACTATTATTATTATTATTATTTTTTCTAGCCGTAGAAGTGGTAAGTTCGGACTATAAAATTTCAGGTAAAATATAAAAAATAAAATAAAAAACCCACCAAATGACAGTGCTATTAAATTTTGGTGTCTTTCCTTCCATATCACATTTTGGAAAAGGAAAATATAAACACTTGACCAAATATCTGTATCTACATACATCTATATATCTACATGCACACACACCTTCATCTGTCTATCTATCTATCTATCTATCTATCTATCTATCTATCTATCTATGATTTCTTTTACAAGACTGGAATTATGTTCTACATACAATTTTGTATCCTGTTTTTTTCCCCTTAGCATTATATGGTGTCCATTTCCTAATGTCTTTAGATTGTTCTTAAAGACATACTATTTTTTTTTTTAGTTATAAGTGGACACAATATCCTTATTTTATTTTTATGTGATGCTGAGGATCGAACTCAGTGCCTCATGCATGGTAGGCGAGTACTCTACCTCTGAGCCACAATCCCAGCCCATCAAAGACATACTTTTTAATAGCTGAACAATAATTCAAATGTGAGTTGTTAAGGTGATTGTAACAAGGTTAATACAACTGGTCTCCCATTATTCAACATTTCAGTTGTTTTACTGTTATAAAGCAATGATACATATTGTGTTCTTAGTTTCCTTCCTTAGGGTAGATTTCTAGATGAATAATCGATGGGCCATGTGGTAGGAGCACTTCTGAATATATTGCCCAGTTGCCTTGAGAAAGGTGGTTGCAATTTAAAAATTCCATCCTCAGTGGATGAGAGTCTCAGTCCTACTGTAATTTTATAAGCACTATTTGTGTGTATATGTATGTATTTGCATGCATGTAAACATACATTTCAAATGGATAAAATGGGATAGATAAGAAGAGATGTTGCCTGTTTATAACTTGCATGTTTTATAACTAGTGAAGTGAGTATCTTTATGGCAGATAATTGAATAGACCAAATTATTAGCGATTGGCCTGAATTATATTCATTTCCCTAGTGGATTTGTAAAGGCTGTTAAGAGATGTATCTTTTTTTTTCCTCCCTGCATATTTTTTCTTATCATAGGAGCTGAAAACTGAAACTAGCTTTGTACATTTAGGAGTAGGCTCTCCATATGTATTGAAATGAAATGTCAATCATAGAATGATTGTGACATTTCAGAACAAATCAGATCATAAAAGCAGAGCACATCGCAGCAGAAGGAGAGGCAGGGGATAGTCAGAAGCTGGCATAGCAAACGTGGTATTGTTGGAGAATTTGAGACTAAATAAAAAACGTGAGAAGGAAATTAATAACAGTTCCCTGAATTTAATTTGTGCTCTCCTATTCCAGTGAGTCCATGTGCCATTAGCGAGGGGAGCAGCTTCTAGGTACATAAACACCTGGAAAGCTCAGAACATGTCGTAAAGAGCATTTACTCTGTACCAGCACTGGGTTTTAGCCAAGCATTTTACATTTAGGTTTCAAGCGACCTTAGTCAAAATTTAATCTTTTCTTAGTCTCAGTGCTATTAACTGCAACATGGGGATAATAATACCTACTTCACTGTGTGTCATGAGGGTGAAAAAAAAGGATTTATATAAGCCTGTAGCATAGTGTCTGGTACACTGTAGGAACCCAATAAATGGTAGCTGTAATTGTGATCACCCAGGATCAGGAAGGGTCATCTACAGCCAGTATCTTGTGCTAAGCTCATTGTACCGTGTCTCTGTGTCTTTTTGGATAGTAAAGTGATGGTGAAATAAATTAAATTCCTTCTTCTCATTAATACCAATTTAACTATGTGGCCTGTTCACTGGTTTATTTTACCACCCATCCCCATCATGTGTCAGTGATGTTTTTCTGAACTCAGATGGGAAGAAAAATGACCCTACTTGAGGGAATGCAATTAAAAAAAACCCAATCAAGTATATATCAGTGTGTTTTACTCACCCTTAACTCATATTAGTCTCTGGGTTTGAAAAATGGAATATGATAATGGAAAGGGATGAAGGACCCAGAGGTTTCTGATTCCAAAGTCTGTGCTTTAATTGAGCCCCATATTTCTTGTTGTCAATAGCATTGGGAGTCTTGAACTCCTGCCTCTGGCTCCTAGAACAGCTTTATTTCTATTCATTTTTCATTTATTTCATAGTTTAAACTCCATTTTAGTAATATACATCATATACACATACATAACTTAGATATTAAAATTTGATATTAGAAAGATAGGATTTTTTTTTCTCCCAGCTCCCCTTTTCTATTTTTTTCTACCCTCAAGAGGCAAAACCCATGTGTCTGAATATTAGATATATAATTGTTAGTTAAGGGATTTACCCAAGGGAACTCAAGAACAGAGACAAAATAAGAAAATTTTTGACACATGCAATTCAAGTGCTTCCTAATGATAAATCACTGTTGAGAATGAAAGCAACCATCCATCCGTGTGTCTTCTCTAGCCATTTCTTTACTTCTTCCTGCACTGCCTTGGTACTGTCCTTTCATGGAAGATGGTTAATAGTCCTTCCAGCTACTGCAGGAATGGGCTCCCAGGGTTGTCCCTGACCAGAGGTGGACCCTCCTGCAGAGCCTGCCTGAGTGGGAGCCCTGAGCTGTGCTGGCACAGGCTGGCTCCCTGGCAGCCCTTTAGATCTCCCTCCTTCATGGTTTGGTGGGCCAGGAATCTGGTTGCCATGGCAACTTCAGCAGCCATTTCAGGCTGGAGGAAACATTCCCTAAGGCTCCTCTCCATCTGTGTGTCCTTGGCGATTTCCCTGCCTTGGTGAAGTAGGTGGGGAACCACTTCCTCCAGGGATCTCCCCCAGCTCACTGATGGTATAAATGGGCAGGGGAGCTATGTTGCCATGGCAGCAACTCCTCTAGTTCTTCCATTTGAACAAAGTCTGACTCAAGGGATCTGCCTGGTGCTCCCAACGGCAAAGTCAGCAAGGAACTGCATTATCATAATGGCTTCCACACGATCTTTCCAAGAGAAGGATTGGCTTTGTGGGGTGGCAGCTGGAGGCTGGGCAGGGAGTTTGGCTGGAGAGGCTCTGTTCTCAGGGATCTCACTGCCATGGTAACATTCCCAATGGCAAGGACCAGGCAGGCCTCTCACCAGCTAGGCCCCAGGGCTGTCTTTTAGGTCTGTTCTTGTTCTACCATGTTCCCTTCCTTCTTTTTATCAAACCCCAGGAATTCTACTGGCATCTCCTCTCCTGATTTTTTTGGCAATCAATGTGTCAAAGCCTTTCCCCTACTCGAGATTCATTTTAGGATAGGATGTTGTCTTCGCCTGTGTTCACCTTCCCTACTGTCCATCAGCATTTCACACCCCTCCCCGCTTTTTGTCACAATGTTTTCATTGGTTCATCATATTTACATATAATGGTGGGATTCCATGTTACACATTTATACATGCACATGGCATAATGATATAATTTGGTCAATATGATTCCCCAGCATTTCCCCTTTCCTCGGGGCCCTTTCCTGTTTCCTTTACTCCAATGATCTCCCTTTTATTTTTCATGAGATCCCCTCCACCTTTTTTTTTCTTTTTTTACTATTTACTCTCTAACTTCTACATGTAAGACCCTACCCCAAGACTTTTTGAGTTTGGTTTATTTTGTTTAACATAATGTTTTCAAGTTCCATTTGTTTTCCTGCAAATGACAATTTCATTCTTCTTTATGGCTGAATAAAGCTTCATTGTGCACATTTACCACATTTAAAAAAATTATTCATCCATTGACAGACACCTAAGCTGGTTCTATAGTTTGGCTATTGTAAATTGTGCTTCTCTAAACACGGGTATGCATGTATTGCTGTAGAATGATGACTTTTTCATTCTTTTTGGTAAATAATGAGGAGTGGCATAGCTGGGTCACATGGTGGTTCCATTCCTAGTCTTTTGAGGAAACTCCATACTGATTTCCATAGGAAATTTACAATCCCACCAACAATGTAAAAGAGTTCCTTTCCCTCCCCATTCTCACAGAATTTATTATTTGCATTTTTGATGACTACCATTGTAACTGGAGTGTGATGAAATCATAGTGTAGTTTTGATTTGCATTTCTTTAACCAATAAAGATGTTGAACAGATTCTTTTTATCTATTTGTTGGCTATTTGTATTTCTTCTTTTGAGAAGTGCCTGTTTAGTTCATTTACCCATTTATTAATTGCAAGTTATTTTGGTGTTAAGTTTTTTGAATTCTTTTTATATTCTGGATTATAATCCTGTGCCAGAAGATTAGCTAGCAAATATTTTCTCCCATTCTGTAGATTCTCTTTTTTGCATCCTTGTTTCCTTTGCTCTGTAGAAGCTTTTTAATTTGATGCCATCCCTTCTATTGATTCTTGGTATTAATTCTCGATATTATTTAGAGGTACTAATTGAGGAAGTTGTTGCCTATGCCTATCTGCTGGAGTGTTTCCCCTACATTTTCTTCCAGGAGCTGCATAGTTTGTGGTCTAATTCCTATGACTTTGAGTTACTTTTGTGCAGAGTGAGACATAAGGGTCTTATCTCATTCTTCTAGACATGGATATCCAGTTTTCCCCAGAACCATTTGTTAAAAAGGCTGTCTTTTCTCCAACATGTTTTTAGCACCTCTGTCAAGGATCAGATAACTGTATCTGTGTGGGTTTCCTCTGTATTTTATTCTGTTTCATTGGTCTATGCATCTGTTTTTATGCCAGTACCATGCAGTTTGAATTACTCTAGCTCTGTAATATAATTTGAAGACATGTATTCTGGTATCTCTAGTGTTGCTTTCTTGGCTTAGAATTGCTTTGGAATAAAATCCCCTTTGAAAAATGAAATTTCGTAGGCAAGATAATGAGGATAAAGGAGAATCACGAGACTAATACTCATGCAAATGCAGAACCAATTCTGTAAGTTATGATCCTGAGGGCATCCTTTCTCTTTAACCTGCAAACCTTCTTCTTATTTCTGGATTTGGAATGAATAGGAATAAAGATGGTTGTGGTGTTCCCACATCTGGGATTGAATCTTGTTCTAATCTATTCTTACCAACTGAGAGACCACAGGTGAGTTACATGCTCCTTCTGGGTCTCTCTTATCTCTAGAGGGAGAATGTAAAATGCCTGCCTCAAGAAGTTGTGGTGAGACTCAAGAGAGATAATATACATGAAAGTTTTTTGTCAGTACCCAGCACTTGGTAATTTTCATCCCCATGGGGAACTCTTAATTGATGGATAGATTTGGTTAGTCATTCAATGAATGAGTATGAAGCTCATTTTAATCCTTCCCTTCATGTAGTTTTTACAACCTGCATCAGTATCACTTTCTACAGTAGGATAGCACCAGTTTCAAAATGTGATTTTTGGAGATTAAATGAGATAGAGCAGTCACAGGCAGAGAGTACTTGCTCAATTAATGGGGATTATCATTATTGATTGCCTAATATATTTTCTCACAGATGTGTCCTCTGGAGGCTTGAGTGAGTAGCTGTGGCTGGGGCCTGTTTCCTTGTGTTCTCTCCTAGTCTAAAAGGCTGAGACTTAGAGAAATAAGGCAGAACCAAAAAATTCCCCCTGCAGCTAGTGACTATGCCCCAGGACCAGGAAAAAATTCTTTAAAAACCCCTTGAAACTCAATCATGGTTCAGCAACTTTGCCCCTGAGTTTTGGAGCAGGGAACTATTGTTTGGCATAACTTCTTTTTGTTGCCTCTTCTCCTTTCTTTGTGTCCTTCTGTCCACCTCAACCAAGGGTCAAGACCCCTCAGTGACACTCTTAGAACTCTCACCCAGCCTGCAGCCTCTCAAGAGGTGCCATGGGCTCCCAGACCTACTCCGTGTCCTCCCTTCCTCCTGGCTCACCTGACCCACCACAGGCGATTCCTTTCAAGTACAACTCAGTGTTCAGCAGCTTAATCAATAATTTATAGATAAGACATTAAAAAATAATGAACACTTAAAACACTGCCCCTCCCAGAAAATATTTTTGCATTTCAACTGGGGCTTTCAAAGGCTTCACTCCTAACCCCTTGTGAAATCTTTCATAACTACATCAGCCTGTGGTGACTGAGCCCTCCCCTCCCCGAACTACCACTAAACTTACAGCATTTCAGATTTAATTGTGCTTTAATTATTTCATGTGCTAGTCTGTTCTCCCCAGTGAGATTGTAAATTTCTTGAGAGAAGGATTTTTTTTTAAATACCAGGGGTGTGTGGCATAAAACGAACTCTCAGTAAAAATTTTACAATTGATTAATAATGGGCAGAATTTCTTCAACCAGGAAACGCCTTCTAACACATGGAGTTACATTTGGAAGGTTGAATTCTCCTAAACTCCTGATTGATTCTAACAACAACTATTTTGGGGAGTCTGTCTCCATATACTTCCTCTTGAATAACCACAGTAGAATGATTCTATTTCAATGAGGATGTCATTTCAAGTGAGATAGCTTGAAGATAATTCTTAGGATGGCTTTGTATAAATTTACACTCAAAGAGACAGGGCCTGTAAATATACTTTATTCAAAATGCCTAATTATTTCTGATAAACCACTGGATATCTTAGTTCCAGGAAGACCAGGTTTAAAATAGGTCCTATTAAAGGAAGTGATGCATAATGGAATTGCATCTTCCTTATTGATTGGATATTTTTAAGATGTGCCTTTTACTCAAAACCAAAGGACAGAAAATAAGAAAAGCATATGCCAAAATAGTTGAGTCACAGAAAAACAGCAGGTAAAAGAAAAAATGTTAAAATTAGCTAGGTTATCTCAGTTTGCCAAAAATGTTTTTTTTTTTTCTTTTCTCCTCTCTGCAATGGATAGGAGAGCTTTCTTCAGCCTTAAGACCCCTCCAGAGAAAGGTTGCTGGTCTCTAGTTTCCTCAGGTATAAGTTAAGGAAATATTAATCTCTCACAAGGTTTTATCAACTGTCACAAGGATATGTCAGGGTAGAGTTATTCTCAAAGGTAACATTCAATGCACCAAATTCCTTTTTCTGGTGGATAAATGAAAATGCCCTTTAAACGGCAGCACATTAGCTTACAAGGGTCAAAGGAACACCCTTTGTAATGCCAAGGAGCCTGGCTTTCCATTCAGGGCTATTTGCAGAATTGAGTTGTGCTCAGTCGTATACTCAGATGAAAGCTAGGTGAGGAGGACTCCAGGACTAGTTTTTCCTTCAAGAAATCACTAGAGGGAAAGTTGGGTACTTTGGGTCATCGGATGGAGACAGTGACTAGGAGAGAAGCAACATGGCCCCAGTTGCTTTGTTCCATGTTCAGAGGATGTGGGAGTAGGGCATAAGGAGGTCTATCACTCTGCTCCTATGGCCCCCTTCAGGACTGAGGCATTCAATTTCCTAGTTTCTGGGCGTGCTGGCTATTGAAAATTCTCCACTAAGTCCTTCCCTGGCAATTGCCAACCATTGAAGAGACCTGCCTGGCCTAAGCTCAGGCCCCCTCTCTGCAGGGAGCAGCCTCCCAGTGACTTGTTGATGGTGGGGGTCGGGGAGGAATCAAAACCCAGGTCCTTCCACAACGTGGGTGCTGAAGGGCCATCCTAGCTCTACTGCTCCCTGTGAGGTGGCAGCTGAGACCTTCTTGAAGACGGCACCACAGTTCTGCTTGTTGTCTTCTGTCCCTCATGAGCATTGATCCCAAGAGTACTCCCCACAAACTTCCTCACACAGATCTCCAACTTGGAGTCACCCAAACTAGGACAGAACATCATTTAAATTTCGAACTAATATTGAGACTTTTTACCAGCAATGTTTACCCTGGATGATAGAAGCCCAGAATCTCAATATGTGAGAGGGCAATGGTAGCTGATATTTTAGAGAGGACTGAAACCCAGAGAGATTAGAGGACTGAGGCCATGAAGCAGATGCTCCAGTCTGGTCAGGCCTGGAACCCAGGTGGAATGACTCCCAAGCCCTGTCCTGTCTGACATCTCCATGATGAGAGACAGGCAGCGGACAGGTAGTTGGAAAGTGATTTTCTCCCTTCAAAGAAGGAGTGATGAGAAAGACTGAACCAACAAAGGGCCTACCCCATTTCTGCAAACCTGTTAGATTTGTGTTGAGAAGGGACTGTATGGGTGCTTGGTCCCATGGGTGCTGATCTTCCTCCAGTTTTTTTTTTCTTTTGATGTGATAGGGCTGTGTTATGAAGTAGATAATAAACGTAGAGATGAATGAGGAGCTGAAGAACCCTCTGGGCTTGGATAGCTCAGCTGGCCCCATAATAACAATCTTGGCAAGGAGGACAGCTGCTACAGTAACAGCAGTAAAGTCACTCTGAGCTCAGACAATCCGCAGAGTTAGTGTGTGTACAGGCATCCCATGATTACGCTCTTATTGTTTGGTTGGTTATTCTTACAAAATGTTTTACAGGCACTGATTCATTTCCCCCAACACCACTCACTGTATTATTGCCTTCTTTTAGGAACTGGTTCTGAAGCTTTTCAATTCGAGTATCCCGTGGTGCTTGCACATTGTTACTTTCCTTTCTAGAAAATTCCCCTTCGCTGATCCCTAACACAATGTTCGTGGGTGGAATTGACTCCTGACACCCTCAGCCTCAGCCAAAAGAGAAGGTTTGGGTCCTGAATGACCTAAGCCAATCAGCTACTCCCACCCATGTTGCCATGGTGACTGTCTCAGAGATTACCTTCTTATGACAGCCCCTGAAACAGTGCCCTCGGCTCAGAGATTAGTTTCAGGTCAGAATGAGAATGCATTGGATCAGAGTGGAAAGGTTGATGGTTGGAGAAATGAAAGTTTTCCCTTTTCTTAAATGGAAAGATGTGGAGCTAGAGGGTGTGGGACTGATGTCTCCATCTATTCATCCTGTCTTAAAGGAGCCTGGCCTTAAGATGAAGCTAAGGCATAGAGGAAGACAGAGTGAAGACAATTGCCAAGACTGTGAGTCCTGATCAAATAGCCTCTGACCCTCCCCTTCCTCTGTATTTTTCACTTACACATGCTGTGTCTTTTCTTGGTACAGTTTGAATTGGATTTTCTGTTTCTTGCAATCAAACACATGCCACTGCATAGATTTCTGAAAGGCCACCTCTTTCACATGGGATTCCTTCCTGGATAGCCCTAGTCAGAACTTCAGGAAGAGCAATTCCAAATAGAAAATGAAACTCTTGCCAAAAGGAAGTCAAAATATTAACTCAAAGAACATCCATGATGGATTTTATGCAGTTTTGATGCAGCTTAACCTGACGCTCAAGGCCTCTAATTAGAGGTGATGTGTATTGACTTGCCCAAATATTGAGTTTCCCTTAGTTAGTTTGCATTTGTGAGAACAAGGGAAATAAATCACATACATGGCTTAGATGTAACCTTACAGTGCTGGATAAATGTTTTGCATCCTGTAAGTGCTTAGAAAATGAGAGTTGAACCCAAGTAAAGTCAATTCCTATCTTTGCCATCAGCACATCTTCTAGAAGTTGAGAAGAAAGGGAGTTCTCTTTGCCACTGCCAAGCTTTGGGATATAAAACAAATTCCTGTGATCAGACTTCTCTCCTGTTAAATCACCAGCTACTAGTGCAGGGACTGGCCTGGAGTAATATTTATTCAAATATTTGTTGAATAAATTCATTTTGTATTTGGAACCACAAACTTAAGTTGTCCCTTAATTTCACACAATTCTCTTTTTTCTTTCTTCAAAAATTCTGTTCTATTTTCACCTTTCTCTTAATATCCTCCCTTGAAAACTGATTCTCAACTATAGACTGGAGGTTACAGAGGCTGAGGGCCGGGAGAAATGGGAGATAATAGTCAAAGGGTACAAAAACCTCAATTATCTCTCTCTCTTTCTTTGGAGATCTATTGCATTGCATGAAGAATATAGTTAACAACAGAGAATTGCACACTTCTAAATTGCTAAGAGGGTAAATCTCAAATGCTCTCAGCACAAAGAATTATAAAGTATTTGAGATTGACACATATGCTAATCAGTTATATTTAATTATTTCATATTGAATTCATAAGCCATAAAATCACTCTGTATCTTGTTAATATATATAATTATAAATTGCCAATTTACAATAAAGAAGACAAAAACTTATTCTCAGCCAATAATTTGGGGTCAACGGTGAACAAGGAAAGAGTGGGCCTTCTTTATATCTCCACTAGCAGATTCTTACGCCTCCCTCCATCAGCACACATTTATTCATTCATGTAATAGATATTTATTGGACATTTACTTCAGCTAGGCCCTGTGTACACAGAGATAAAAAAGATAGATGAAGTCCCTTCCCTTGTGAATTTTAGTGGGAGAGTAGATACAAATAATTAGTGTAACAAAGCAATATAACGAATACTTTCAGCTAGTGATTTTGTGCTCTGAAGAAAATATAACAGGGTACAAACTACACAGAAACCAGGGATGAAATAGTCAAGGAAGGGCTCTTTAAACAAGTAATATTTGAACAAAGCCCTAAATAGCAAAGGGAAAGCCATGTTATGGTTGTCTCTCATGTGAGACAATGCAAGAAGGTTCAGAGGAGAAATTATTGGATTGTAATAATTTTAACCTAATCAATGAATCAATCCCCTGATGGGATTAACTGAGTGGTAGCTGAAGTGGTAGGGTGTGGCTGGAGGAGGTGGGAATTGAGGGCGTGGCTTTGGGGTATATATTTGTATCTGGCAAGTGGAGACCTCTCTCTGTTTTCTGATCATCATATGAGATGCTTCCCTCTGCCCCACTCTTCCACCATGATGTTCAGCTTCACCTGGAGCCCCAAGGAACGGAGCCGGCCTTTTATGGACCAAGACCTCTGAAACCATGAACCCTCAGATAAACTTTTCTTCCCTAAAATTGTTCTATCAGATCTTTTAGTCACAGCAGTGAAAGAACTGACTAAAATACCATATTAAGATTCATAGGAAGAAAATCCAGACAGGGGAAATAACAAAAACAAAGCACCTGAGGCAGAATAGAAGGGATTTGTTCTGGGAATACCAAGGAGACTGGATGGAGCACAGTGAGAGGAGCAGTAGGGGCAGAGGTCCACAGATTGGGCAGGCCATGCACCGTGTACGGGAGATGACCCATCTCCTCTGCTTTCCTTTCACAGGACAATGGAGGGTTCCCTCCCACTTGAAGCATTCTCTTTTGTTGGCATCTGTGCCATCAGTGGCTGCCTGATTTTCCTCACCATTTGTCTATGTTGACTCTTTTTTTTTTTTTTTTTTAACGGAACCTCTTAATGTCAGAGTGGACAAGAGCTCACTCCTTGGACCCCTTCTCTTTCCTTCCCTTCCCTCTTCTCCCCTCTCTTCCTGTTCTTTCCTCTCCTTCTCTGTTGCTCTCTTTCCTGCCCCCTCCCCTCTGATTTCATCCAGACCCATACCTTTAAATATCATCAGTGTAGTCACTGGCAGGGGACAGCCTAGATTTACATACTGTATTTAGCTTTCTATTTTACATCCCTACTTTGATGAAAAAAATAAGCATCTCAGAATTAACCTCATTCCAGACATGTGCTTCCTGGAATTTCCTTTCTCCCTTAATGGCACCACACCAACTGGGTTGTTCAAGCTAAGAACTGGAGTCTCACACTTGACTCATTCTTTTTCTTACTTTCCATCTTCAGTTCATCACCAAGTTTTCTGTGTCTACCTCCAAAATCTCAACTCTGTCCCTTTTACTGCATTTTTTTTTTTTTTGCCACTAAAACTTCATGTCTCACATTGACCAACTTGTCTTTCTGTTTCTGTCCTTTTTCCTGGGAACTGTGAAAACAAAACAAAACTCTTTTTCTATAAAGAAAAGGAATGGTCTCCAAAACCAAACAAAAAAGTAAGTCACATCATGAGAAGTCCCCGCTTACAATTCAATATTTTCCAATAACTTTTACACTGTACTAAAGTACATATAACATAAATGTACAGTGTGCATTTCAATGGCATTAAATACTTTCACATTATTATGCATCCACCATGGGCATCCATTTTTCATCATCCCAAACTGAAATACTGTACTAATTAAACAATAACTTCCAACTTCCCCCTTTCTGCAGACCTTGAAATTCCTACTGTAATTTCTGTCTCTATGAATTTGAATATCCTAGGTACCTCACATAACTGGAAGTGGAATCAATACCATTGTCTATTATTTCACTTACTATAATGTTTCTAGTTTCAGCCATGTTTTATCAAAAATAAAATTTTATTATTTTTAAAGGTTGAATAATATTCTATTGTATGTTTGTCTGTTTATCTGTTGATGGACATTTGGATTGTCTTTACTTTTTGGCTCTTGTGAGCAGTGCTGGTAGAATATTGATGTATAAGGATCTGATACAGTCTCTGTTTCCAACTCTTTCAGACATATATAAAAGTGGAATTGATGGATCAAATTTATTTTTAATTTTTGAGAAACTATCATACTGTTTTTCACATTAGCTATACCATATTTTATCTCCACCAGCAATGCACAAGTGCTCCAATTTCTCTATAACATCATCAACAATTGTTATTTTCTGCTTGCTTATTTTTAAACAGTGGTATTCTAAAGGGTATGGTGTGGCATCTCATTGCAGTTATTATTTGCATTTCCATAGGGTTAATGATGTTGAGCATTTTTTTCATGTAGTTATTGGTCATTTATAGATCTTCAGAGAAATGTCTGCTTAGTCCTTTGTCCATTTTTGAATTGTTTATTTAGTTGTTGAGTTGCACAAGTTCATTGTGTATTATGGATATTAACTTTTTATCAGATATATGATTTACGAATATTTTCTTCCATTATGTGAGTTGCCTTTTTTGTTTTGTTGGTAGCATCCTTTGATGCCCAAAAGTCTCAAATTTTGATGAAGTTCAGTTCGTCTCATTTCTCTTTTGTTGCCAGTGTTTTTGATGTTATATCCAAGAAACCACTGCAAAATACAATGTCATGAAACTTTCCTCAAATGTTTTCTTTTAATAGTTTTATAGTTCTAGTTCCTGCATTTAGGTCTTTGTTATGTTTTGAGATAATTTTTGTATATGGTACTTCAATAACTTTAAAAATAAAACCCAAACAGTATCTAGCATACTTCAACTTTATCTCAGCATTCCAACCTCCCCACCCCATGACACAACACCCATGATGGCCCCCTTTCTGTGTTTTTAGCACATTAAGCTTTTGTCCATGTCTGAGCCTTCATATTTATTCTGTCTAGGTAATTCTTTGCATGAGTGGTTCATGCCTCTCCTTCAGGTTTCAGCTCAAATATTATGTTCTTTTAAGATGGTCAATCAGCCTATCAGTCTATGTGTCAAGAACTTGATGGATATTAAAACTTCATCTTTTCCTTTATGCCTATTTCAGATACTGTGGATTTGGCTACTCTTCTTTTCTAGCTCTCTCATCTATTCCACTTTGTTCCTTTCCTAGCTTATTGTTTTTATTTCAATCCATTTCTTTTTTTATAACATTTATAACACTTAGAATTCCTGCAAATGCCATGTTTATTTGTTGTATTGTTTCTTGTCCAACTCCTTTCCCATAAATGAGGGAATGTGTCTGTCTGGATGACTGCTAATCTCCTGTGTCTAAACACTACCCAGTGCAAGCAGGGCCTCCAAACAGTCTTGATAAATGAATGACTATGTACAAGAATGAGTCACTGGCTGCCAGGGAAGTAGTTCATCAATGCCTTAGTCAAGAATTCTCTCTCTCTCTCTCTCTTCTTATATGCTCTTATGCTAAGCCTCAGAACTATGGAAAAGTATCCTAAGTCTCTCTTTTAAGATGGTCAATCAGCCTATCAGTCTATGTGTCAAGAACTTGATGGATATTAAAACTTCATCTTTTCCTTTATGCCTATTTCAGATACTGTGGATCAAATCCATTTAAACTCCAAAATGCACTGTGTTTGGATTTGACCGTCTTTTCTGTCCACCAGCTGACACATGCTGCTCTGTTGTTTCACTCTGAGAACTGATGTGCTAAACTTTTGGAGCCTGATGAATGGGTTTTCTAGAATGGAGAGGAATGAGAGTGGGGTGGTGGTGGGGGGTCATGGGGTAGTGGTGGGTATTTAGAGAAAGTTTTGGTGGGACTATCTGCCCACATGCAATATTGCATGAAAATGGCCCTTTGTTGATTGCTGCTGATTATTATTGTTTTTTAATATATTTAAATTTTTTTTTAGTTGTAGATGGACACAATACCTTTAATTATTTTATTTGTTTTTATTTTTATGTGGCTCCAGGGATTGAACCCAGTGCCTCACGCATGCTAGGCAAGCGCTCTACCATGGAGCCACAACTCCGGTCCTAATTGTTGCTTATCATTATGCTAAAAGAAAAAAAAGTATACATAGACTCCTACTGGTGTGTAGGAAAGGATACTTCTGTAAGCCATTCACAAAATTACTCAGTCATGATGAATATGGAGTTGGGCAATAATCATCTTTTCTGGTGGGAACTTATCTTGGCAAATGATTGCCATTGATAAGCAAAATAAGAAGCAGTCTCTAATTTCTATTAGGTCGAAAACACAATAACACTAGTATAAGGAATGCCCCCTTTTCAAGACATTTTAGAAAAACAAGAAGAAAATTTTCCGTAGAAATGTGAACAATGGTTGGCCAGCTGGAAGCGTAGTCTGAGTCTGGTATTTATGTCCATTGGCTAGCTGTTATTGAGGAGAGCCTGTATGGAAATGTTTTTATTTTATGTGAATCCTTTCAAAATGTGCACAAAACTGTGGCTCCCTCCTGCTGTGACTACATCTCAATGAGCTACTGTGGTTAACCAGGTTTGTGGATGGTTTGTCTAATTTGGTTAAGAGCATTTATTTGAGATCAAATAGAGATCAGAATATTTGAGATTAAAATATAACAAGATGTAACTTGCTGTTGAAGAATCTGTGGTAGGTTGAGAAGAATCTATGGTAGGTTGCATCTCCATCCCTCCTCTGAATCCTCTGTTATCAGTAGCACTTTTGTTTCACCTGTTTTCATTCCACTGTTACATTCTGTATCCTATTGTATTAGGCAGGGTCTTCCAGAAACCGAACCAAGAAGAGATATATTTATTTATTAGCAAGAAATTGCTCAGATATTTATGGAGGCTGAGAAGTCCCATGGTCTGCCATCTGCAAGTTGGAGACCCAGAAAAATCAGTAATTGTAATCAGTCCAAGACCAAAGGCCTGAGAACCAGGGGGAACTGAAGGTATATATTAAAGACGGAGGGCAATAGAAGGTAAGAGCTCCCAGCTCAGGCGGTGAGGCAGAAAAAAAGAGGGGGTCAAATTCTTTCTTTCTCTAGGATTTTGTTCTATTCAGGACCTCAAGAGATTGGATTATGCCCACTCACAGTAAGGAGGCTCTACTTTACTGAATCCACTGGATTCAAATGCTTAAATCCATCTGAGATTAAGATCTCATCTGAAAACTGATTCAAAAGCATATCCATAATTAATGTTTAGTCTGTGGCCCAAACTGACATACAATATTAACCATTAAATATACCTACTTGACTACAAGCTCTTGAAGGAAAATACCTTGTCTTATTTATTATTGCATCCTCTGTACTCTATGGTTTTCAAGGCTTTCATAAACAAACATTGGTAGTAATGATAATAATTAATATTCATTGATCCCATACACTGTAGCTATGTTTCAAGCTCTATAAGTTATTTGTATTAATTCTCCCAATAACTTATTGAAACATGTGCTATTAACAGACATTATTACTGTATGTATGTATGTATGTGACTGTGTGACCAATGTGATTCTACAATATGTATACTCAGAAAAATGTGAAATTATATCCCATCTATTATGAAACATCAAAGTATGTAAGTGCATTCTACTGTCATGTATAACTAATTAAAACAAATAAAAAATATCTTAAAAAAGTTATGTTATCTGGGGGCTGAGGTTGTGGCTCAGTGGTAGAGTGCTTGCCTAGCATGTGTGAGACACTGGGTTAGATTCTCAGCACTGCATATAAATAAATAAAATAAAAGTCCATTAACAACTAAAAAAAATATTTTTAAAAAGTTATGTTATCTGATGGGTAAACAGAGCTGCTCATTAATTGATATTAATGTCCATTGGCTAGTTGATGTTGAGGAGAACCTATGTCTTTGTTAGCAGATATTGACCAGGCCACTGGCTCTAAAACCTATGATCTTAACTTTACATTATGGGTAAGGAGTAAATATGTGTTGCCTGTCAGATATGTATGCTCTTGGGTGGTGAAGCCTATTTGATTCCAGACCACAAAAAAACAGAAGGATAAATCTGGATTTCAAGGATATCAAGTTATGGTAAAACTTGATGCTCATTTATTTAAATTTATTTAAATTTATGCTCATTCTTTAAATTATGAATATTCAAATATTCATTCATTCATTCAACAAATATTTTTTATCCCAAACTATCTGCCAGGTACCAGTATAATGATATGATAATGAACAAAATGAAATATGGTCTGGGCTTTGGTGTAGCTTAACTTCAAGTGAGAGTGTCAAATTGTAAAAAAGAATTATATTGATGAACATGTGAATTACTGAAAACTGAGATGTTCTAAAGAAAAAGGAAATAGTCCAAGTGATCTCATGATGGAGGAAGCAGTCCAGGGTAGGGGTCAGGAGAGGCTTCCAGAAAGAAGGTGTTGTTTTGATGTCCTCTGAAGAATGATTGGAGTTTACCCAGGGGACAGAGTGAGGTTTGGGTGGGGAGAGCAGTTTAGGCTGAGGGAACAGCATGTCTAATTCCTGAGCCACAAGGGACCTCAGCACATCAAGACCTACAGTGGTAAACTTGTCCATTGTGAGCAAGCTCAGCTGAAAACCAAACCAAACTGAATCCCAAACTGAATCTCTTCAGACTGGCTGATATGTCAGTGGGCATGTGCAGGGTTACAACTAAGTGACTTAGTGTCCTACTCAGGAGGCTGAGGCAGGACAAATGCAATTTGAGACCAACCTGGGAAACTTAGGGAGACCCTGTCTCAAAATGAAAACAAAACAAAACAGAAGAGAAAAAAGGAAAAAATAACTGAACCAATTTTCTGTGTCTATCTCTATATATGTATATGTACACACACATGTTTTATCCTTATAGTTTATATAAAACATTATCATTTCTCTATGCATGCATAATGTGAGAAGTAAAATCATATGCAAGTATTATTCTATACATTTTTTCCTTTTTTTTCCCAGGACCTTGCACTGAGCTTGCTATAAAGTCCTTATAAAGTTCTTTAAAATTTAAAGACAATGTGAACATTCTTCATGTTCATGTTTCTTGTGACTTTTAATAGTAGGATATTTTATTGTATGCCCCATAATTTATTAAATAAACTCTTTAATATTGCATATTTAGTGCTGTTCTTATTTTTAACCATTGTAAATAATACCAAAATAAATCTTTGTAGAAGACTATTCTTGCATATTTTTGATTACTTCTTTTTATATCAACTTCTAAGTTTTCGATACTTATTGTCCAATCTCACTTCTATTTATTAGCCCATATGTACTACATGATTATCTATTTTATCCCTTCCTCACAAACCTTAGTATTTTTTCTCTGATTTTGTCTTTGTCAATACAGAATTCAAAAATGGCATTTATTCTTGTTTTATTTTACTATCTTGCTTACAGCTGAGATTCTGTCTTTGAAGGAAGGGATCACAGTCCTATACAATTTCTTCCTAGAAACAATTCCATTTCTCCCTTTATGCTTCTCCTCTTTAACCCAGACTCTTGAGATGTCTTGTTTTCTTGACTTAACTCGTTCTGTAAAGTCTTCCCAAGACAAGTTTTATCCTGTCTTCTTGTCCCCCTTTCTGGAACTTTTTAAATACTTTTTTGACTAAAGTCAGCTCTGCATTTTTCCACCTGAGGTTTCTTTCTATTTCTCCTGTCCAGAGTTGCATAGGAAGCTGAAAGTTTTACTCTGTTTCTGGAGCATCCCTCAGTTCTGAGCAGAGATAGGTGAGTCTGGGAGCCCTAGGCAGCTGCCCTCTGCATCTTACGCTGAGATTGCCTGGCTAGACTTTCTGGAATATTGCTAGCTCTCTGTAATAGCCAGTGTATTCTCTGCCTCTCCTGATGTTTTTTTTTCTGTATTCACTTTCAAATGCATGCCAAGAAAGTCCCCAGCTGTAATTTCCCTGAATCATTCTTTAATTTCCACATTGCTCTTATTCTCCAAGGTCATCCATTACTTATGTGCTTCCCTCCCACCTTCCACCTCCCCTATTTCTTTCACTCTCATTCTGCTCTTGTTGGTCAGAGGTGTGAGCAATGGCTCACGTCATCCCTGGTCCCTCACGCCATCCCTGGCCTCTGATGCATCGCTTTAATGACACTGTTGACACCTACACAGTTCTCCTAAAATTCCTCCATTAGTCATTCCTTTGGTCAGGGCTCTTCAGGTCCTTTTAAAATTCATAAGTGCTCTCTGAGAAGGTGGCACATCTAGCCACTTTTTAGCTATTAGTTTGTTTAATCAACTAGGTTCAGAGAACAAGGCCACAGAGCGATTTTTAATAAAGTGGCTGGGGAAATACGCAGTAATACCTTGGAAGAGATGCTTCAGTAAGGAGTAGCAGCTCTGGAGTGGTTCCTTTTGGAAGTAGGAGATGCTGACAAGGGAAGAGTGACTCCAAGAGCTAACCACCTGCCAACCTGGTGGAAAGAACAGAGGACGATCATTCTGCTGCCATCTTCATCTCTTCAGACTGAGTGATACGGCAGTGGGCACGTGCAGGGTTACAACCAAGTGACTTAGTGTCTGAATAGGGCACTTATGAGAGTGAAATGCAGAACTCTTACAAATGATGCAGAATCAACAAGTATAAATAAGTGTTATCCTGAGCAAATGGAGAGGCAAGATCCTCCTAATCACTGGAGGGACCACTGAGGTGTCTTTCTGCAAAGCTTAATAGTTTTTCTTTTTTTTTCCCCCTAGGAACCAAATGAAAAATTTCCTTCCATCTACCAGGTCCTCACACACAGTCATAAGATAATTGGTTCATTTGAAACTTTTAAATGCATTGATTTGTATTTGTGTATTCTTGGTTCAAAGTGAAAAGTGAAATATGAAAACAGATTCCAAGTGGACAGGTAGGTTGGGGCCCTATTGTGAAGAACCTTGAACTTCAGGCTGAGGAATATCAACTTAATCCTGTATGCAGAAAGAAACTGCCAGGCAAGGGATGCAAAGTGACCTATAGTTTACAAATACTAGCCCCTTCTCTTAAGTGTGGTTTTGTTTTCTGCGGTTGCACAGTTGAGTGCTGTTCAAAAATATTTAATGGAAAATCCCAGAAAAAAAACCAGTTCATAAATTTTACACTGTGTGTCATTCTGAGGGTTACTTGAGCACAAGTACTAGGCTATCATGACAATCAATCTGATGACCTTGGTGGCTGTTAAGTGACTTATGGTGGGTATTATACACAGAGTGGATGATTCATGTCCTGAGCAGGATGGAGTGGGATGGTGGGAGATTTCATCACACTACTCAGAGAGCTTCCTGGGGATCAATGGAGAAGGTCAACAATGGCTTAATACCATGATACAATGCCTATGTCATTCACCTCACTTCCTTTTATCACTTATCACCTAGACATTGTATCACCTCACATCATCTCAAGAAAGATAAATACAAGTAAGATACTTTAACTGTAGTTTATTATCATAATTATTCTATTTTATTATTAATTATTGCTAATAATCTCTTACTGGGCCCAATATACAAATTAATTTCATCATGGCTTTGTGTGCATAGGAGAAAATGTTATATATGTAGGGTCTGGTACTATTTTAGGTTTCAGGCATCCACTGTGTGTCCCCTTGGGTCAAGGGGAACTACTGTACCACACCAGAGAATGAGCAGGCTTAGCATAGACACTGGAAGTGGAGACATTTTTTACAGAAAGCTCAAATGACCATGGTACCATTGAAAGTGCTGAGGAGCTGAGGGGAAAGGAAGTGAACAGCAAAGGAAGTCACAGATTGGATCTTGACTGTCCCTCAAAGCCTGTGTGTTAAAAGGCTTGTTCTCCAGAGTGGTGCTACTGGAAAGTGGCAGAATCTTTAAGAGGTGGAGCCTAGTGTGAGGTCTTCAGGTCTTTGGAGGTATGCTCCTGAAGAGGACTGTGAGACTCCAGTCCCTTCTTCTCTTTTCTTTGCTCCCTAAGGTGAGCAGTTTTGCTTGACCACACACCACCAGGAGGTGCCACTGGAGGCCCCAAACAATGGGGCCAACCAATCTAACTAAAACTGTGAGCCAAAATAAACTGAAGGAAGGGGGGATGGGGTAATTAATGATGTTGAATTTGATGATCATTATTACCTAAAGTACATGTATGAAGACACAAACTGGTATGAGTATACTTATGTATACAACCAGAGATTATGAAAAACTGGGCTCTCTATATGTAATAAGAATTGTAATGCATTCCACTGTTGCATATAAATAAATAAATAAATAATAAATAAATAAATAAAATGAAAATATACCATGCACATGGGAGCAAAAATAAATAATTAAATAAATAAACTGTTGTTATTAAGTTGATTATCTAAAATATTTGTCATACGGATGAAGCCTGAGTAACACATGGCAAGAGGTGCTTGTATTAGAAAGATGATGCAGAGCTAGAATTGAAAACACTTGGTGAATTGTTGGATCTGGAGAATGAAGAAGAAGGAATCAAAAATGACTCAGGGCTTTTGAAAAAGTGACTAGGTAAAAATCTGTGCTACCAGACCAGATCAGGAACACAGGTAGAGGAGCAAAATTGGAAGCAAGAGAAGTTCTATTTTTTATATAAAGTTTAAAGAACGTGTATTATGCTCCAGGGCTGTGCTGATAGTCTACATGTTGTCTCCCTTAACCTTCTCCACAGCTTTCTGAAATAGATCCTGTCATCATCCATGTCTTACAAAGGAGGAAACTAAAGCCCAGAGAAGTGGAGTGCCTTGCTCTGGTCCACCCAGACTCTTCTATATTCTAAAAGGAGCCTTAGGCCTCTAGTTATTGACAGAAAGTTCTTGTAGTTATAGCTCACGACGTCCAATACAGTTTAAATCTAAATTTATATTAACCAAAACTACACAAAATTTTAAATTTCCTTTGTCAGCCTCACAAGCCACATTAAAATGCTTAGTTGCCACATATGACTAGTGGCCATATAATGAATAATGCTACATAGAACATGTATAGGAAAGAACATAGTATGTATAGGGTTTGGTGCTATCTGTGGTCTACATTGAATGTTCTGTTGGACAGTTATTACTTAACCAACCATCATGTCCAAAGCCAAAATGAACAAAACCATCATGTTTAAGACTTCCCATTAGTTCAAATGTTTAATTCCCTATGTATCATAGTAGCATACAACATCATTGTGAGGGACTGAATTGTGTCCTCCCTGAGTCATGTGGTGAAGCCCTAACTCCCCATGTGACTGCATTTGGAGATAGAGGTCCTGTAGGTTAAAGAACTTTTAACGTACAGGTTAAAAGAGGTCATAAGAATGTGGCCCTAATCTTATAGGTCTTGTTTCCTTATAAGAAGAGGAATTAACACCAGATTTCACTCTTACTACAGAGGAAAGGTCATGTGAGGACCCAGTGAGAAGGCATCTCATTGGAAGAGAAGGCTTATCAGAAACCAGCCCTGCTGGTACCTTGATCTTGGACGTATAGCTTCTAGCACTACAAGAAAATAAACTTCTGTTCTTTTACCCAACTTCTATTATTTTGTTATGATAACTTACTAATATAACTGCTCTTTAAGAAACCAAGCCTTGAAACCAGGTATGAAGTACAGGGTTGCCCCATTCCCATCCATGCCTTTCTATTCAAATTGAATAAGCCTCCCCACTCCCCTTCTTCTTACTATATCTTGAGTGTTCTCTTTTCTTTCCATTTTCACAATTGCTCTAGCAGTTACCCATATTTGAGATACTTAGCTACCTGGTACCACTTTCCCTACTATCATTCTCAACTTACAAATCAATCTCACCAGTGGATTGCTTTTCTTTATGCTAACTTCTGTTATAAATCTGCAGAGGTCCCAGATTAACTGTGGTGCAAAGCCTAATTTTTACCCCCAAATTCACAGTGTAACTACAACTACCCTTAATATCTCTCAACTCAAACTGTGTACACTGACCTCCTGACTTACCCGGCACTTCCACAGTCACCCAACAAGTCATTTAGTTCAGAAGTTTTGTTTCAGAATGTAGAATGAATAATCCTATTCTACCAATAATCACTCCTATTCCTCATTGTTCCTTAAGTCCCCACTATATCCCACAGCTGCTTCTCTCTCTCTTCTAAGCAGTCAGCAATAGCAACAGCATCACACTGGAAATTTCAGTAAAAATGAAAATTTGCTGAGTGGTTAGTGTAAGCTAGTAATTGCACTAAGAACTTGAATTATTTTGATTTTCACCAAGACCCTGTAAAATCAACAGTATTATCACCATAATACTAGGCTCATATTGTTCAAATTAAGGCAAGTCCTACCTTATTTTTCCTGTCTCGTTCTATCCTCAACACTCACTTGGTGCTTACTTATGTTTTTAAGCATGGAGTCAGTGTCCCCTACTAGACTGGAGGCTTCCTGAAGACAAGTACTTTGTTTGGATAGCCAAAACTGTACTGGTTCTTTTGCAAGCTTCTCTTTCCAGATCCTGTCTCTTATTGGTGGCAGTCCTCAAATCTTGCTCTTAGGCTCTCTACTCTTCTGGCTCTGCACTCTTTGTATTATATTTCCATGTCACTTTTGACTACATTACTGACTGTGTATTTGGTTGAATACTGAACCAGGGACATCAAATCTGCAAGCACTTCAGGCCTGCCAGGCATTCAGGCCAACCATTGTATTATAGCAGAGAGTACCCTTATTAAGGAAAATGTGGGAATCCATCAGAAAATACTAAAATTTCTGGCAGGGCAGTGACTAAGAGAGACAAGTGAGGGGCTTAACGTCCAAAATTTAAGGAGGTGCACACTCTCAGAATTGTGGACATGGTGAGCCTGCACTTGCTTGACCCTGAGAGCAAGTTCTGGCCTTGACCTCTGGGTTGGCTTCAGGAATAAGTTTGGGGCACTAATAATGTCTGCTATCATTCAATGTCTTCTTTGACATTTATTATAATATAATGCAATGCACTCTGCCTTATATTATACTTAGTTATGTGCAGATCTTTCTCCTTTTTATATCCTAAGTATCTTTCTTTCTTCCTTTTTTTTTTTATTGAATCCAGGGGCACTCTACCACTGAGCTACATCCTGGTCCTTTTTATGTTTTATCTCGAGACAAGTTCTTGCTAAGGTGCCAAAGTTCTCTCTAAATTGCTCAGGCTGACCTTGAACTTGCAATCCTCCTGCTTCAGCCTCTCAAATTGCTGGGATTTCAGGTATGTGCCACCACACCCAGCTAAATGCCAAGTTTCTTGAGAGCAGGAACTTATTTATCTTTCTAACCTTTTCCCCAGTACTTTATAACATGCTAATCATAAAAAAATGTGGTTATGATTTTGACTTGAATTCCCTCTTTCCTTGGCTTATCTCTTGCAGAAGGCTATATTAGTGCTGCCATTCCATTTCCCTCTGAGTTTTACCTTAGACCAGCCAAAACATAACTTTAAAAGAGTTAGGGACAAAAGGGAATCAATGAAGGAACAAAAACAGGAGAGATTAATTCAGGAACCAGAGCAGAGCAGTGGTTCTCCAAGAATTGCCCTTAGAACCACAGCATAGCATCTCCTGGAGCCTTGATAGAAACGAAAATTCCCAGGCTTCACCCTAGACCTAACACATGAACTCTGGGAATACAGACTAGCCATCTATGTTTCTATAAACCCTTTGGGTGATTCTGAGCTAGAGAATGATTGGGTAGTGAAAATAGTTCTTGGTATTAGCCAGAGGGAAGAAACTGTAACCTTAGGGTATCAGTCTTGTTCAGTAGCAGAACTGAGCAAGACGGACCTTGGGGAATGTGGTTCTATTAAAAAAAAGTTGAAATCTGCAGTACCTTGATATTAAAGAGAAGGGCATAGGGTATGGAAAGTTTCAATCTGTTGAAAAGAACCAAAAGGATCCTGAAGAAACTACAGAGTGTCAGAGGACCCTCAAGTGAAAGCAAGCCTACCCAGAGGAGATCCAAATGGCAGAGCAGACACACTAACTAGCACAGCAGAGGACTAGATCTTATAAATTATCTACTACTCTAAAGAAAAGGAATGAATTTATACATATAAATCAAGTACTAATTATTTTCTTCCTTGCTAGGTTTCTTGCTTTCACAGAACTCAAGACAAACCCAGGCCCTCATTCACAGTACGCCAAGCTCTATCATTGAACTACATGCCCAACACTTAATGACTTTTTAATTGTTTGAGATTGCATATCTAACTGTAATTTCCTCAACCTGTACTATTCAAGGCAGTCTCAATTTCTAGGTTCTCTGCCTGTACATGATCTCTTCAGGTATATTCTGATTACTTTTTATATATTAAGTCTAGGAAGTCCAAGATCAAGACACTAGCAGATTTGGTGTCTGGTGAAGGCCCAGTTCCTGGTTCATGGGGTTTGTTCACCATAACCTCTTATGGTGGAAGGTACAAGGAAGCTCTCTGGGGCCTCTTTTGTAGGGGCACTAATCCATTCACAAGGGCTCTTCACTCATAACCAAATCACCTCCTCAAAGATTCCCATCTCTTAATAAATATCACACCAACTGGACATATGGGTTTTGGAGGAACACAACATTCAATTGGTAACAATACATATACATGGTTAATTTTTTTAGACTGTCAAGCGATTCTTTTTGTGGTGCTGAGGATCAAACCCCTGGCCTAATGCATGCCAGGTAAGCACTCCACAGTTGAGCTACACTCCCAGCCCCACAGTATCTTAATTACTATCACTTTTTCATAAATTTTGATGTCTGGAGTTTACGACTTCTGGTTTTCAAGTTAATCTTAGCTATGCTTGGCCCTTTGGATTTTCATTTAAGTTATAAATCAGCAACTATAACACACACATACAATATCTGCTGGGTTTTCAGTTGGGCTTGAATGGAATCTACAGTTTCAGTTAGAGGAAAGTTGACATTTTTTAATATTGAGTTTTCTATTGAATTAACATCATCTGTCTTTCTCCTATTTTGGCTTTAAAAAACATTTTGTAGTTTTCTTGTGGAGTCCTTGCAAATATTCCTCTTTTATTTTTTTTATAAATATTGCACTTTAAAACTATTTATATCAGTATTAAAATACAGCCAAGTTTATACATTGTCCTGGCATCTGACAACCTTTTTAAACTTATCTATTAATTCAAATACTAATTAATCTATAGATTATTTTGGTTTTATATAAGCCTAATTATGTTGTCATTGAATGACAGTTTTTATCTTCTTTTTGTCTTCTCATATCTTTTAATTTCTTTTTCTTAATGTCAGAACTTTTATACAATGATGAATAAAATATTAAGTTTAATTGCTGTATTGGGAAATTAAAATAAAATTTATTTAGCCCAATATTTAATCAAAGGACATTTAAATTAGTTCAGTCTCTTTTCCAAAACAGTGCTGTGGGGAGCATCTTTTCATATCCAATTGTGTGCAGTTGTGTCATTCACTTCTCAGAATGTATTCCAGAATTTGTTGAAATACTCCAGTCAATTAAATGCATGAAAGTAAATAAAGCATAGTTTTTTAAACAAGCAGATGTAACTGTCAGAAAACAATGCATTTTCTTAAAAATTTATTTTTCAGTTATAATGGGATCATTATAACTGAAATATGAATTTAGTTAAAAGAAGTGGGTTTTTGTGTGTGTGAGATATAAGAATATATATATCTTTGTATCACTGTACTAATGTACCCTGACTTCCTGGGATTCTATGGTCATATTGTATTTTTTAAAATTCTCTTTCATTGTTTCAGAAATGCCTGATCTCTTGACCTGGAGAAAAATGCATTTGTCCTGTTTTCTTTCAATATTGAAAAAAAGAAAGCAGAAAGAAGGGAAAGGGGAAAGAGAGAGAAGCAAGTAATGGGGAGAGAACCAAAGAGAAAAATGAAAGTGTAGATAAATGCTATGAGACCTCCTTTCCCCCACTCTCCTCTGTTTCATTGTCTGTAGAACCTTCCTGGCTTTGTCCCCAAAAGTCTAATTTCAATGACAGCGTAATTCCCCATATTTGTTCCCTTGGTCTGGTAGAAGAGGGTCATATCCCAGAGTGACTGTGATCCATGTCCTATTTGTTAGTGGTGCCCCAGGAGTAAGCAAATCTCAGAGTTGCTAACCTGCCAACTCAGGTGGGATCTTAGCAGGGTTGTCAGATAAAACATAGGATTCTCAGTGAAATTTAAAATTCATGTAATTTTTTTTTTTTTTACTAAAAGTATGACTCAGACATTGCATGGAGAATACTTATGCCAAAGAATTTATTTATTTATCTGAAATTAAAAGTCAATTGGATGTGTTTATTTTTTATTTGACTGTTTTTTTGTTTTGTTTTTTGCTAAATTTGGACATCTTAGATCAGAATTCATCTTTGCATGGACTGAGATTCCTGTAGACCATGTTTAGCCTGGCACACATCATGTAGGCGCTGGCTCTGGGTCTGATAATCAGAGCCAGCGGATATCTTACTGGTAAATAGTGTGGACAGATCCCCATTACTATGCCCATGAGCCATGTCATCATGTGAGGCTCTGATTGAGATTGAATTTGTGATTTGCTCATTGAGATGATATATTAAAGCGGAAATATATTTGGTTTCTAGAATATTTAAAAGCCATATTCCTTTTACATTTGAGTTGGTTAACTGAGATTCTTATTTGGAATGATTCAAAAACAAAAATGAAGGAAAGTTTGGAGATTCAAAAAGGGGGTGTTTCACAGCTTGACTCTTGTTTGTTAGTGATCAGATTTCAAGAAAAGGCTTTGTATTGGAAAGGAGCCAAACTTGTGATTTAGGGTGGACATGTGGTAACAGCTGTCTACTCTTGCATCTGAATTGTTCCTCTACTTTCCCTGAGGTGCCTCTGAATTGCAGAGTAGTTGGTATGGAAAATCTGCCTAGCTCAGATCTGCAAGGCATGCACTTGCCTGGCTTACCCTGCTTAGTCACAAGCAGCACCCCTGCCTGCCCCTCCAGAGCTGTATGATAAGAGTGGGAGGTATTAGTCATTCTTGGTAATACAGAATGTGGCCAGGACCAGAATCTTCAAATTCAGCTCATCTGAATGAGTTCCCCATTCAGCTATGTGTGTAGGAGGTAAAAACATCTTCCATGCCATATGTATTGTTCATTCCTCTAGAACTTTGACTCCAACCTGCATGAGGTTACTCTGTCCCTAGTGAGTTCAGCCTGACCATGAGCAAGGACTTCTTTTGTCCTCATGACTGAGAAGCAGCCCATAGGTCACTGTTTAACCCCAGGGCTGCAAAAGCCCCGGTATACTGTTTTCAATCCCAAAGAGAGAACTTGGAGGACTCAACAGAGAGGGTTTGGACATTTTATTACTCACATGCTCTTCAGTGGCTTTAGGTGGGGGTAAAATGGAGGGTCGAACCGTGTCTGCAAGCTGGGGGAATACCTGGGATGGGTTGCATCCCCACTGCACAGAAGGATTTCTGCAGATGTTTTATGATTTTTTTTTTTTAACTTTACAACCAAGAGCTCTGATCCTCACCTAAAGATTGGAGAGAAGGGAAGTGGCCAGTTTTCCTCTTTGTTTCCTTCATTATCATATTTTTCAGGGTCCCTCTACCACCTGGAATGAAAAGCTTCCCTAGGCATGGATTAGTGTTTACCCCTATAGTAACCAATTTTTTTTGGGGGGGGGGCTGTTTTTTCCTAGGCTCACATCCTGAACTTGGTCTTTAACACTTTATCATTCTTATGGCAAGAAAAAAAAAACCCCACAAAATTCAAACCTAACCAGGAAAAGATGGTTTATTAAGCATATCTGAGAGACCTTACAATGGCTGAGCTGGACCACCTACACAGTGCTATCTTTCCACTATCTTCCCTCTGGTTTCCTCTGACCTTTGGAGGCTGTTTGTATTGATTTGTTTTGTGGAGGATGCTGCAGAGGAAGGTGTGGGAGATGCTTTTCTCACTAAAAGGGGGATCTTGGGTCCATATTTTTCAACTGCTCAAACCACAAGTTTGAATAAGGACAGAATTTCAAAAGAAGAATTCACATGGGTAAACTACACAGAGTTAGGGAAGAATTCTTATTTAAAAAAATTTAAAAAAATTGTATCCTCTCCACTCTTAATGCCTTAAAATCTACATCTTGGTACTGCAGAACTGTATTCTCCAGGTCTTTGTCCCAAATTTGCCTTCATCCTAGAAGGGAGTAGATTTGAGGGTCTAAGCTTCTTCCTTAGACACTGTAATACAAAACCAATAATAAATTTTTAATTTACTTGGAATAAGTAATGGGGCAAAAAGTTTAATTTTATGCAAATACATGAAAGACATTTTATTATTCTGGGGTTCTAAAAATATGGCTATTTTTCTAGCTTGCTTAAACATCTACCTTTCCTTCCTATCATTTCTCACTAAATAGATGTTCACTTTCACAGTTTCTTGATGTTAAAAAAAAACAGCCCTGCAGGGAGAGTTTCTCTTACTATCAGAAAGGGGTTTGATCTGATACCTCTGATACCTGTGACTTCTAGATGAACCCTGTAATCTGCTTCTCTGGGATATCTAGCTATTTCCTTCTTCCAAGAGGATTTAATGAAGGTATTTTGGGATATCATTCTTCTTCCCTGAATTCATGCCTTAAATATTTTTTAAGGGAAAGATGCCCTTCTAGATGGGGAGAAGCTCATAAAAGTTGTCTTTTCTTTTTCACATTTGACTGAGAGAATCCCAGAGACAGTTATCATTGGTGTCATAATTATCATAATATATATTATTAAGTATTTTAAATTAAACTTATGGTAAATCTCACCTGATTTTAGTATTACTATTTGTGTTTAAAAATCCAGGAAAATTTTGTTTGGGACCAAGCTGTTCTGTCATTGATCACAAGTGGCTTTCTGAAAAATTATGCAGGGCCTCTGTGATCTCGCTGTGTACCCCCTGCTGGAAGCTTAGCTCCCCTCCTGGTGGGGACACAGCTTCTCATTTCCTCGGCCTTCTGTTCATGACTTATGGATCAGATAGAGGATGATGTTTGCTCCATCTGGAAAGTGGGTCAGCCAGTCTGAGGAGACACATGGAGGCCCAGAAATAGTGCTTTAGATGTAGACTATCTACGTTTAGAGACCGAAAAATGAAAAGAAGAAGGACTTGACCCTCAGAAAGTGAAATTAAACTTCAGCCTGGGGTGAACTGCTGTCAAAGATGAAGGCTCAGCAATGGGTTTGGCATAGGGTAAAGGATTTGCCACTGTCCTTTGCACAAAGATCTAGCTGAAGGAAGGCACTGAAGAAATTTCAATTCTTCCTAATTTCAAGAACCTCCCCCGGAGACCTGTCTGAGCACCACAGGTATATTGCTGGGTCAGTAGGCCAAGGTCAGTGAAAAAGGTTCACTGTATTACTTGGGAAGAGAAAATATGGTGGCACCTGTGGGTACACTTAAACCATTGGCTTGTTGGATGTGTCAGACCTGTGAATTGCAAAAGGTGAGGGGTGGTCACAGAGCATGTGAGGATCATTCATTTGGGGCCAAGTCCATGGAAACAATGAAAATTGATACTAAGTCCCTTCTCTTCCTTTTCTATTCCTTTTTTTAAAAGCTTTTCTAACTGACTCCACAACCTCTGATTAACTACAATCCTTGGTTCAGTACACTTTCATCGTTGGTGAATTTATTTTCTAGTTTTATTTAGTTATTTAAAAATAAGCACCACCTCGTACAAAAACTTGGGCATTGATAATATTTACATTTAATTCCATGGTCCTTCCCCACCCTATCCTAATATCTCACCTCACCCAAGAAGTTTAACCATTTCCATGAATCCTATGTATACAATTCCCTCACAATTCTAGACTACTAAACTGTTTCCCAGAGCTGATGTGTCACTCTACACTCCTATCCACTGTATGAAGGTTCATGATTCACCACATCCCCATTAACATTCGTTGTTGTCTGTCTTATTTATTATAGCCCTTTATAATGGGTGTGAAGTGGTATCTCATTGTGGTTTTGTTTTCATTTCCCTAATGGCTAATGAAGTTGAGCTTCTTTTCATGTGCTTATTAGCCATTTCTTTGAGAAATATCTGAGAATTGGTAGTGTTTGAAGATTTTAAGGGAAGGGAAACATGTATTTGTGGTTTTTTTCAACAGATGAAATTAGCTTCTACAAAGTTGGACTTTGGACTGGAGAGTGCAAATTACTTATAAAGGAAGAGTGCAAACCGGTTAATAATCCGGCATGAAAGAATTGGTACTCAAGGGAGCCTAGATTTTGATGACTAAAACAAGTATTTGGGTTAAATATGTATCTTAGACTTTTTATTGCTATAACTAAATATTACAGATTGAATAATTTATGAAGAAGAAAGGTTTATTCTGCTTATAGTTCTGAATGTGAAATTTGAAATTATGTGGCAGCATCTGGTGAGGTCCTTCTTGCTGGTAGGACTCTACAGACTTCCAAGGGCATCACCTGGAAAGAAAATAAGCTTGATCACTTGAATCTCTTTTCCTCTTATAAAGCCACCAATGCAAATATGAGATCCTCACTCCCCCATGACCCCACCTAAATCTAATGACTTCCAAAGGTGTCCCATCTAAACATCATTATGTGAGATCATGTGGTATTTGTCTTTCTGTGCCTGGCTTATTTCATCTTAACATAATGCCCTCCCAAGTTCATTCATATTATCTCACAAGTTTCTGCTTTCATTAAGAAGGAACTGCCAATAATAATTTTATGTGTTCTTTGTGCACACGATGCATACCATCATGTGGATGTGGTCTTGGGCACTTGAAGTTCTCAACTTTCAAGGACTCCTGTGTTAAGATGGAAAGCCAAATCTTAAACTGATCATGAAGTAGACCCCCCATTGTTCTCAAGGTAACATGCTGACAAAAAACCATCATTATGACCTGTAACAACAGATGGATATATATAGCGTGAAATGCTTCCCTCCAGCAAGTGAAACAAATGAAATTCACCAAAGAAAAAAATAATTCAATACTCATCTTTTTCTATCCACAAAATCCCTTTTCTTCATCAATTTTTTTTTTTAGTATTTAGTCTTTAGTTGTAGTTGGACACAAAATCTTTATTTTGTTTATTTTTATGTGGTGCTGAGGATTGAACCCAGGGCCTTGCACATGCTAGGCAAGAGTTCTACCCTGAGCCACAACCCCAGCCCTTCATCAAATATTATTTCAAACATTTTTTGGTCATTTTTAGTTCTGAATGAGAAAGGGAGTCCATTAATGATTGGTTTGAGTTGGGTTTTCCATAATTTGGTTAGATTTTTAGTATGTGCTATAATGGTCCCTTCCTGTGCTGCTGGATATCAGCTCAGTGTCATGGAAAGTCATCTGGGTAAGCGCTTTGCCTTAGCACATTCAGGATTTTTCAATGTAAATGTACTTTCCAAATGTAAATGTGTTTCCAAATGTAAATGTAAATGTGTTTTCTTCGCCTGGGATTGGGAAGTTCATTAAGCATCTTTGGGTTTACAGAACTATTTTTCATGGGGTTAGGAGAAAGAAGAAACTAGCAATTCGGGTCAAAGTGTAGTGATTATATAGTTGATACTGTGCTTAGTACTTTTTTAGAAAGCACTTCCGTGGGAATTTAAGAATAGCCCGAGTTATGCCTTCATAGTGAAAAGCAGAGGAGAGGACTCTGGAAAGAGTTTGAGTGCTGTTAGAAATGATGCTGAGAGGGAGTGAGTGTTTTAGGGTAAACTGGAGGCAGATGAGAATAAACTGCTAAGTAAAAAACATAGACATCTTGGGTAAGCTTTCTAGGTTGAAAATAGATGAACTAAAGACATTTTTTTTCTTAGAATATTCACAGTATCTTTTCATCTATTGATATTGACTTTCTCCTCTTTCCATGTAAAGTACATGGAAAAGTGTTAAGTTTATAAAGGCAACAGATTGTCAAGCTGTAGGTAGAGTCCTACCAGCAAGAAGGACCTTACCAGATGCTGCCACACAATTTTGAATTTCACATTCAGAACTATAAGCAGAATAAACCTTTCTTCTTCATAAATTATCCAATCTGTGGTATTCAAAGTGAGATCCCAGGACCAGTAATTCCAGCCACATGGGAGGCTGAGGCAGGGGGATTTCAAGTTCAAAGCTGGCCTCAGTAATTTAGCAAGGCCTTAAGCAACTTAGGGAGAGTCTGTTTTTAAATAAAATATAGAAAACAAGGACTGGGATGTGGCTCAGTGTTTAGGTGCTCCTAGGTTCAATCTCCACCTAAAAAAAAAAAAAAAAAAAAAGAAAAAGAAAATAAAAGAAAGAATGCAGACCATTTCTTCTGTGTTCTAGACATAATGAATCCATGATTTGGGGAGTGGGATCATTAACCTGTGCTTTGATAAAAGCTCTTCAGGTGAATCCAGTATGTATCAACATTTGAGAACCACTGGTATAGTAATTAAGAGAATGGCATTTGGAACCAGATGGCTATATTTCTTAGGATACTTCATTTTTTAATTGTTTCTTTCCTGTAAAATTTTAATAGCACCAAATTCATAGTGTTATAATGAAGAATAAATGAGCTAAAATATGAAAATTCTTAGAACAGTTTTGAGCCATTCTAAGTGATGTGTAAGTGTGGTAATAATAACAGTAATAATACTCTTTAGTGTCCCCCCCCACCACAAACCAGTTTCGAAATTCAAAGCAAGGCTTTGTGTTTACCAAATCTTTTCTTCTAATATCTTAGAATTATTTTTCATGGCTCAAGGCAGTATTTCTCAGCATGTGCTCCTTGTATCATTTGCATCAAAATCAACTGAGGTGCTTATTAAAACGCAGATTTTAAAGTTCTATTGGATCCACAAGATCAGAATTCTCTAGTGCTACCTCTGCATGCTGAAATTTCAAAACCACTCTTCTTGAATAAAAAAGACTATAATCTTCATTTTGCAAATGGGCCATGAGACCCAGGAATGGCATATGTTTCAGGAAACCCAGAATTTCAGTAAGACCAGGAATAATAACTAGATTTCTGTTTTTGTGTTTGTTTATATTGAAAGATTATGCTGTGTCTATGTACTTTTATTTGCTTTATCAGGAATTTGATTGGGGTTTGTGCCACTTTGTTTCCTGAGATTCAGCATTATTTAATCTAAGAATAACATTTACCTTGCAAGTCTAGGAGTACCAAGAATAATAAGTTCTTGGAAAATATACCTAGAGTATTATTCATCACAGCTGCAATTGTTCCAATGTGGATTATATATCTAATATATCACTCTTACTTTACAGATTAACCAAAAGGGCTCAGAGACTGTCAAAAGTCACTTGATTAGATAATGGCAGAAGCAATTAGAACCAAGTCTTTCAACTGCCTGTCTAGTTTCCTTTTCCTATATCCCACTGTCCTAATTCTTGTTTTTATTTATTTTGATTTTTGGTACCAGGAATTGAACTCGGGGTGCTTTACAACTAAGCTACATGCCTAGTCTTTAAAACATTTTTTTTTAAAAATTTGAGCCAGGGTTTCACTAAGTTGCTTAGAGCCTCACTAAATTGCTGAGGCTGTACTTGAATTTGTGATTCTCCTACCTCAGCCTCCAGAAGTCAGTGGGATTATAGGCATGTGCTACCACACCTGGCCTAATTTTTGCTGAAAAAAATATGACTTAAATTCCTTTCTACTTGTATGGTATAGCATTAAAAACATGAAGACAGTCATGCTGGAAGAATATTGAAAATCATCATAGATTATGATATGCAGAGATAAATACATTGATACATTTATTGATATATATATATAATTTTATATGAAATGTTTATATAAACAACTCTTAAGCCATTTATTGAAAATTACAACCTACAAAAACTGACTTCAGATATTTAAAAATTTACAAAAACAATACATCTATATTGTTCACATACCATCTAGTCTTGGTAGTTTTTGGTCTCCTTTGATTCTTTTTATTGAGTGTTGTTAATTTCATATTTTCCTTTTTATAACAGAGTAAACCAATCATATGATGACAACTCATAACTCTATTTCATAGTGGGCTTTTTTTTTTTTTTGTATTAGGGATTGAACCCAGGGGCACTTTACCACTAAGCCACATCCCCAGCCTTTTTATTTTTTTATTTTGAAACAGGGTCTGGCTAAATTGCTTAGGGCCTTTCTAAGTTGCTGAGGCTGGCTTTGAACTTGTGATCCTCCTGTCTCAGCTGGGATTACAGGCGTGTGCCACCACACTCTACTACATATTGTTTTTTCTTGTATGTGGTACTGGGAATTGAACCCAAGGGTACTTTACCCCTTAGATACATCCTCAGTTATTTTTTAAATTTTTATTTTATTTTTGAGAGAAGGCCTTGCTAAATTGCTAAGTTGCTGAGGTTGGCCTTGAATTTAAGATCCTCCTGTCTCAGCTTCCTGAGTTGCTGAGATTAGGTGTACACCAGCACAGTTTGCTTTTTCATTAAGGCAGATTTGTTCTAAAGCAATTAGATTGACTTTTAAGGTTGTGATGTAAAAGCCTTAGGCCTTTTCACACAGATCCTATAAGTCTTTTATCCATTGTTCAATTACAGTCAAGCTCCTGAAGAGTATAAATGTGCAGTTAGACAATTCAGTTCTTAATTCTGAGACATGCACAGGAATATTTATCTACAAGTTATATTCATATGCTTGGGGGAGGAGGATATTTATCCCAGGCTTATTTCTTATCTTGATTATCTTATAAAATGATTTGCCTTTTGTGTCTATTGTTAGTACTTTTGTATCACTTCGGCTTATCATAGTTATCTTCTTCCATTTCTCTTTTCTGCTAAGGATCGAATATTTATAGACTCGGTGCATTCATATATAGTCCCTTTATCAAAGGTAAGTTTTTCTCCCTGTTATGTTTAGCCAGTTCATTACTACCTACTATCCAATTAATTATTCCTCATTCTTTAGGTTTTAGTTTGTTACCTCCTAGTGGTGTTTCTCTCCTTTTATTTCTTTATTTAAGAAGCTCCCTGAACCCATACCTTGCTTTCTTTATCACTTCACAGTGTGTATTTCTTCATGGTATTTATTATAATGTGCAATTATCTTGTTTATTTCATTGCCTTTTTATGTCTGTACCTATTTGAACATAAAAGCCAGGTAGGCACATGAGATATCTGTTTCACCCGAGTAGAAGGCCCAATGCCTGATATACAGTAGTTTCAACAAACATTTGTCAAATGAGTGATGTCTTATGTGAGTTGGAGTGGAATTTTGTAGTCTTCTTGAGGGATGTGTGTGTGTGTGTGTGTGTGTGTGTGTGTGTGTGTGTGTTAAATTTTGATTGCCAATTATAATCTTTTTTTTAGGATTATTTCCTTAATTGATGACTACTAATTCAGACACGGATAGTTTACATCAGCTTCCTGACTCAAACCTATTAAATGAACCAGATTTTGTAAAGTATTTGAACCTGGGAGCCTTATCTTATTTGGACCTTGATGTTCTAGAGTTTTCTGGACCACAATGTACTGTCTTTCATAGCTTGTGCTTTATAATAGCTTCTGGCCTCCGGTGGTTGTTGAGCTATTGAAATGTGGCTAGTGTGAAGTGTCATGTATTGTAAGAACAAAAAACACACCAGATTCAGAAAACTTAGTATAAGACTATAAATAGAGCATTAATAATTATGTTATTTACTCATTAAAATGATAATCATTTGGATATGTTGAGCAAAAATCAGACATTAAATTAATTTTTTCTTTAAACTTTTAAAATACACTATTAGAACATTTAAAATTATCTAACACATATTTAATTTGTGGCTCAGATTGCATTTCCATTGGGAATTTCTAGACCCATGTAGCTCACTCCAGTTGTTTGACAATGAAGCCTGACAGGGATCCACTGAGGGGGATTATGTTGTTGCATAAGCCTCTCATAGTCTGCTCCTCTCTTGTTAGATGTTGAATTAGTTTTTTGATTTCTGGGACAAAATACTTGAGAAAAACAACTTCAAGGAGGAAAGATTCACTTTGGCACATGTTTCAGAAGTTTCAGTGCATGGTCAGCTGGCTCCATTCCTTTGGACCTGAGGCAAGGCAGAATATCACGGCTGAAGGGGATGGCAGATGAAAACTGCTCACCTCATGGCAGCCAGGAAGCTAGAGGTGGAGAGGAAGAGGCCAAAGATATAGCCTTCCAGGCCATGCCCCATGATGCACTTTCTCAAATTAGGCCTTACCTCCTACAGTTTTCATCACCTCCCATTAATGCTATCGAATTATTCAATGTATTAATCCACTACTGAGGTCAGAGCCCTCATGAATAAATCACTTCCCCAAAACCCCATCATTTGAACATCACTGCATTGGGGACCAAGCCTTAAACACATGAACCTTTGATGAACATTTCAGATTTAAATTATAACAGATGTGTACTAGAAGGAGGACTGGAATCCTGGATAATGGCTTATGAGGTACTCCAGCACTACCTGAATGTCAAATCCTGAGCTCAGGTACGTTTGTATCTCAAGACACAGAAAGTTTAACTGTCTTATCAGTGCTACAAAACAATAGAGGGATTAGAACACAGGTATTTTGATTAAATTACTTCTAGGGGGACCTCTCAATAAAAGAATATCTTCCTTTTTAACTTAGGTACTAGAAAAATTGAAAGAATTATTAATAAGTTATGTAGGTTTTCTAAAAAATCAGTTAATGAGGAAATTATACCTTAGTTTTTAGATGGTTAAGTAAAAGAAAAATCAAAATGTATACTGTAGTAAATTAAACAAACAGAAACTAATTCTGTAATTATTGCTATAAATGCTATAGTAAAGCATTAAACTGAAATGAACTTTACTTATCATAGGAGCATACATTGCAAAGCAAAATTTAAACAAAAAGTCAAATATGAACATGAAATCTACTTGTAAGTAAATGCAAGTTTAATAACCTTTCTTTACATAGCTATAAAACCTGCTTGGAGACCACGAATTGCAGTTTGGAAAACTGGTTGCTATAAGTTATTCCTAAAGCACTCATTATTGGCATATGAGGCAGACTTCTCTTGAGGTAAGGAAACGAAGTTTTAAATAATTGGCTTCATCATCATGACCTTCTGGTTCATTCATCAGTTTGGCAAATATTTAGTGAGAAGCTACCATGATCCAGGTGCTCAATATAGTACAGTGACCAAGGCTGAAAAAGATTTTTGCTCCTTTGAAATTTACATTTCAGTGCCTAAGTATTGTTATGATCTGTATAAAGTTTGTCCCCAAAGGCTCATGCACTGGAAGCTTGATCCTCAGTGAGGTGATGGTGGAAACTTTTAAGAGGTAGTGCCTAGTCAAATTAATTAGTTCATTGGGATTCTACCCTCATGAAGGGATTAAAACTTTCTTGAAAGTGGGATGGGTTGCATGTGATTGGATTAGTTCCTACAAGAGTGGGTTGTTATAGAAGAGTCAGTTTAATCTCTTGCTTCCTATTCTGTTATATGCACTCCCTCTCTCTATTCCTTATTGTCTCAAATATGATACCATTTCCATGTTCTGATGTAGCCAGAAGGCCTTCACCAGGGGACAAAATGATGATGATGCCTGATCTTGAACTTTTAGTCTTCAAAACTATGAGCTAAATAAGTATCCTTTCTTTATATATTATCCACTGTCAGTTATTTTGTTATAGTAACACAAAACAGACTAAGACAAGTATTCCAACAACAGTATGAAATGAAATGGTACACTAAATCTAAGAAGAGGTATCCTGGAATGCCAGGAGTAACATTTTTTTGTTACTTGGGAATTAAAAGTGAATTTAGGATGGTCTATTTGTCTTTTTTTTCTTTCTAATTTTTTTGTCTTTGTTGGGAAACTTGAAAATAGAGGTGCATAAGCATTAGATGTCTACTCTATTAATCTATTAACAAGATTCAAATAAAACAATTAGACTGTGTTAAGTGATTTCCAAATAATTTAGGGAAATGCAGTTCTTTCTTCTACATGGACATCTCAACCTTATAACTAATCAGAAGTCTCAGTTCTTACCTATCAATTCTAGGAAACCCCAGTCAGAAGGATTTCCCTTCTTACCCAACACAGATGCACTTTTTTGCATTCTCATTCTCTCACAGTCACATGTTGTGCCCCTTTGACATATTCTCTCCCTTACACATCTTTATGTTCCTACATTCTTCATAGGTTCCCCAATCCTAGATCCCAAGAAGAGATTTCTTATTGTTTGGTTCTTAAAGTTCAACCAGTAGATGTCTCCATTACTCTCCCAAAGCTGAGACCAGCCTCAGCAAGTAGGTTTTAATCATTTCTTTAACTGACAACAAGGAAGAAGATTTGATAATTTGCCTAAAAATGAGCAGATTCTCAGGAGGACACATCTCCATCCTACGTTCCTCCCTCCCAGTTTCAGTCAAAAATGAAAACTACTCTCCCTCTTTTCCAGGCAAAAGAAAAGGCTGATTTAACTAAGAATTCAAGACACTAACACCCTCCTCCTCATTATGTCCAAGTTTCCTTCGCTCTGAGCCACCCAAAGCTTGCTTCTCCCTCACTCCCGCCCACCCTTCCTTATCCCACCCCTGCGGGTTTCCGAGTCATCGGTATACGCGAGTGGGTGAAAGGACTCTGCGCGGCTGCCTCCCGCGCCGCCGCCTGCTCCTCCGCCTCCTCTGTGCCGCCTCGGATTCAGCACTGGACAGCTCCCGCCCTAGCCCAACAAATGGCAGTCAGCTGATTGACAGCAGAGCCGACCAAACAGGGAGCAAGACGGCTTGAAGCCGCCCTCCAAGGGTTTGGTTGCGGCCAAGCTGCCTCTTTAAACTGGCTTTCCTCCCGAGAGCAGGGAGAGGCGGCAGTGTGGTTTGTGGCCAAACCTAAAGGCTCCAATTAACCAGCTGCCTGGTCCCTCCCGACTCCAGAGAAACAGACGTCTTAAAAGAAATCTCCGCTCCTTGGGACTCTCTCCTACGCTCGCCGTGCAGTTCTGGGTGCGCGCTCCCTGCCTCGGGGCGAGGGGGTCGGGAGGAGCCAGAGCAGGGAGGCGGGAACGACCTGCCACGGGTGAGATGATGGAGCAGCGTCTTCGGCGGCCGCTGTGGCAGCAGCAGCAACAGCAGCAGCAGCAGCAACAGCAGCAGCTCTTGAACACACCTCAATGAGAGCGGCGGTGGCAGAGGCTGAGCAGAAAGACGTAAGCAGGCTAACTATAGCTGCCCGGAGCGCGAGGGGATGTAACCTGGTCTGCTCCAGGCTGCAAGGTGCGTAATTCCGAGCCGATCCAGTGTGGAGCGGGTGCAGCCAGCATTGCCACAGGTGATTTGATTTCCTGTAACCGCAGTTTAGCCAGCTGGGCCAATTTCGAAACATTTTTATTTGAAAGTCTTTTTGGACTGGGAGCCGTCTGGAGAAGAGGGAAGACCCCCTAGTAAAAGTCTTACTGTTGATAAATTGACGATCGAAATTCAAAAAGTGACTCCTCCTGTTACCTCCTTTCCTCTCTGCGAGACAGATGGGAGCCATGGCTCACCCCTTACTCCTCTGCCTCCTGCTCGCTCATCTGGGACTGGGAGCTGTTGGCGCCAGCCGCGACCCTCTGGGACGGCTGGATTCCCCTCGAGAGAAGACCCTGAGGGGGAAACAGCACGCGCAGCAGCTGGCTCGAGCTTCTGCCTCGGACCCCTCGGCTCCCTGGAGCCGCTCCACCGACGGCACCATCTTGGCGCAGAAACTCGCCGAGGAGGTGCCCCTGGACGTGGCCTCTTACCTCTACACCGGGGACTCCCACCAGCTGAAGCGAGCCAACTGCTCCGGCCGCTACGAGTTGGCAGGCCTGCCGGGGAAGTCGCCAGCCCTAGCTAGTTCCCATCCCTCCTTACACGGGGCGCTGGACACGCTGACACACGCCACCAACTTCCTCAACATGATGCTGCAGAGCAATAAGTCTCGGGAGCAGAACTTGCAGGATGACCTGGAGTGGTACCAGGCGCTGGTACGGAGCCTCTTGGAGGGCGAGCCCAGCATCTTTCGGGCGGCCATCACCTTCACCACCGAGTCTCTGACCGCGCCGGCCCCGCAAGTCTTCCTCCAGGCCACTCGTGAAGAGAGTCGCATCCTGCTCCAGGACCTGTCCTCTTCTGCACACCACCTGGCCAACGCCACTCTGGAAACCGAGTGGTTCCACGGCCTCCGGCGCAAGTGGAGGCCCCATTTACACCGCCGCGGTTCCAATCAGGGGCCCCGGGGCCTGGGCCATAGCTGGCGGCGCAGGGACGGACTTGGCGGGGACAAGAGCCATGTCAAGTGGTCTCCGCCTTATCTGGAGTGCGAGAACGGGAGTTACAAGCCAGGATGGCTGGTTACTCTTTCGGCTGCCTTCTATGGGTTGCAGCCTAACCTGGTCCCAGAATTCAGGTAGGGAGAGAAAAGGGCAAAAGTCGTCCTTCCGGTTTTGTGGGTGGGTACCTACGTGGGGGAAGAACGCTTAACTCTCTGTGACACTTATGTTTCCTACCATCAGAGCAAAGACATAGGCAGAATGATACCTTAAGCGAGTTCATGTATAGAGTGGTGAGAAGCCCCCACTTCTATCAGCTTGAGGCACCCAGTGAAAGGATCAGTTTCCCTGCAAGTAGTCAGGGAAAGGGAAGCACTTAGAGTTGAGACTCTTCGGCAGCTCTATGCCTCCCTCTAACTTTCAGGATTGCAAGGAGGAGAGTTCCCCATTAGAAGTGGTGCTGCAAAATTTGGGGAGTGTGGGGTGCACCCAGCAAGCAGAGTGGTGAGCATCAGATTAGGGAAGGGAGCTGGAGATAAGAGTTCTTGTGTCTGTCACTTGGAGTTAGCCTCGGTTTTCTGCGTGTATGGTTTGGGGGACCAGCCTGCTGTCAGTCAGTTACCAGAGCGTATAATTAAACCTGTGCTATCCCCTGGGTGGTTCTGGCGACTCAGCAGTGAGTCACTCTCAGCAGCAGAGCTGTTCCCAGGATCTACATTTGGCAATTTAGTCAGTGTACTCCTTCTACCCATCTTCCCCCTCTTCCCAATTGATCTTTCCTTCCTGGTGCCGTTTTTTTCTCTTGTTCCCTGTGTGTTAGGCATACCTAAGGTTCTCAGAGCCCTTTATACCCTCACACACTTTATAAATGAACCTAACTGCATTATGTTAGGGATGGAGGAGACAGCTCTAACTCAATTCACTCAGGAAGCTGAAACAGTTCTATATTTACTGTCTGAAAGTACAGTGAGCTGAGAATTTGCAAATTAGCAGGTTTTAACTTCAATCCTGAGAAGTGCTGACCTTTGTGGTGAGAAGTTGTAGAAGCAGCCTTTATGAATGCAAGGAAAGAGCAGAAACTCTGAAGAGGGGTTGGGAGAGAGCAGCAAATTCACTGGGATCCTCCTCAGTTCTCAAGGTAGGAGGCTCAGGAAAGAAGGTCTTGAGGGGCTGAGGTTGCTTCTCTACTTTTTAGAAACTTGGGAAGAAGGGAGAAAACTTTGTATGTTTTTTATTATTATTTTATTCCTCTGGCATAGCAAGAATGGGATGTTGACCTGCTGAAAGATATTAGGTCAAGTACTGGGTGGGTAAGTGAGGAAATAAGACTTCTCTTGGTATTGCCATTTACTGCTGAATGGCCCCAAACAAGTTGCTTAACCTCTCTGGCTTTCAGCTACTTTTCAATCAAGTGAAAGAGTTGAACTAGAATAGTCTCTATGGATTTATAGAGTCATAAAATTCTGTAGCTTTTAGTGCTGGCAACATTTGAGAAAACATAAATGAGAAACAACTTCCTTTCTTTGACTCCATATGACGTGTGTGTGTGTGTGTGTGTGTGTGTGTGTGTTTATGAGTCTTTTTAAAGATCTATCTTAAAGCAGTAACTTACTTTCAGGATAATCTCATTTCCTCTTGATTCCTGTAGGATCCTATTAGTAAGAGCTGTTTGAATCTTTGCCATATTGTATGCTCAGAAGAAGAAAGATCAGCAGACGCAATTCACTGCCAGTAAACTGTTTATGGTCTTCAGCTGGGCCTTTTCAGGGAGTTTCAGATCTATCAATCTACGCCTCTCTGTCTATCCATCTACCCTATTCTATTCTATCCTATTCTTTGCTAACATTCACTCTATATCAGGCTCTTTGCTGTTTTGCAAAGACTATCTTGATTGATTCTATGGTTTACGTTTTATTGTTTTATCTATCTTACAGAGAAGGAATCTGAAGGACAGAGATATTAAACTTCTTGCCTAAGACTGCACAGAAGTTAAATAGTAGAGCCAGGATTTAAATTTCACTTTGCACTTTTAATTATTATGGTAAACTCTATTTTATGAAGATGGTCTTGGATCATTGCATACAATGTAACTGCTGCAAAAAAAATAAGTGTGCTTTCAAGGGTCAGATGTGGAGAATGGGGATGAAAACCACTCATTTTCAGAACTGTTTCTCTTAAGGATCAGAAAGAATTTGTTCCCTAAATGATCTTCAGCTAGGCCTTTTCAGGAAGTTTCAGATCTATCAATCTATGCCTCTCTGTCTATCCATGTACCCTATTCTATTCTAATATTCATTCTATATCAGTAGTTTTGCTGTGTTGCAGGGCTATCTTGATTGATTCTCATCATGATCCTACGACTTAGGTTTTATTGTTTTCCCTGTTTTACAGAAAAGGAATCTGAAGGGCAAAGGCTGGCCTCCTGCCAGCCAAGGTGAAAAGCTGACACAAAGGGTCTGAGGTTGTGAGAACTCACATGCCCCCTACACATTTTCTTTTTATTATATTGAGAAAACAGTTTTCTCTTTAAGTACTTCCTTAGCCATCAGTGTGTTCTTCAGCCAAGGCTCAAAGCCAGGCCATTTATGTCTAGCTGACTACAGAAGACGGCTAGTCTTAATAGCCTCACAAAGAGCGAAATAAGGGCTCCTGTGAGTTCTTCTGCCTTGTGTTCTGTACCTTTCACATACTGTATTAAAGTTATGCACAGATTTTACCTAGAAGAAACAACTTGTTTCTTCATGAAACAACTTTACCTGTTGTGTCATGACGAAACAACTAATTTCATTCTTAGATTTCTCAGGTAGTTACAACCTCAGAAAAGTTAAGCAACCTGCCCAAGATAATACAGCTAGTAAATCATGGTAAAATGAGAAAAAAATATCAAGTTTGTAGTAACAGCAGAAATGGAACATAGGCCTTTTGCCTCTGGTTTACCCTATACTTGGTAAATGTATACCTGAAGCATGTCTCTGTGGCTCTCTGGACCTCTGCACACAACCTATGTTGGGGACATGCTTCATTCTCTATCATCTTTTCGGACCCCACCCACCCCAAATAGCCCATAGAACATAGATGTCAATTTAAAAAAGAATTATATTATTTTACATATTTGAGTTAATATTTAAATGGAATTTTTCTCTCTTCACACTTACTAGAGGAAAAGCTTTTTTTTTTTTGTTTGTGATGTTATATCATTTAAGATGTGTATTCTAAAATTCTATAGTTCAACTAAGTAATAGGTAAAGTAAGTGCATAAACCTGAAGTGAATTTTTGGAAAAATATGATTAGGACCCCTAATCATAATTTTAAATAGTATTTTGAACGTGTTAAAGAGTTACTTGCAAATAGTCTTATCTATAATGAAAAAAATCCACTGAGATGATTTACTTATGGAAGAGAAAAGGAGAAAAAAACATTGTGTTAATATTTCCATTTAAAATCAGCTAATGGGGCTGGGATTGTGGCTCAGCGGTAGAGTGCTCGCCTAGCATGTGCGGGACCAGGGTTCGATCCTCAACACCACATAAATATAAAGGCATTGTGTTGTGTCCATCTACACCTAAAAAAATATTTAAAAAAGATCAGCTAATATTTCCCCATATCTCATCTATAAGTTTTAAGCATTTCAATCATATTATATTTTATTTAAAAAATGTAAATCCAAAAACATGAAGTTCAAAAATAAGGAGAACATGGCCAACTACCTTTTAATATTACTGTTTATCACTATAAAAATCGCTTGGAATAAAATTTATTACCCTCTGTTTCAGAATGAAATTTAAAACCTTGTATAAGATACACATAGGAAGAGAAGTCTATTGTTCATCCCTTTTCTCCTTTCAAAAGTGTCATTCATTTCTCTTAATTAAATGTTTCTTGAGTCTTTTGTTATAGACTGATAATATAAACATTTTATATCCCATTTTCTATCCTAGCAAAAAAGAGAAAGTAATAATTGAAGGTATACTCTAAAATATCTGCTTATGACATTAAATTTGTGATGTCCTTGTAGAGTTTTTCTTGAATTAGAGTTCTTTGGTTTGCATAGTAATTTTTCTTTTTGGAACTTAAAGTGCCTTAAAGTTGGATTCCATTTTGCTGAATTCATAAATATCTTTCTTGTGGTGACTGAACTCTTAAGGTGCTTTGGATGGGTAGAATATACTTAAGTGTTAAATTTAAATGAAAGTTGAATTCTTTAGGGAATTATTCCTTTCTTGGTGAGCTGAAAAAATTGTGAATTTGTTTGACTCCATCTTTTCATTTTGTAGTTGAGAAAACTGAGATTCAAAGAGCTAAAGGAAGTTGTTAGAAATGGCACAGTTCTTTTTTCTCAAGTTAGAATTAATGGAAACCAATATTCATTAAGCACCTACTTTATGATTGATGTTTTACCTGTACCACTGCATTTCATTCTTAGATCTCTCAGGTAGTTACAACCCCAGAAAAGTTGAGCAGTCTGCCCAAGATAATACAGCTAGTAAATCATGGAGTCAAAATCAAATTTACATCTATCCAGCTATGAAAACTATAATTTTTCCATTACTACACGATGCTTTCTACCTTTTAATTCCTAATTTTGTTTTCACCTTTCTCTTTAAAAATATAAGATGGTATTGGCTGGAGTCAATTCTTATATTTGGCCTAAATAAGTGATATTTACTTATTCATTTTTGGTCAATGATACAATCAGATATATTATATAGTGAGAATAATATTAGAGTTAACCACTTTGCCTCATGTGCCCATTTTGTCTCTGGCTGGCTGTATTATCTGTTTGGAAATCAGTGTCTGCATAATTAAAATGTGGAAATAGGATTGATGATCTTTTCTTGTCTTTTAGCTTTATTCTGTAAGTTCTTAAGTGCCCTATCCAAATGATCAACAAGCAGTTTTGGAAAAAGGGCTAGTTTATGTAAATCCAGTATGTTGTTAAATGATATTGATGGAGGAAGAATGTCAGACCTGGTATTTGGCTTTATAATACTTTACAGAAAACCCAAAAAATATATACTGAGTTAAGTATGTAAATTAATGAAAAATGAGAATTCCATTTCAAAATAAGAATAAATCTGATCTGAGTTTCTATATTTTGAAAGACTACCTGAAATTTCTTTAAACTCAATAGGAGTTTACAGATTATTCACAGATTTTATTTAAACCAAGGACCTCAGTATACCCTTGTAAATTCCCTGAAGATGATCAATGTTTGGGTATTTTGGAACTCCTTACTTTTAAAAACAATCCATTTTCAATTTGCCTCTCTTGTTGACTTTAAAATATCAAAAAGAGCCATTTATTGTGGTGTAGCAACAGCAAAGAATTATCTTGCCATTTTGTAGAATATGCATTTGGAAGCCGATATGGGATTTCCCAAACTTCTTAATAAAGAGTGTATACCTACTCTCTAGAAAATGAAGTGATGCCTTTACTAGTTCAACTTTACAGCCTAAACTTGTGGATAAATCAAATGTTACTTTCAACTTGAGAAAGTTAGCAGTTTGCTATAATACTGTCCAGGTTTTAAGGCCTTTTATGTTCTTTAGAGTGCTATTGAATTCAATAGCATTTTATGATTCTATTTTAATATACTGGGATGTCAAGAAGTATGTTGTTGATGTTATTTTGCTCTTTGTTCCTACAGCAGCATTAGGGCTCTATCTATTTTTTTCAGTTATGGTTTGATGTTTGAAGGGTTATTTAAGCTGAATTACTAATAGAGCACATTGGGATTTTGATAACTTTGGCAGCTTGATGGTTATTATGTGCAAATAGGCTTTTCAATGGTACTGGGGTGACGCTTCGGAGGGTTCAGCCAACAGCATTATTAAACTGTTTCCCAGCACAGTAATGCCATATGCATCGGTGGGGCTTGTTTTGCTTGTCTTTTAGCCTTATCTGCTTTTAGTAACAATTCATTTCTATGTGCAGTTTCCATCTGGGCCAGACATTTGTTCATCCAACAAATCTTTCTTCCCATAGGAAAAATCTTTATCTATAACAATATTAAGATAAAAAGCTATTCCATGAAATACTTTATTCAGTTTAAAAGATTAATCCTCTGTTTAAAAGTCTTTCAGAGGTTTTTTTCCCTTCCCCCTTTCCTACAATGCTAAGTCTTGTATAGCAATCAGGACTGAATTTCTTTGTTATACCTAAGAATGTTATAGTGCCTCAAAGCAATTATTTGTTACATCTAGCTTCATTACCTTCATTATAGGTAGAATTTATAGAAAATACAGATTAGCTTAACTGTAATACAACCCCAAGATTGGAAAATTTATTTTTCCAAACTAAAGCCCTGTTACCTATCTTCTTGTCCAAGAAGAATCTTTTTTTTCACATGATTTACATTAGAGTTACTAATCCCACTAGTTAATTGAGATCCAGTTAATTTTTATTAATATTTGTTGTAACTTCCTCAATTTAAAAAATGTTAAATAAAAGATGACAATGTAGAATATTTTTCTTAGCCTGTCAAATTAGCAAAGTATAACTTGAAAAGAAAAACTTGAAAAGAGATACCTTAGAGTTACATAAGATTTTGGGTATTGTTTTAACCCAGTTTTCTCACCTTTTATGTGTTCTCTCCAATGTGTATGCTTTGTTACATCATTATGGAAAGACTTGTATGTAATAACATGACACATGGCTTTTATATGAGAAAGGGAAAAAGACATGATAGTAAAGAAAAATGTATTTTATCAATTCTAAGACATGCTTTATTCATATTTCGATGTCTCATATTGAATTATGTCTTATGATGGAGGGCATGACATTTTCAATTGGTTTTATTTTCTTTTAGTGGTACACAGTATCACAGTGCATCTTTCAATTAATGGCATCTTATATTTGATGAAATAATGACATTAGGAAATGGGAAAATGAGTTTTCTTCAACAACAAAATTCTATTATTATCTATAACTTATCCAAGATGCAGCAAAGTATGTATAGACGAAAACCTGAAATGTAGTTCTACCTTACTTCTTTATGTATATTAGATTGCTAGTTTTCATAATAATTTTGTTAAAAAGATGAGCTATATTAAAACATATAACCATATATATTTTTTTGATACTGGAGATTGAACCCAGGGCCTTGTACATGCTAAGCAAGCACTCTACCATGAACTACATTTGCAGCATCCCCACCCCCTTCTTTTTGGTTCTGAGGATTGAACTGAGGGGCACTGAGTTATATCACAAGACTTTTTAATTTTGAGACAGTGTTTTGTTAATTGTTGGGGCTGGCCTTGAATCTGCAGTTCTCCTGACTCAGCCTCCCAAGTGACTGGGATTATAGGCATGCACTTCTGTGCTTGGCACAACCCTTTTGAATTTTGATTTTGAGAAAGGGTCTCACTAAATTGCCCAGGGTATCCTTAAACTTGTAATCCTCCTACTTCTGCTCCCACATAGCTGGGATTACAGTCATGTACCCAGTTTACATTTTCTTTTTTAATGTATGTGAAATACACAAAACATTGAACTAGAAACTATAGAAACTTTAACTTTTAAATTTATTTGTATTTTTATTTGGTTTTTAGTTATTATACATGACCATAGAGTATATTTGACATATTTTTACAAGCATGAAGTATATCTTATTCTACTATAGAAACTTTAATTTTTAAATTTATCTGTATTTTTTGTTTTTTTTTTAGTTATTATACATGACTGTAGAGTATATTTAACATATACAAGCATGAAGTATATCTTATTCTAATTGGGATTCTAGTCTTGTGGCTGTACATGATGTGGACATTCACTGTGGTGTATTCATATACATACATAGGGAAGTTATGTCTGATACATTCCACTCTTTCCTATTCCTGTGTGTCCTCCCTTCCCTCCATTCTCCTTCATCTAATGCACTGAACTTCTATTCTTCCCCTTCCACTTTGTTGTGTGTTAGCACCCACATTTCAGAAAGAATATTTGACCTTTGGTTTTTGGGATTAGCTTATTTTGCTTAGCATAATAGTCTCCAGATCCACCTACTTACTGGCAAAAGTCATAAAGCCATTCTTTTTATGGCTGAGTGATATTCCATTATGTATATATTCCACATTTTTTAAATCCATTCATCTGTTGAAAGGTACCTAGGTTGGTTCCATAGTTTAGCTGTTGTGAATTGACCTACTATAAACAGTTATGTGCCTGCATCATTGTAGTATGCTGATTTTAAGTCCTTTGGGTATGTAACAAGGAGTGGTGTAACTAGCTCAAATGGTGATTCCATTCCTAGCTTTCTGAGGAATCTCCATATTCCTTTCCAAAGTGGTTACACCAATTTTCAATCTTACCAGCAATGTATGAGTGTACCCTTTTCTCTACATCTTTGCCAACATTTATTGTTACTTGTACTCTTGATAACTGCCATTCTGACTGGAGTGAGATAAAATTGCAGAGTAGTTTTAATTTGCATTTCTCTAATTGCTAGCAATGTTGAACATTTTTCATATATTTGTTGACCATTTGTATTACAGAAACTTTTATTTTCAGAGTAGGTTAGTCAGGGATCATAAAAATCTTCCTCATCCCATCTGGCAAAGTATTTAACTCATACTGTGGGAAAATGCCTAGCATATAAAGAATAAAAGACCACTGATAACTAGGAATAGGATGGAGTAGATATGCCTTTCCTTTCTAAAGTTCTTAAAGTTTTCAAATTAGAAGTCAAAACATGTTTTATAGCAATGTAACTAGTTTTAGTCATAGACTTGTGGTGGAGATGGACATTTTTTCTTTTTCCCAGTCAGTTGTTTTGTAATAGAATTCAGTTTTCCTCGTTTTATGCCTCAGATCACTGATGTTTTGAGCTAGGTTATCCTTTTTGATGAGGATATCTTGTTCATTTTTTAATATTTTACAGCACCTCTGGCCTCTACCCATCTCTACTAGATATCAATGGCAATGTCCCCTTCCCCTCAGTGTGATAACCAAATATGTTTATAGATATTGCGAAATATACCCTAGGGGCAAAACTGCCTGTCTGAAAGTCACTGGTGTAAAGGAACATATATGACACACCACAGATGTAATATACTATTCTGAGGCTATCCTTATTTCAAGGGTTCTGCATTCATGTGTATGTGTGTGTATTTATATATATGTATATACACGTGTATTTATGTGTACATGTACACTTATATATACATGAATTTGTAACATCACATTTCTATTTATTTATTTAGAATATAAGCTCATTATATATATAAAACCCAAATGAATGAGAACTAGAAAATTTTATGAACCAATGGAACATTAATTTATATTTATATGTAAATTGTGAATACATTTTCAGGTTTTTTTCTCTTCCACTTTCACATGCATTTAAAGTCCAGATTCAAAAGTCACTTTTCCAATTCTTTATCACAAACAGCACTACTAAATCAATTATTGGACCTTATCCACAGGTTCAACAAAGTAATACTATTGAAATTCACAAAGCAGAATGGATAAATACATGAAAGAACAAATGAATCACCCCTCAGTCCTGGTAATGGTCAACGTGTCAGTAAATGACCCCCATCGAAGTAATTATCAACATGTCTACTTACCAACCCAAAGGAGAACTAAACACACTCTCTTAGAGCATGTCTGTATACTATTGATGTTGTATGTAAAATATTCCTAGCTAAGATATAGCTAGTGAGTTCTTCTCCAATACCTGTACTGTTCCCTGTCTCTCAGAGTGTGTCTTTCTTTCTCTCGATAAATTCGTTCTGTGCCTCATTTTGACCCATCCTTAAATTTCTTTCTGTCATGATATCAAGGACCCAGTCTCTGAATTGAGGTCTACCACCCTTTTGGGGGACCTCCTCAGGATCATGTTCTAGTGACATCTTGTTTTATTGTAGTGTTCTTGTTTTATTTTGGTTGCATGTCTCTTTTTTCTTCTTCTTTTAGTCTTGGTTTTCTTGCCCATTGTCTTTCTTAACTCTGGGAATTTGGATTTTCCAGCTTCTCTGATGAGATTTTGGTCAAAGAATGAGCTATTTCTAAATGTTCCATTCTTGAATGTGAATGGATACACTGGGATATTTGAAATGTAAGGGAGGTAGACACTGAAAATGCCACTTATTTGCAAAAATGTTTGGTACTTTTCATGCTCCCAGGCTTAAACCTGCAAAGTGAAGGATAAAAGGCAAGGCACAGTAAGCAAACACCTGGCAAAGCAATTCCTTTTCTTATCAGCATGTCTAGGATGACAACCTATAGGTCCTTGACTTCTTCCAAGTTTGTGGCTGGCAAGTTCTGTCATTTGGCATTTCCTGACACATACTTGGTCACCTTTTATGGTGCAGTCTAAGATACCAAGGTCAGGGGCTGCCTGAAGAATTGCAGGTAAGAGACACAGGCACAGAAGTGAGACTGGAAGAGCCAGAAATAGACCACAAAGGTCTGAAACATGAATTTTGAGGGGGCTGATTGTACATGACAAAAAAGAAATATTGGCAAGGAGTATCTCTCATAAGCACAAACGTCAGAAATTGGGATTATGGATTTTAGGTAATAAAAACATCATTATTATCTTCTCCAATATGACAACTGCATAACTTTATATTCTTTTTTTCTTTAGCCATCCTCATATTGTTGTATTAACTGTATTTTCATTTTTTATTGGTTACTTTTAGTTTGTACCTATAAACTTTAGATAGTCTATTCTTTACCCTTCTTCCTTTGCCCTCCTACTCTTATAATCTATTCCAATATTTTTAGATAATTAAAAATTATACAATTAATATTTTATAGTAAAAAATTCTGTGCTTTGTCTATTAGTTGTCTTTAAGGGATGAAACTTGGATAAACTTCACTGTTCAGCAGATCATCTCTGTCTGATCATTTGCTCAAAACCATGCTACATTTAGTTTGCATCAGAAATTTTAGTGTATTCCTTCCTACTCCTTGGAATTGATGATTGCCTGTCTTTTTTAAAAAATTGTTTTATTTGTTTTAATTAGTTATACATGACAGTAGAATGTACTTATATACTTTGATATATCACACATAGATGGGATATAATTTCTCATTTTTCTGAGTATACATATTGTAGAATCACATTGGTCATACAGTCACATACATACATACAGTAATAATGTCTGTTTCATTCTACTATCTTTCTTATCCCCACATCCTCTGCCTTCCCCTCCTTTCACTTCCCTCTACCTAATCTAAAGTAACGCTATTCTTTTTTTTGCCTTTATACGTGTACTTTTTTTTGCATTACAATTCTTAATACACATATGTACCACAATTTTTATATCTCTGTTTGTATATAAAGTATGTTGCCACCCAATTCAAGTCTTCATATATGTACTTTGTATAATGATGTCCATCACATTCTACCATCCTTGCTAATCCCCTGCCCTCTCCCTTTCCCTCCCACCCATCTTCCCTATCTAGAATTCATCTGTCTTTTTAATGTTAAAGACACTAAAAGGAACCAAGCAACTTACTCATTTCTAAAACTATTTAACTTCCTTAATCAATCATTCTATTTGTTGAAGAAAACTCATATTTTTGTTGGAGACATTCTTCTTTGCATCCCATGATTTCTAGAAGTTTCTTTAGATCCTCTGCAGAACAATTATCATGGAAATCTTTTAAAATTATTGACCTTTTAGATTATGTATAAATTATCTTTTGTTGTCTGAACCATCACTGTTGATTCAAGGTTCAGTCATTTAGGTTGTTCCTACTGTTCTTTTTCTCTATGCCATCAGGTCTCCTAAAATGCAGTCCTTAGTTGATCATTCATTTTATGACTGAATGAGTAGGTTAATTTATATCATTAGCTGGCATAGATTCTTGTGGCATATGGGTAGGTCTTGTTGCTGAGTAGATCTCCCTCTCTCTCTCTGTCAGGCTTCATTTACTTTAGGCTGTCTGAGAAGGAAGTTGGCAGTACCTACTCCCACCTAGACCTTTACTCTAAGGGACTATAGAAGAGATAATAATCATTCTAGAAGCTTTATTTCTTCTCAGGCATTTCTTTCAATATATGTACAGAATAGTTTTTGGATTTTTAGCTTTAGAATAAATGCCATCATTGCACATAAGGAGGGGATGTGTCAACCCATGTAACTGTTTACAATGAAGTCTTTAAATTACCCTGAAGTTTGCCTCAGTTCCTACTTTCACTCTTTGTATTTGCTGACTTTGAGCTTAAAATATTTCTGGAAGCTCTGTTGAATGAGTAGTTCCCACCTCTGCTTCAGTCTTTTTCTGAACCTATTCTGAGCTTAACTGGTACCACTCAGGCTCATTATCAGTATGATTATTGTTAAATTCCTGGTCAGTTTCCTTTCCTCATTGTACTTATTCCCACTGTACTTATTTGCTATCATTACAGTTGGACTTGGAGAGCAGGTGATAGAAAAACACATGCTCAACTGATGATCTTGAACAAGAACTTGAACTTAGGTCTTCTGATCAGTCAGCTTATTCTTACATCTATTCATATTCAGCTTGGTTTTACTTATTAGCTTTGTGTTCTTAGGCAAACCATTTCACCTCTTTGTATACCAAATTTCTTTTTGAGGGAGAATAATATCAGCCATATGTAGCTGCAATATAAATTGGGGAGAATAATACCAAATATATTTAAATGAGGATGTCTGACACATAATAGGCACCCAATAAATGCTAATTAAAAATTTAGGCTCAAAGTAGGCAAACTGTGCATGTAGTTGATATCTGTGAGTATCTAATTAAAACTCATTTTGAAATCCAATGAGAAATATTTTCCTTGGCCTTATTTTCTGTTATTATTTCTACATTAGAAGTATTGGCATACTATGTTATCTTACTCTGAAAGATTATCCTGTAGAGCTTCATATCTAATATTAATGTGTAGAAAAATATTATTTGTCATTTAAAAACCTGTACAGATTATTAGTTGTATGGCTTTAATATCTCTATATATAAGCCGAGAGAGAGAGAGAGAGAGAGAGAGAGAGAGAGAGAGAGAGAGAGAGACAGACTGAACCTGAGCATGCACAGTGCAACTAAATGTAAGAAATTGTTAACAAAAGATATATCTTTGCTTAGATATTGCAAACACTAACATAAATGGCATGTTAGTTATATTACTGGTAATTCTAAAGATACAAGACAGCTATTATATATTTTAAGATATATTACAGTATTTGCATTAGACATTTATTTTTTCTGGCAGAATATGATTTATTCTTATTTTTTCCCCTTGCAATTAAAAAATTATAGTTTTGGATATATTATTAGTTTCTCTGGACCTTCTCATCTATAGTATTTTCTCTTTTATAGGACAGTCTAAATTAAAGTCAACAGAAGTGACTTCTTTGCTTTGGGCTCCCTGACAAGGGATTGCTTTATTCTATTCAGAAATGTTCATATCCAAAGAGGTATTACAAGAAACACTGTAGATGTGTTTAATAAAATAAATTGTAGCTCAAAATTATTTCAGCAAAGGAAAAAAAACCTCACAAAGTGAAACATTTGTCATCTCCCTCTGCTAGAGCCTCAGATGTGAAATATATTTTTCAGGGAGACAATCATCTATGATCAAACTCTGAACCTTAACAATTTTAAAAGATGTTCTGCATTTAACTTTGAAAAAGTGTCACCCACAAGAGTCCCAAAATTCAAAGATTGTATTTGTAGACGGAGGGTTGATGTCCCATCCTGATTGACCTTACTTCATTTTATATTTATTGGTTCTTTTTAAAAATCAAATAGAGTTATTTTTAACACACAAAATGTACAGACCTTCTGAAGGCAGGTTTGACCTGATTGCCAAAAAGACTTCTCAGAACAAGAAGCCAGGCAATATGTCAATCAATGGAAGGGTAACTGATGTGATTCAGCAATCTGTATACGGGGTAAAATTGGGAGTTCATAACCCACTTGAACCAAACCGTGTAATATGATGTATTAAGAACTATGTAATATTTTGAAAGACCAATAATAATAAAAAAAAATAAAATAAAATAAAAAAAAAGAAGCCAGACAGATGGAAAATGCGTGTACTATGTAAAGTTCTGGCAAGCTTTTCTGGACATGTCTGCTGCAAAGTGGTATGGGGGAGGAGAACATTTTCTTTAAGACAGACTGCTAATTCTCTTAGATGTTTTAGAGGAGATCAGGTTTTACCAATCATGTTATCACAGGAATATCAAATCGTGATTGAAACTGGGTAGTTATATGGTTGAAAATAGATTTAAATTAATTTCTGGCAATATTTTGGGAAGATTATTATTACATAATGGCACTAGAGAAAAAAGACTGCTAAAAATACTCCTTAAATTTGGTCCTCTAAACAAGCAGAATATCATTTGATAATAATATGCTTATATAACTAAAGTTAATTGTTGTTTTGTAGATGTAAGGGGTAAAAATAAACTACTTTTCTTAAAGCTTCACAGTGGGTTGCCATACAGCAATGAGGGGGGAAATGTGAGTATTTACCATGAAATTGTGTTCAGTCATAAATGGGCCAACTACACTTAGTGTCAGATGTTCTACAATCATAGCACATTATTAACTCACACTCTGGTTATGGATGTCATTCACATAGTTCCTGTTAAAGAGTTTGGATGAAGTCTGACATCATGATGACAAAGCAACTTCTATGATTATACATTGATGTTTTCATCCTTGCTTGTTTTAAGAAACCATGCTAAAAATATTTCTAATCAGTTTGCTGAGATTTAGAGGTTTAACTTTAGGTTTTAGAAATGAATTATTTACTTTCCTTCCCTGACCTGTATCAAACAAACTTATTTGAATAGATGAAAGAGGCTTATTTTGGGCCCAAATAAAGATTCTTACATATTTAGGGTCTTAATAAAGAGTTGATTAAAAACAAGAAACCATTTTCTTGGCAGAAGAGAAAAAGTTTAGAAGACTTTGAAATTTTTTACTCCAGAGAAATTTTAAGGAGTGAAATAACTATTTTCTAGTTTTAAAGTATCATTTTTCTATTATGAAGTATGTATTCACTTAGAAATTGTGGAAAATAATGATCTGAAGGAAAAAAATTAATTATAATCTTTATGCTCAGATATAATTAATAACATTTGATACTTTTTTTGTTGTGAAACATATGTATTAAAATATTCTTCATGTTTTCTAAAAATGTATATCAATTGTCATTGTGTTTTGATTTATATTTCAGAATTCACCAGTCTTCTACAACACTACTGTTAATGGCTATATATTGTATATTTTCAAGATTTATTAAAAATGTAGACTTGATTTCTTATTAAACAATTTACTTACCAAAAGACAGAACAATTAATACTTGATTTATAAAGGAGCTATTTCCTATCCAGATTTCACTTGCTAGGTAAAAAAGCTACTGTTTTATAGCTGATGTCAGAATACAAAAGACTTCTGGATCAAGAGAAAAGGACTTAATTACTGTAGAGTTTCCCAGTTTCACTTCTGCTCATGGGAGTGGTGCAAAGGGCTCTTTATACAATACCTGCACATGGAATAGATTTCATTGTAGGAGGTAAATTCTGAATTTAGGGATTCATCATTTTTATAGTAAGCAGAAGAAAGCCACCTTTTGTCTGGTGGGAGACATTACCTCCTGCAAGTTGCTCACTACAAAACACAATCCTAGAAATGGCCTAACTGGAGAAGTCAGGACTTTTTATCTAGCAAGATCTAGGGAAGTGCCAGGACAGTGCTTTACCCAACAGGTTCCTTGTACTATATAGATTTCTGAGGGTTACTTCTAGACAGATTGCTTGCCTTATTGTGGTTCTATTCCTATCTTTTGTTTTTTCTTTTTAAACAAAATTGTAAGATTTTGAGTATAAGTTTATATGACTACTAGTTTGAATTTATATGATTCTATTTAAGGAATCATAAAGGTTGGCAGAAAAAGCAGATTTTTGGGGTGAGTGGGCTTCACTTACAAGACTTACAGATTCAGATAACAATGTAAATGTAAAACATTTCTTAATATTATCTGAATGTCAGCTACTTTTGACATTATTTTACTTACTTAGTCCTTTTAAGCTATGAATAAGACAGCTATATTTTATGCATAGAACTTCAGTAAAGATTAAATGAAATACTGTGTGGTAATCATTTTTTGAAAACTGGAAAGAGCTGAATGATTATGGGAATTTAAAATACAATGTTTTCTACATGTTTATTTAATTGTGCAGAGCAGGGTGTATGGAATGTTTATGTTGCTCACTAATCACATAACTTAATATTGGTCAGATTTAGCAACTATTATTATCTTAATTGATTTTTTACTTTCTGATATACCAAGATAGCAATGACAATTGTGTATCTTGGTGAATATTCAGGGGTTATTTTTCTTACTTTTGCTTTAATATTAGCAAATGTCATCATTAGAGTTGGGAAAATTTGAAAAAGACAAACTTTATCTCCTAATTACTATTATAATTTTAAGAGGGAGAGAAGCTGGAAAACAGAGCCTCCAAAAGTTAATTGACCAGTAAAGAAATGGTTGTATTCAACAGGCTTTTGCAGAACAGCAAACAAAATTCACATTCTGCATATCCTGTATTGGTATTCACAATATTCTTGTGTCAGCTGTCTCATCATCAGTATTGGTTTTTAAGATATTCTTTTGTCCTATGTGAAACTGTATATGGGTGGTAGAAGTGAGATGTAAAAGAGGGAAGTGTTGCAACTGTGTAACATGCTCTGGCAACAAGAATAACCTAACATTTTCCACACAGTGGCCTCTACAGATTGTTAAATTAGCAGATCTAAAACCAACTCTTACTTGAAGTAAACTGCAAATTCATCAGAGTCTGCCTACTTTGGAACTGTTTGAGGAATATGGGGTAGGAGAAAAGATCACTTCTTTTTTTTTCTTTGGGCAGCTCTTTTTTTTTGTGCATATGAGTAAATTTTGTGGAATATTGTATTCTGATCTTCTCTGGTCTTCTATTTGGGTTAACTATTATTAGATTTGTGCATCACTCAAACTCTCCATCTGCTTACTACATTGACCATCCTAAACATCTCAAGTTGTGGCATAACGCCATCACAGAACTGAAAAGAATACAAAGAATCATGCATTCAGTAATAGTTATTGGACTGACTAAAGTCCACAATACTACATTGATTATTTGCCCTATTTCATTGCTAACACTTAATCTAACATAATCAGTGCTCAAAGCATTATTCTGTGCAAATGAATAAATTCTATCTTTTTTGTTTTTATTACCATTATCTGGTAAAAACAATTTTTATTAATTTTCCTGTTTATTTTTGAACAGTAAATGTTAGTTATTCCCTCATTTATTTTATTAGTGATTAAAAAAGGTGAGAGTTTGGCTCCTTAAAAGGGGGCCTCTATGAAGAGTACACTAAAATTCACAAGTTAATGTTTCACAAAATATGTCAAAGCTAAATGTATCCTATAGCTCATTTCACAGTAGGTATGTTAGATATGGAAATGTTAGAATAATAAAAAACCAAAATGTAGAGGGTTTTTTCTTAATTTGTTCTTTTTAGATATACGTGAGAGTGTATTTTGACATATTATACATACATGGAATATAACTTATTCTAAGTAGGATCTCATTCTTCTGGTTGGACACTTGTGGAGTTTTACTGGTGGTGGATTCATATATGAATTTAGGTAAGTTATGTTTGCTTAATTCTTCTGTCTTTGCTAATCCTATCCTTCTTTCCTTTCCTTTCATTCCCCTTTGTCTAATCTGTCCCATTACTTTTTAAAAGATACCCTGTGTTTTGCATCTACACCACTCTATAGCATTGAGCATTACATAAGTAGATACAAACACACACCCTATCTGTAATGTGTGTGCATAAAATCAGTTAATTGCTGAATATTCTAGCAAGTTGACACTGAAATTGTTTCTGATGAACAGACAAGTAGCTTTTCATAATTAATAGATTTCAAGTTGAACACATAGTTTTGAGTTCGTTTTCTGATACATAGGAGTTGTGTTTCAGATAAGTCTTAACCTCTGGGAATCTATTTTTCTGTAAAATGAAGATACTTTATATTACTTAGTTTCTGCAAAGTTCTTTTATAACTGAAAAGTGTTACAGATATATGAAGTGTTTGTTTATTGTTGACATTATTTTTTTTTACTTTGATCTTATTCTTCCAAATCCTGTCTGGTATCTAGATCTTTGCTTTGTTCACTCAATGACTTATGATTCAAGTTTTATTCTACATAATGAGAAAGTCAGTGTGATCCTGAAATAACCCACATATCATCTTCTATTCACTAAGTAAGTGGATACAAAGTACTTAAGCACTGTTTTGATTAGCTTTTTTTGCTATTGTGACCAAAAGTCCTGACAAGAACAATTTTTGGAAGAAAAGTTTATTTGGGGGCACAAGATTTCAGTGGTCTAAGTCCATGGATGGCAAACTCCATTCCTCGGAGCCTCAGATGAGGCAGAATGTCATGGTGGAAGTACATGGCAGAGGAAAGTGGCTAGGAACATGGCACCAGGAAATGCAGAGACTAGGCTCAGCTCACAAAGTATATATCCCAAAGGCATGACCCCAATGACCCACCTCCTCCAGCCATACCTGACCTGCCTATAGTCACTATTCAGTTAATCCCTATCAGGGAATTAACACATTAATTGGGTTAAAGTTCTTATAACTCAATCATTTTACCTCTAAATCATCTTGCATTGTCCCACACATGAGCTTTTGGGGGACACCTAGTATCTAAACCATAACAAGCACTAAAGTCATGGTAGATTTGCCTAGTATTTTCTGTTATTAAGGCCTTGGAAGAACTTTTTGTACTTCTTGTACTTTCTGTAGTTATGGACTTGAGCTAAATGATAGCCCCACTGGGTGTTTTTGTAAGCAATGCTTTATCAGGATGAGAGGCCTCAAGTGAGGAAGATACCCAACGACGACTTAAGCTAAAACTTAAAAGTCAATGAAATGTGAATCTGGAATCTTCTAGTTATATGGTAAAAGAAAGGAAATCACTTACATTTTAAAAAAAAAATCTTCCCCATGATTCTACCTCATTTTCAACTAGACTATCCTGCAAATAATTTTAGTAATTGTTGTATATCTCATTTTTTTATTCACACAACTTAGTTTTAAAACTCTTATATTTCTACATCTATAACCAGTTCTCTACTACTGCACAGTCTTTATTATATGCCCCAACTTTCTGAGTGTAAGATTTTCTTTGAAAAATAAATTCAAGAGCAGGATTTCAGGATCATAGGGAGAGGTAAATGTGCTAAATATTAGACTGCTGTTTAGACAGATTGTATGTCTATATACCCTCCAGCAAGGATTCTGTAGCCTTGTATTCCTGTCAACTCTTGGCATTACATAACTTTCTATTTTTTTTGCCAGTCTAATGAATGTGAAGTGATATCTCATTATTGTTTTAATTTGCATTTCTCTGATTACTAATGACCTTGAGCATCTCTTCATATGCTTGTGGGCCTGTTGGTTTTACTTTTCTGTAATCTGCTTATTTATATCCTTAGCATTTGTTGGCAGGTCTTGCCAGCAGCAATTATTACTATGGTGTTCTAATGATTTTCTATTTCCCTCATTCATTCAACATTTATCAACTGAAATTCTTCTGCAAGAAAGTTTCCCTTTCTTCCTCATTTAATCATTGATTTACGAGTATGGATATATGGGTATTTTTTTTGTGTGTGTTATAGTCCAGTTTTGTCATTATTTTGTTCCAGCTTCTGAAAGAGGGAACTCATTTAGGTTGACTTCTTTGTCTGATGGTCTCTTCTACCTGTTTTACATACATTCTCAATCTTTGTTTTTTCTTTGTATTTCCTCACTTTCTTCTTCTTGAATTAAACATTTAGGGTTTTCTTAAAAAATTTGTTCCCTGATAAATATACAGTATTTACAACAACAAATTCCTTCTCTTGTCAATGTTACACAAAATTTTTGCATGCAGAGTTTTCAACATCATTCAGTCCTTAAAATAATTTCAACTTAAGTGTAATGTACAAATATTTTTATTTTCCAAACAAACAAAATGTATTTAAGCTATCCTTTTAAGAAACTCAATTCATAATTTAATGCATTATGAGTAAAAGATATTATATGACATTGATTTTTATGTAATTTGAGGTTTTCTTTGCAATATAATTTGTTTTACTTTTGATAAATATTTGGTAAATGTTCTGTGAATATGCTAACAAAGTGCTTTGTGAATGATATGATGAGATCCATATATGACTAGCAAATTAAGTGCACTGATTATAATATTTAAATACTTGCTGCATTTGTTCTTTTTGTTTGATCTATTCATTTCTCAGAGTATGTCAAAATTTCTAATTACAATTATTAAAATATTTCATAAGTTAGGGCAACTGTTGATAAATACTCCCACATGCATGTACATATATGCTGTTGATGACTATCTTTCCTTGACCCACTGTTCCTTCCCCAGCATAGTAAATTTCCAGTTACCTATTTCCATGCAAGAAATTCTTGCAAAACAATGACATAAAACAAGCATTTTATTTTCTTACAATGCTGTGGGTTACAAATATGGGAAGGGATTAACTTGGATAGTTTGTTTTAGTTGTATATAACTATATATATATGTATCTACATCTGTATATGTATATCAGTGCATATTTCTATCTATATGGGGTGGCAGATACTGGAGGATCCACTCCTAAGATTGCTTTTTCCCTGATGTATTGGGCAACTAGACTGGGATATTTGGAATGGTGGATATGTGGGCACTGCTTGGTAAATCTTTCTCTCCACACAGTCACTCCATCTAGCATCTTAGTCTTCCTCACAGCAGAATAACATCAGGATACCTGCCCTTCTTAAATGTAAAATACACTCCGTCCACCAGTCTCATGCTATTGTGGCATTGACTTGAAGTCAGAACCTACCCATCTAAAGGGGGTCCATGTGAGGATCAAGTTCCATGTATACGGTTCCTTGAGTATAGTACCTCTTAATGTGAAAGCCTATATACAAACATTATTTGTCCCCTTTCTTCCCCTCCATACCCAACACAGAATGTGGTAAAAGGATAGGATAGCAAAAATAGCACTCCAGGTCAAAAACCAGGGAAAGAAGATACAATTATCAGTTACCAGTCCCTGGCAATTCTGAAATCCATTTGAGTACTTATCACCAATTTCTTTATCAGGACCTACTTCTGCTTCTTAGGAGTACTTCTTTGAAGATCCTGGTTTTGTCCTTTGAGTGTTTTAATCTATCCACTGATTTCATAGTCCCATCCTGTGGTGGTTCTTTGCTTTGAAGCCATTGTATATTTTGAAAATATTTTGCTAAGAGAAAAATGAAGATAAGGAATAGTTTTATATTCAAATCTAGCAGTCCAGAATTTTTATAGTTTTTCTAAATTTTGCTAAAAAACTAAACAGCTCCATAGTAGAATTATTCACAATAGCCAAAAGGTAAAAGAAACCAGGATGTCCATCCATAGATGAATGGATAAACAAAATGTAGCATATACATATGATGGAATATTACTCAACCTTAACAAGGAAGGAAATTCTGACACACATTATAATACGATGATGGGACAGTATAGTAAGTGAAATATGCCAGTCATGAAAATATAAGTAACAAAAAATCACACATAAATGAGGTACAGTATTAAAATTCATAGACAGAAAATAGAATGGTGACTCTAAGCAGTAGGCAGGGTTAGAGAATAAGCAGTTGTTGCAATGGGAATAGAGTTTCAACTTTGCAAGATGAAAAGAGTTGCTGCTGCACAACATGAATGTACTTAATATTACTGAACTCTACACTTAAAAATTATTAATATGGTAAATTTTATGTACATTTTACCACAATTTTTTAAAAACTGAAATAACAAAAATGGGGCAGGTCTTCCTTTAGTTCGTATTTTTCATTTTGTATTTTATAGGCAGCTAGAAAGAGCCAGGAAGTATTCTGCATTTGCCTAGAAACTTCCTCAGTCAGCTCTGTAAATTCATTTATTCCCAGGTGACAGTTTGCCAAATTTTCCACTTATTATGTAACAAAGGTCCCCTTCTGTCTCCAGAACATTGTCTTCATTGTTCAAGACTTACCAATAGATTTCTACTTTCATTAAACATAGCTGAGGCCCTTTAAGCTTTTTCCTCTGCATGGTCCCAAAGCTAGTGCAACACATTTTAAGTTTTTTTTTTTTTTTTTTTTTTAATGGGAGCAACCCAAATCCAGGTACCAGATTCTGTTCTATTTATTGTTAGAAGTGAATGACTGATGGCAGCTGGTCTAGCAGCATTTGTTTTCATCAACTGTATTTCAGCATAACTTCTGCCCTGGTATTCCATCAGTGTTGACTGAATGGACTGTTACTGCCAAATTTATTTTTTGAAGAACTGGAACAAGGAATTACCATCTTAGGTATCCTGGGAAAGAAGGAAAAGCAGAATCTCAAAGCTTTCCTTCAGATTATCCATTATCTCTTCATCTTTTCATAGACTGTAGTTAAAGACATTTTCAGTTTGCTTAGATTTTCTTTCTCTCTTTTTGGTCATTGTTATTTTACTTACTCCTTGCTTCTCTTTAGCATCTGATGTTTTCTCCAATGTTAATTTAGGTAGTGGGCTGACTTAGGAGCTGAGGGACAAATGTAAAAAAAAAAAAAGTAAACTATATATGGTGGCATACACCTGTAATCCCAGCTACTCAGCAAATTGAGGCAGGAAGATTGCAAGTTGGAAGCCAGCCAGGGCAACTTAGCTAGACTCTATCTCAAATTGAAAAAAAAGTGCAGTTGTAGAGTGTTTGTCTAGCATGGATGAGGCGCTAGTACTGCAAAAAAGATGTGGACTATGGAAATTTTAGTCTAGGGTAAAGCAATAGACTAAAATAATAAAGTGTGCTAAGTGATCTGAAGAAGGGAAACTGTATTCTGGGATAAAGGAAAGTGGCTTCTAAATTAGACTTGGAGTTCATCAAGGGCTTTAAAAAAGGACTAAAGAGAAGATAAAATGTCAAGCATGGTTTAGGCAAAGGGACTCCAGTTATAAAGCCATCTTTAAAGGAATGGATTTTGTGAGAGCATGAATTCTTTTGGATTCCAAATGTAATTCTGAATTATCTAGAACAAAAAATGTATGCATGAGTGATCAGAGTAGTCAGAAGTAGGAGCCCAATAATGTTAGACTGAGGAGCTTGGATTTTTAAAAAAAATTTGTAATTATTCTTTTTAGTTATATATGACAATACAATGTAATTTGATATATTATGCATACATGAAGTATAATTTCCCATTCTTGTGGTTGTACATGTTGTGGAGTTACACTGGTCATGATTCTTATATGAACATAGGAAAGTTATTTCTGATTTGTTTTATTGTCTTTCCTGTTTCCATTCCTCCTCCCTCCCCTTCATTCTCCTTTGTCTAATCCAATGAACATCTATTCTTACCCCCTCCCTCCTTATTGTGTATTAGCATCTGCATATCAGAGAGAAGGTTTGGCCTTTGTTTTTTTTTAATATACCTATTTTTTTTATTGTTGGTTGTTCAAAACATTACATAGTTCTTGATATATCATATTTCACAGTTTGATTCAAGTGGGTTATGAACTCCCATTTTTACCCCGTACATGGATTGCAGAATCACATCAGTTACACTTCCATTGATTTACATATTGCCATACTAGTGTCTGTTGTATTCTGCTGCCTTTCCTATCCTCTACTATCCCCCCTCCCCTCCCCTCCCCTCCCCTCCCTTCTTCTCTCTCTACCCCCTCTACTTTAATTCCTTTCTCCCCCTTGTATTATTTTTCCCTTTCCCATCACTTCCTCTTATATGTAATTTTGTATAACCCTGAGGGTCTCCTTCCATTTCCATGCAATTTCCCTTCTCTCTCCCTTTCCCTCCCACCTCTCATCCCTGTTTGATGTTAATCTTCTTCTCATGCTCTTTGTCCCTACTCTGTTCTTAGTTATTCCCAGCAGATTATGCCAAATGGCTTTTGGTTTTTTTTGAGATTGGCTTTTTCACTTAGCATGATATTCTCCAGTTGCATCCATTTCCCAGCAAGTACCATAATTCTTCTTTATGGTTGAAGAATATTCCATTTTGTATATATACCACATTTTCTTTATCTATTCATCTGTTGAAGGGTGCCTAGGTTGGTTTGGATTTTATTCTTTAGGAAAGTGAGAATATTGATCTTGAGCAGAAAAAGTGCAGGATCAGATTTACAGCTTGCAAAAATTACACAGATAGCAGTGTAGAATATTTAAGCTATAGTTTATGATATGGGAACCTTGAATGGAAACCTTCTAAAATCCTGGAATAGGCACTAGTAATGAATTTTGTGGTCAATTGTTTTTGTAAAATTTGCAGATTTAACCACTATGTCTTTTTCTACTGTATTATGTCTCCATTATACTTTCATTAGATTGTGGGCATTTCTGGAAACCCACTAATGGGTAGTGCAGGATTGTTTAGTCTGGATTTATTAATAGCTTAAAGTAGCCTGCAGACACTTTTGTGTAATAGGTAAATTGTTGGTGCCATTCAGGTGTATGCTTGGCTACTGTTAATACTGTGACTGCTCAGGAGTTCTAACACAATGATGAAGAGTCAAAGGTCATATTGTGATACAAATGTATCCAGCCATTCTTTCTGAAGGAAAGACCCTATATGGTATAAAATTTGGAACCTACAAATGGTAATCTTCAACTGGTGCAACAGCAGACAGAACCAAATTGCTATATTAAAAACATTAGTCCTGTGAGAGATGAAGGTCTGAATCCAGGCAGAGGGTGTGGAAAATGAGCAGAGGGTCAAAACCACAAGGCAGTCCAATTGAAGGTGCGTGGCTGCTATTCTCAGTGAGAAAGAACATTAGAGGAATCACAGAGGCTTGTAGGTTTCCTGCATCTGATAGACAAAGGAAAGGAACATGATGGGCCACAGCACAGGATGGGCACCCAGGTACTTGGGGAACACCATCTGTTATATTTCGCATTCCCTGGGGGCCACTTACCAGGGTTTGTTTTTTTTTTCAGTACTTGCTTTCTGGACAAAACGCTCCCAACCAGCAGCACTTGTGGGCCCTGAAAGCTTCCCAGCTTCTCGGCTCACCGGATGTGGGAGCAGCTCACCGGATGTGGGAGCAGCACTTCCGCCCCAGTGGCGCAGGCCCCCAGGGACCCAGGGCTCTCAGCCAGGCTTCCCAACCAGTCCTCACCTAAACCTGTGCCTGGGCCTGAGGGCTTTTAAGTGTTTGGGGCTCATCCTCCTTTTTGCTGAATAGTCTTCCGCAGGAAGAGAGTTTTCTTCTCACTTAATCCCCCAAACAGCGCTTCCTCCACAGGAAGTCTGCTGGGCCTTCCCCAGGGCTTTTTGGTCTCCAGGCTCCAAGGCGAGGCGCTAATGATGAGTCAGCACTGATTTCCCAGATGGTAAACGCAAGGCTCATTACCTCTGGTGGTTTGCACAAGGCAAGGGCAAGAGTGCTTCAGGAGTTGGGTTTAAAGTCTGCGGTGACCTTTTGGTTTTCATATATGAATTTGGAATTGAAGGAGAAAGCTCCCAGGAATTAAGATACTTATTTTTGAAGCCAGTTTTCTCCGGGAGAGAGACTATAATCATTGCAGCCTTTTGAAATCCCGGTTCTAGAGGGCTTATTTCCACTATCTTGTGGCCAAGCTCTGCCACTGTTAAGGATGTTAGAGGAAAACTTGACTTCATTATTGCTAACAGTTGTGGTACAAATAGAAATGCAAATTTTGATTTGTTTACTAATTACAAATACTTTCTGAACATGATATTCAAAAGAATAATACCCAAAATGTGGTGGACAGTAGTGGTTCAGTGGAAAATTTAATGACAGTGGTAATTGAGAGTGTGAATATGAACCCCTGCAGTTATCCCCTGAACAACATGGTTAGAAATGTCATCTCATCAAGCCTTTTTCTGACCACCTATTTTTTAAAAATTTAACCTGTGTTTCTACTCCCTTCCTATTTACCTGTTTAAAAATTTCCCACCCTGTAGTACCATTTCTTCTGTAACACGTGGTATAATTTACTCATTTGTTACAGTCAACATTTGTTATCTGTCTATCCCATACTAGAATTAAGCTCTGTGAATGTGATAGCTTTACATAGTTCCTGGAATTTAGCATCCATTTTCCATTATATTTTGATATTTAAAGTGTCATGCTTTTTGATGTTGCTTCAGGGCTGAACCTATTGTTTTATTTATTTATTTTTAAAAAATATTTATTTTTTTTAGGTGTAGATGGACATAACACAATGCCGTTATTTTTATGTGGTGCTAAGGATCAAACCTGGTTCGCCCATGCTAGGCAAGCGCTCTACCACTGAGCCACAATCCCAGCCTGACCTATTGTTTTATATTTGTGTCCTTCATTGCGTATTGTAGGCACAAATAGTAAATATTTGTTGAAAGAGGGAAGGATTGAAGTAGATGAAAATATTAGGTTACTGGGAATCCAGTTATTTGTCACATGAACATTTGTTTTATAATGTTATGGTCCACAGCAATAATCTTTTGCAAACTGGAGTAGGATGTTATGAAAGATTTGCGTATAATTTCTGAGTTTTTATTTTACTGTTCATCTGAAAAATTAAATATACTCTGGGTTATCTAGATGCCAAAAACTGGCAGGAGGCTTTAGTATCCTTTGTTTTAGTGTCTATTTTGGGCATGTTAAAACTAGTGCTTTCTCACAAGTTAAAGAAAAAAACATAAGAAAAAAGTGAATGATTTATTCACCATAACTGAAGCCCAAATGACAGTAAGCCTCTCTGTTGGTAAATTTCCCAGTAGTTTAAAAGGAGAAAGGAAATGAAAGAAATGAAGCACAAGATATAAAACAGAAGTTACATGTTCTTATTTTGAAAGGGGATTTAGTATTAGCAAAACACCACCAATTTTCTTAATATTTTAATTTAATTAATATTAAATTTAAACTAAATTTATTTTTTGTTAGCTTTATATACATACATTTGTAATTTTTGGGTTTTTTTATGGCTATAAGAGCTAAAAATGAGGAATTTGAGCCTCTTTTTGTTTTACATATTTAATATAAAAATATTTCAAATTGGTTTTAGACCTTTAACATATATTTTTATATATCAGTTTTCAGTGGGATGTTTATTCTTTACTCAAGTTTGTGAAGATCTGAATTATAAAGTAAAAGATTTTAGGAACCAGAGCACAGAATGTTTATTTCAATAAAGTCTAGGTGTGACAATTCCATGTAGGACAGATATTTCTGCAGCAGCTCTGTTAGTGGTACTTGTGGTACTAAAAAATATAAGGGACCTGGCGCTGTGACTCAGCGGTAGCACACTTGCCTGGCATGTGTGAGGCACTGGGTTTGATTCTCAGCACTGTGTATAAATGAATAAAACAAAGATCTGTCAACAATTAAAAATATTTTAAAAAATATAAGGGAGGAATATTAGGAAAATGTAGAGAATTGCTTGAAGAAAATAGAGGAATTTTAGATAAACTTGGGACTTTTTGTAATTTAGCTTTTGGCTCTGAATTTGTGGGTTCTCCTTCTGACTCTTCAAATGACTCAGTGAAGTGTAGTCTTCATTTTTGTGAATCTCTATGCTTGGTGTAGGATATTTGGAGCCCTAAAGAATTGTTTAAAGTCATTGTGATAGAAGATCAGAGGAACGAAAAGCTTAATTTTATGATACTGTCCTCCCCGTTAATTCTTTCAATCTCTCTGTCCTGGGTCTTACAATGGAAAATAGGAATTGAAAGAAATGAGATGAGGGTGTGAGTGTGATTTACTTTAATGAGAGAGCTTTTTTATTTTTTATTTTTTGAGAAGGTGTTTCTGAGTCAAGGTTTCTACCATGTTCAGAATAATTGACAGTCAAGTCAATTAGCACATATTTACTGAGTACAATGTTAAGTGTTAGGCAAGATATGAGAAACCAAAGAAGGAACAATACAGGGTTCTTGCCTTTGGGACCTAGGTAGAATTAATTTTGATTTATTGTTTGTCTTTATTTGGTACACTTTAGTTAAATATGAGTGGGCAGTTTGAAATATTTTAGTAGATTTTGCTGATTTTTCTGATTTTCAAAGAGTTTGGAGTTGTTAAGGGCTCAAATGAATTTGGTCATTTTGTCTTTTTCTGTTTTTAGGGGTGTCATGAAAGTTGATATAAATCTTCAGAAAGTGGACATTGACCAGTGTTCAAGTGATGGCTGGTTTTCAGGAACTCACAAATGCCACCTGAACAATTCCGAGGTAAGAATATGAAAGTAAAATTCTCTTAAATTAGAACTGAAAAATGTATTACATTTGTATGTGTTGTATTTGTGTGAGTCAATGAACAAAAGGCATCCAACTGAGGAAAAAAATCTACGCTGATCTCAGTATTGCCAAGTGAGCTGAAAGATGGGGAGAAAATAAGTTTGTGCAGAGTAACCTTTCACTTGGGTATTCTCTAAAGCGAAAGCCCAAAGTAAGATTATGCCTGAAGTTTGATGTTAGTTAAAGACTACCCTTTTCTTCAAAATGGGTTGGAAATTGAAAAGAACCATGAGGAGAGAAAATACTCCCAGGAATATCAACCAGATTATGTACATTTTTATGGAATATGATGCTTATTGAGACATAGATGGTATTCATTCAGATACACTGCTATCTGCTACAAAGCAATAGAAAAGATATGGCAGGGCAAAAAAAAAAAGGAGAAAACTATATGCAGGAACCCAGAAAGGTGTATATATTTGTATGTGTTTTTCTAGTTTTTAAAAAAATCCTTTCCATACTTGATTCAATGGGATTCTGGTTGATAAGGAACAGAGATAAGTATTCTGGAAACATGACTGTTACTTACCGTAAGTTTAGAGAAGAAATGTGATGGCATACTAATGATTTCATTTTCAATAATTTATCTGTAATATACAAATACGCTATGAAACAAGTGTATAATAAAGTTTCTGATCTTAAATATTTGTACTATTCCAATATTGATCCCATGAATTTGTGAGGAAAGTCAGCTTGACTCATTTAAAATAGGATATTTCCACAAATGTGGTAATTACATCTTTAATTTGATTTTTTGCCGTTTGTGAATTATAGTTGTATATAGTACATAGTGTGGTTTTAAGGTAAGAAATTTTAAATTGGAAGGAAATTGATCATGAAGAACTTATACCTTAAATTGGTCACATTTCCACCATATCCCTCTGATCCCCTTCAACTTCCTCAATATCCCACATAGCCCCACTTCTCCTGCATCTCCACACACCTCTATATAACCAACATTATACTTGCCTCCCCCCACCTATGACCAATTGGGACTCAATGATATATGTGAGTGTCTTGTTAACTCACAAAAATTAAGATCTCTTTTTGCCTCTTTTCCCTATTATTTTTTTTTTGTGGTTTTGAACATTTTTTGAGCCCCCAATTTCATCTGGGTGATTCTGGCATTTCTAAAGAAATGAATTTCAATCATTAATTTGGTGAATATTATTGGTCTGATTGATTATTGTCTCCATGCCAAGGGCATATAGACACTTAAGCATGGTCTTTAGCCAGAGTGAATGTTTTGCTGCTGAGTCTCAATTTGTGGATATTGATCTGTATGTACTCATTTCTGTATAACCTTGTTTTAGTGGTGCTCTTGGGTGATCCAATAAGTGGTCAATCTACAAACAGGGAGACAGTTACTTTTATTTTTTTTATGATTGCCCTTCCTTGTAATGATTTTAGTATGGTTTAGGTGTCTTCATAGCACACTTATTTATTTGACTAGATGGTCATATTTCAAGAACCTCTTTCTGTTTTTTTGGAAATTGATTTATTTTCATTGCATCAGGGATATTAATTTTTTAGGTTCTGTGCATTTTCAAAATAAAATATTATCCTCTTCCGATTAGTAAAGATTAGATTGAAATATGTACATTTTAGGATTATTTATGGGAGCATTGTATTTATTTTATTCCTATTAGAAAACTGGAAATATATATCCTACAAGACAATTGACAGTTCAGTTAATTTTACTTGAAAATGTTGGAGGAAGAGGTTCAGTTATCCAAAAGTAATATCAAAACACTGGATCTCCTGAATGTACATTTTGACTTGGAATCTGCATCTTCCATCCTTTTTCCTTGCCCAGATACTGACATTGGATTAGGGGATTTTTGTGTCCTGGGATGGGCCTATGAGGTCTTTGTGGGATGTTATACCTTACACAGGACTGTCATGGAATTCTTCACACCATTTTATTGTTGCCATTGGGCTTCTCTAAGGTCCTGTAGTTGGTGCTAATTACTCTAGGCACCTGCAACAGCTCCATATCTCATCCTCCGTCTAGTTACCAGGTATGGACTTTCACTTCCTTTCCTGGACTGATATGAATCAGATTAGAAGCTGACTTCTCTTGACATTTTTACTTCTCTTGACATTTTTGGGAAAACCCAAAGGAAATTCTCTTTCTGGAGCACTTATTTGTGTGTGTGTGTGTGTGTGTGTGTGTGTGTGTGTGTGTGTGTATGTATGTATGTATGTGTTGGGTACTAGGGATTGAACTTGGGGCCACTCAACCAACTGAGTCACATCCCCAGCCCTATTTTGTATTTTTGTTTAGAGAAGAGGTCTCACTGAGTTGCTTAGTGTCTTGCTTTCTGCTGAGGCTGACTTTGAATTTACAGTCCTCCTGTCTCAGCCTCCTGAGCTGCTGGGATGATAGGAATGTGCCACTGTGCCCAGGAACATTTTTCATTAGCTTTGACTCTACTTTGTCCTCCTAATCTGCTGTTATCAACATCATGGATCACTATGTGAATTGGTCTATTTGGGGAAGTACTTAACATGATTTCACATTTTAGGAAACAGGGTCCTGTCTTTATGACTGTCTGTATCATTAGACATAGATGCATCTGTCATGGTGCACAGTTGGTTGTATATCTTGCCAATGTTTAACATTCTTCTCTTGTAAGTAATAGAAGAACTCACAGAGTTTTAAGTGAGGTTGAGCTTTTCGTTTTTCATTTTTAATTTTCTCTTCAGTGTTGACTATTCAGCTTCCACAGTATGTTTAGCTAGTCTGATACTGGAAATAAATAAGAGGGACCTAATGACAAAAGGCCCAGGCATGGAATGGTTTGTGAAAAAATTATTTCTCAATGACTGTAGATAGGTACAAGTTCTTGGAGGATATAAGTTGGTCTTTTTTTTTTTTTTTTTGTACTGGAGGATTGAACTCAAAGGTGCTGCTCTACATCCCCAGCCATTTTTATTTTTCATTTTGAGGAGATGTCTCACTTAGTTGCTTAGGGCTTGCTACTTTACTGAGGTTGGCCTGGAACTTAATGATCCTTCTGCCTCATTCTCCCTAGGAGTTGGGATATTAGGCATGCACTAAGTGTACCTGACAGTGTTTTTGGAAGGACATATTAAAACAATATGTGAACCAGGACTCTGAACTAGATTTCAGGATTGCACTGACTTGGCTGTCTTCACAGTTATGAAGCTTTAGATCACTGCAACTAGACTTGATTGCATTTTCAGTATCCACTTAATTCCTAATCTATTTTCATATCAGTGTTTGAGTACATAAAATCATCTCCTACAGAATAGTTTATTAAAAACATAAAATTAATTGTATTAATTTTTATTTTAGAGATTTTCTTTTGCTTTTTCTCCACTATAATAAATCATTATTTGAAGTAGAAAATATTAGGATAATGGCCTTGAAGCTTGATAATCATATTTCTAAAGTAAAAATGCTTTCATCACATCTGGTGTGTGTATATTTAAATTTATACAGTATATGCATCTTTTATTATATTTATAAATTAGAAAAAATAAGGTTGGCATAAAGATGAAATATTTTAATGTAAATTATATTATTTTGTAAAAATAATGTCTTTAACAGCAAAATTATTGACTCATACTTTTTGCAAATCTTTTTAACAAGAATGTTATAATTGTGTGTTATTATTTTTGAAAGTCTCAGTTTAACACTTATTAATGCAGTTATTCAAAGGTTTCTAACTTCAGTGTATTTTTATATTTAGATTTAATATCTGTCATAGTTGAAAAGATGCCTCACAAGCACACATCAATCTAGACTAAAGGAACAAATTATTTACTGTGTTTGCTAAATTATAATGTTATTTTTTTCAGTTTGATCTACCAGTTTTGCAAATATTTCTGCACATAGCTGGCCATTTTTTGTCTTATCTGATACTAATTTGTCTCTGCTAACTAATTGGAAACTGGGCGTTTTAATATTTTGAAGGAATAGGTTAAACATTATCTGAATCTTTTTATGTGGAATATTAAAAAAACTGATTAGGGAATTTTATTTTCAAGTTTAAGCCATAGGACACTGAATGTTTATAGATTTTGGCAACATAACACTGGAAACATTTTCAAATGTCTCACTTTAAGAGACTTTCTCATGTATTGTTAAAATGTTACTTTTACTTTGAAGGAATGGTTTATGTGCTTTTTGAAAATGTCTTGTACATAGACACTATTGACAATTACTTATCATCACAGATGAGATCATCAAATTTAGAACATTTGCCTTTTAGTAAGGCATAATACATGACCAATATTTAAGCTCAAAGACAAGCACTTTGAGATAATCAGACAATATTTGTGTGGGAAGATTATCTGGGTCATGAAGAATTATAAATATTGCACAATTCAAAGTAATATGCTCTGTAAATCTGTCTAAATGGCCAAGTATAGATGGTAATAATCGAAATTTGAAAGCAAAACAGAAGAACCAAGTAACAGCTGTCAGTATTTCCTTGTTGAAACTTCCAATTTTTCTTTAGGATATCTCAAGTATTTTATCAGGTTTGTGTCATCTGAAGTATGGACTCAGGGCATTTATGTTAATCCAAGTCTCAAATATTAGCAAAGTTTACCTGATTTATTTTTGCTTTAAATAAAATTTAAACATAAACAGGAATTCTATTATTTTCTTCTTACACGCCAGTTATCATCTTAAGTATTCTTGCTTTGAAAACTATTTTTTGAGGTTATCATATTCACTGTTCTACCCAGAATCCCTGGAATAGTTGTGTTGTCAACTCAGTCATTATCTTTATATTGTGTTTTAAAATTGCTTTTATTTTTTAAATACATGACAGCAGAATGCATCACAATTCTTATTACACATATAGAATACAATTTTTCATATCTCTGTTTTTGTATATAAAGTATGTTCACACCAATTCATGTCTTCTTCCATGTACTTTGGATAATGATGCCCATCACATTCCACCATCATTGCTAACCCCCTGCCTCCTCCCTTCCCTTCCCATCCTTCTGCCCTATGTAGAGTTCATCTGTTCCTCCCATGCTCCCTCTGTCTACCCCACTATGAGTCAGTCACCTTATATCAGAGAAAACATTCGCCATTTGGTTTTTTGGGATTGGCTAACTTCACTTAGCATTATCTTTTCCAACTGCATCAGTTTTCCTGCAAATGCCATGATTTTATTCTCTTTTATTGCTGAGTAATATTGCATTGTATATATATGCCACATTTTAATCCATTCATCTACTGAAGGGCATCTAGATTGGTTCCACATTTTAGTTATTGTGAATTGTGCTGCTATAAACATTGATGTGGCTGTGTCCCTGTAGTATGCTGTTTTTAAGTCTTTTGGGTATAGACCGAGGAGAGGGATAGCTGGGTCAAATGGTGGTTCCATTCCAAGTTTTCCAAGGAATCTCCATACTGCTTTCCATATTGGCTGCACCAAGACCGGGATGCCCTCTTTCACCATTTCTATTTAACATATTTCTTGAAACACTGACCAGAGCAATTAGACAGACTATTTGTTGATGATCTTTATATTGTTTTAAAAGATTTCCCTCCTATCTCTTCTTTCCTATGGAATATGTTGAGTAAGAATCCATTTTTGACTAACTTTTAAAAAGTGTTTCCCCTCATTTTTAGATTGGTGCATTATAGTTGTACATATTGATGGGATTTATTTTTATATATTCATACATGCATATGATATAGCAACATAATTTGGCCATTTCTCTCCTGGCTCCTTACCTTCCACCTCTTACCCCTTTGTCCCCTTCCTCTGCTGAACTCCCTTTCATTTTTAGGCTATTCACCCCCACCTTTGTTTCCCTTTTTCTTCTCTAGCTTCTGCACATGAGAGAAAACCTTCTGAATTTGACTTATTTCACTTAACATGATAGTCTCTAGTTCCATCCATTGTCCTGCAAATACCATAGTTTGATTTTTCTTTATGACTGAATAAAACTTCATTGTGTACATAGGTCACATTTACTTTCCATTTATCCATTGATGGACACCCAGGCTGGTTCCATAGTTTGGCTATTGTGAATTCTCCTGCTCCAAATATGGGTATGCATGTATCACTGTAGTTAGATGACTTTAATTCTTTAGGATAAATACTGAGAAGTGTTATAGCAGGGTCGTATGATGGTTTCATGTCTTTTAAGTAGCCTCCATACTGATTTCCATAGTGGTTTTACTAATTTATAGTCCCACCAACAGTGTAAAAATTAAACTAACTTTTATTAGATATAAGTTAATGAATATCTAAAGATCCATTTAAAAATATTAGAAGGTAAGAAAGGATATCATTTAGCATATGAGAAGAAGAATTTAAAGTTCTAAAGAAAGCAGCTGTTAAATCTTTCACTTTTGAAATTCTTACATTCAGAATATAGCTTACTCATTTGACCACAGCAGAGTTTATATTACTTTCCTAAAGATCTTTTATTTTTCTGATTTAGTGAAAATTACTTATACATAGCTATATGTTAGCTCTTGTCTTGTGTCTTTGATCTCACCATTGCTATTTTCTCTTAGAAATGTGCTGCAGTCCGGCTGCAGCAAAATAACTGGGGGGTGACGAACAACTTGTGTACATTGATACAGCAGGAATGGGAGCTGTTTATTGTAGGACAGGAGGGGTATATATACATTACACACAGCTTATCTTAATTTACATAAACTAGATACAGCAGTCAACCAATAAAGAATCTTCACACTTAATGGCTTGCTGGCGTTACTTCACAAACCACTCCCTCTGGCAAAATGCCAGGCGCCATCTTGACTTGTTTACAGACCCTAACATTTCCCCCTTTTGTTTAATTTAAATAACAAGTATGTGGCTTAGGGACCGTGCTTGTACCGGCCCAACATATTCAGTCATACTTGTAGATATACACAAACACCATAAATAATCTGCTTCAAGCAGAAGGGGAGGATACAAAATGCCATGATACCAAGCCAATTGATGGCTCCAAGTAAGAAGCCTTTGGAAAAATTATACCAGCAATGATACTGTTAGCAAAGATACCGAGTTACAGTTTGTTGTAGAGTACAGTTTGTTGTCTCAGTCCAGGTAAAGCAGTGTCTCAATAGATTAACTCACAGTCCAGGTAAATCACAGTCCAGGTAAGTTCTGCAGGCAGTTAGCTTGATCTGAAGTCTCTGTCCGGTTCTCAGCAACATTGAAAATTCTTCCACCTTTGTCTTCCCCGGCACTGGGACGAAGGCAGGAACTCTGGCAATGATGTTAAAGAAAATCCTGTAGTATTTCAGTAAGAAACCAATCTTCTGAACAATTTAGTACATTATCTCAAGGTTTTTTACATTTGAAATAAGCCTTAATAGTGCTCATATGCTTGGTGCTTAATTAAACAGAAGGGGGGAGATGCTAAGAGCCACAGCTGAGTTGGGATGACGCATGGCATTTTTGCCAGAAGTAGTGGTTGAGAGGTGACGCCAGCCAGTTCTTTCGGAGTTCCCGGAGTTCCCGTCGAGTTCCAGTTGAGCTCTCATGGGGAATCCTAGAGAGTTCCGATTGGTTGGGGAAGTGCTGGAGGAGGGATATTTCCGGTTGCTGGTTTCTGGACGAGCAGCGTGGCATTCGGGAGGATTCCCGGGGAGCGTGTGTGGAGTGTGCTGGTGGAGTTCAGAAATAAAGTTTGTTCCTGTTTCAGTGGCTCGTGATTTGTGCCCAGCCAGACTTCGGCAGAAATGATTTATTTTCTCTGGGGTAGTACAAAAGTAGTGCTAAGAGGAAAGTTTATAGCACCAAGTTCCAACATAAAAAAGATATTAAATAAGTAATCTCAAGTTATACCTCAAGGCCCTAGAAAAAAGATGAAGAAATTAATACCATTATACTAGAAGATAGGAAATATTTAAAATTAGAACTGAAATTAATGAAATTGAGAAAAAAATGTTACAAAGGATCAATAAAACAGAGTTGATCCTTTGAAAAGATTAATAAGGTTGATAAACCCTTAGCCAAACTTACCAAAAGAATGAAATGATCCAAATTAACAAAATTAGAGATGAAAAAGAAAATATCACCACAGATACTACTGAAATTTAAAGGGCCAGAAGAAACTATTTTGACAAGTTGACAAATTTCTGGATACATGTGACCTACCCAGATTGAATGATGATATAGAAAGCTTAGGACAATTTCAAGTGATTAAATTGAAATAGTTATTAAAAACCTTCCAAGAAGAAAATCCTGAGACCAGGTGGATTCTCAGCTGAGTTCTACCAGATCTTTAAAGAAGAGAATGCCAATAATTTTTGAATTTTTCCATGAAATAGAAAAGGAGGGACATTGCCAAATTCATTCTGTGAAGCCAGTATTACCCTGATATTGAAACCAGACAATGACACATTAAGGAAAGAAAACTTCAGACCAATATCTCTGATTAACATAGATGCAAAAATTTTAATAAAATAATGGTTAATTGCATTCAGAAACACAGAAGACAGTGCACCATGATCAAGTGGGCTTCATTCCAGGGATGCAAGGTGGTTTTTAACTTACTCAAGTCAATAAATGTAATTCATCACATAAATAGAATTAAGCACAGGAAATCACATGATTGTCTCAACAGATACAGAAAAGCATTTTACAGAGTCCAGCACCCATTCATGTTCAAAGCATTAGAGAAACTAGGGATAGAAGGAACTTACCTCAACATCATAAAATCTGTATGCAAAAACCAGGGCCAATATCATACTGAATGAAGAAAACTGAAGCCATTTCCTCAAAAAAAAAAAAAAAAAAAAAAAGGAACAAGACAAGAATGTCAACTCTTACCATTCCTAGTCAACATGCTTATTGAAACTCTAGCCAGAGCAATCAGGCAAGAGAAGAAATTAAAGGGATACAAATAGGAAAAAAAGAAGTCAAATAATCTTTGTTGCTGATGACATGATTCTTTATTTAGACGACCCCTCCCCGCTTAAAAAAAAAATACTTCTAGAGCTGATAAACAAATTTAGCAAAATCACAGGATATAAGATCAACATACATAAATCAGTAAATTTCTTATGCTCTAATATTGAATATGCTCAAAAAAGAAATTAGGAAAGCTATCCCATTCACAATAACCTAAAAAAAATTTAGGAATAATTCTAACCAAGGAGGTAAAAGGCCACAGCAATGAAAATTATAGAACACTGAAGAAAGAAAGAAGAACTTAGAAGGTAGAAAGACCTTCCATGTTCTTAGTTAGGCAAAATTAACATCAAAATGTCCACACTACTGAAAACATTATACAGATTTAATGCAGTCACCATCAAAATACCAATTACATTCTTCACAGAAGTAGAATAAAAAATTATTTGGAAGAGAAAGAGATCCAGAATAGCCAAAACATTCCTGAGCAAGAAGAGGAATGCTGGAAGCATCATAATACTGGACCTCAAATTATACTATAGAGTTACATAGTAAAAAGCAAAACAAAACAACAAAAACAGCACGGAACTGCCACTGATAAAAATACTGAGGTGCCATAAGAAATTAAGCATGCTCAGAAGTGGGTGGGCAAGGCAAACTGTACTTCTGCCAGAAAGTGTGTTACCAAGCCTGGCTAGCAAATGCACCTGAGTGGGCAGTCACCTGCTTTTATACCTAACACACCACTCCCCCTTGACCTGATGGGAGGAGCTTGGGATTACACTCTACATGATTAGCTAATTTAAAATTGGGGTGAGCAAAGGGAAGGGCTATACTTAAAATGGCTACAATTGGATCTGATATCCCAATAAAGGTTAAATACTATATTCTGACAATGGACCACCAAACTTTTTATTTCTTACAAGTTTCCACCTTTTTCTTTTTTACCTTTTGGTTTCATTTTTATTTTTGTTTGTGTACCCTTTGGTATTGCCATCTATCCTAGATATATTACTTTTTGAGGTGGGAATTACCATGGTAATGAGTTTTTCCCCTTTTTAGCAGTTTAGATAGCCATGCTAGTGATTAGGAGCAGTTAGTAAGGTCCTTCCCAGCTGGGTTGAAGCTTGTATTCTTTTAGGTCTTGATTGAAATCAAGTTGCCATGCTGGAAGTGATGAATTGCAAACTCCAGAAGAGGAGTCTGAGCAGCAGTTAATAATAATCATATCAGCAAAAGTAAAGAAGCACAGTTAGGCCTTAAGTTGACTCAGGAAAAAAAAAAACTTGTGACTCTGATAGAACTTTTTGTGATATTTATTAGGCACTTCTGTATAAAACTATTCCTTTATGACCTCCCAGGTTTTGCTTTTTGGAGGACTGACACAAATGTACATCTCAAGTAAAGGAACCATTGTCTTTATCTTTTAAATGTCCATGTGTGGCTGTGCATTTTTTATACTCTCTTGATATGTGTTTAAGACCAAGTTGGTCAAAATTGAGTTTTTTTCTATCTACTGTTAGAGTCAGCTGATATTTGTTAGGGATAATCTTGTGAACTTATAAAAAGCCTCTTGGCTCCTTCAGATTTTACTCTACCAGTTGTGCCATCTGCCAGTATGAGTCAGAAACTTGCTGACCGCAATTGGTTTCCCTTGGAAGCTTCAGGGACATTTCCCTCTCCAATGACCCTCCTCTTTGCGAATGTACACTGGTTGGCTTCCTGTTCTCAAGAGTCCTCTTGATCCCCCTGTTGGGAGGTCAGGTGACTCACCAGAGTTGCCAGGCCCTTAGAGAAGTCCCATTATTCTCTGATTATTGGCTGACCTAAGAGGAAGGGCCAAACTGTTGGCAATTTTTTCTTGGCCCTTTTACTTCTTTCTCTTTGGTTTCCAAGCTTTGGTTTTATACACAAGCAAGTCAGGGGCTCAGGCTGTGGCTCAGTGGTAGAGTGCTTACCTGGCACATGTGAGGCACTGGGTTTGATCCTCGGTACCACATAAAAATAAAATAAAATATATTGTGTCTACCTACAACTAAAAAAAATACATTAAAAAACCATAAGCAGGTCAGTTTCACTGGTAACTTTAATGTCTATAACTTTATAGTTACCCCTTTCATTTAACTGGGGTTATATTAGTACTGAAAGCCAGCCTTATATCCTATTTTGTCATATAGATTATGGCGTATTATCTCAAACTAATTCAGATTTTTCTTTAAAACTTTAATTAACAGGCAAAAGTTATACAGTTCTATGAGGAAAATACAAAATAAATTAACAAGATCAAAAACATATTCAGTTTGCATAATAGCTTTGAACCAAGCAACATAATTTCTATAATAACACTAATATATATTTGATGTCTATTTTGCCTCCATATAGACACATAAATTTATCAACTCAATCACATATGAGATACTTTACAATTTTACTTTCTTTTTAAAACTCTCTACAATCTTACATATCCTTCATAATTCACCTACACCTTCACTTAGTTTTGTACTATATCCCCTATTTATTTTGAGATCACAATAATCTTTACAAAAAAAATATATCTTTTGAACATAACTTTAGGTAAACTTTAAGTCTTGCCTACTTTGGAGTCATCCTAACATGGAGTAGGGTGAGAGGCAAAACCTTATCTCAGGTAAGGCAGAGTTCTTGCAAACAATACTATATAACATTAAATCTGAAACATGAATCAAATAAAAACTAAGGGAGCTCCTAATTTTCTTTTTTGTGGCAGAAGTGGCAAAAGGCCTTCATGTTTTATAATGTCAACCTTTAAACAAATGAGGCTACTATTATCTCTTAAAATACATTTAAATTTCACCCCAGTGTAAAAAAGTAACACAAAATTTTATATACATATATTATTGATAACAGATTATCTCTATCCAGTTACAGAACATTAAATGACATAAATAAATGCCTAATTACATTTTCTATTTCTATATAAATCTGAAGGAGATTACCACTACAGACCACTTAAGCTTGGAGAATGCCAGTTTTGTAAAGTGATTTTCCTAGGCTTTTAGATATCTATATATCTCTAGTCATATGTATTTAGGATATCTGGCAAAGCAGACTCAAATCATGTTCTGAAAAATTGTGCAGAAGAGAATGGATCACCATTAATGCCTCTCCTTTAAGGGGAATATATTCATATTCTCTCTCTCTTTCTCTCTCTCTCTCTCTCTCTCTCTCTCTCTCTATATATATATATATATATATATATATATATATATATATATATATATGCATATATTTGTGTGTGTATTTTTTTATTTGTTTGTTTTTCCCTTCCTGGAACAAGTTATTTCCTCTTTAAACAAAATTTTGATTAAGATAACATTGATCACTTTTCTCAGGGTCCCTTTGGCCCAAATGACCTTACTCACTTTTAGTATTCCTGCAGTGGAGCAGGCTTTGTTTTCTTTTCCTGGAGGCACTTGCAAGTAAAATTGTTGCTCTTTGGGTGAGAATATTATCTGTACATTTAGTTTACATAACAGAACTTACCCCGAGAGAGAGAGAGACAGTCTGGCATATATAAGAACAAAAGAAAACAAAGAACAAAACCATACCTCGGTACGGTGCTGGGGATATAGCTCAGTTGGTAGAGTGCTTAACTCACATGCACCAGGCCCTGGGTTCAGTTCCCAACACCACAAAAACAAACAAACAAAAAACATGCATCAATTTTCCCCCCAAGTTGCATTCAAGAGGTTAGAGCATAGGATATTGTAATGCCATCAACTTTAAATGAGTTCCCCACTGTCAATTTTACCCCAAAACTTCTTTTGGGCCATTTTGTTTTCACTAGGCATATTAATATTCAGTGGAGGAGGCCCTTTCCATTCTTTTCTTTACACTTCCTGTAGATTCCTTTGCAAAGGCTGCCAAAAAACATAAGCTAGTTTGTGTTCCTCATAGGCATTATATACTGTAAAAGCACTATCAACTGGTTGTAAGGGCACTTCTGTCCAAGGAAGGTTACATTGACCATAAAGAGACTGTTAGGGACCTTTATACTGAAATCAGCATGGCCAAGACATAGATGCCTGTATACATGGGGACTCCAGGAGGCCCTTGTATTTCAGCTCTATGGGCAACAGGCAGGACTCCACCAGCAAGTGTCCCCTGGCCAAATGGTGCATCTTGCCATCTCTTAAAAAGAGGAGACCATTTTTGTCCCCATGTCATAATCTAATAGTGCTTGAACCCATAGATTTGTCTTTTGTGACTGGCAGTTTTTGCCCCCCCCCCTGAATATGATAGCATAGTTAATCAGTAGGCACTCAGGGTAATGAGCCCCATTTTTTTTTCAGATGTAAAGGTTACCTTGTGAGGTTAGGCATTTCCAGTTAATTCCTTTGTTCCAGAGTGGTGGGAAAATGGAAGTGGGGGTGGAACCAAATGGAGGTTACAGAAAATTCAGACTCAAGACTAAAAGGACATAGTCAATTAGACAGTTATGGGCCAAGCCAACAGCCTTGGAACCCTCCCAATGCTTGTGCAATATAGATTTCCACCATTAGCTCCAATATTTTCTTAATATCTGTTTAGCATGGACTCTGATCAATTCCTGTGTCCAGAAGCCATGAAACCTCTTGTTAGGTTCCCCTTCACATCACAGGACTTTAATCTTCTCTCAAACAAATATTACTCCTTTTTAATAGATGAAATACTTTACTCTTTTTACAATACTTTAATCAATACACCGCTGAAACTTTTTGTATGCATATAGAATTACACCTGTTAGAATTTTAACCCTTAGTAACCTTGCTTTTAGGTTAAGACCCAGAAACGAGCAATCTTAAACCTTGTTTTTAAAGTTACGAATTTATAAAAACACATTTAATAGACCCCAGTACATATTATGGAATTCAAGAAGCCAAGAGTACTTGAATTTATACTTAGTTTATATTTTAGTATCTTAACTTTGCAAATTAATCAGATGTTCCCTTTAACAAATATATTTATGAAGATTAATCCCATTTAAATTGAAACTAATTTGTCCATTTCTATCTTAGATTGCCCATGTAAACCAAGATATCAAAAAAGAGCAGTTAACACTTTAAGTCAGTTATTCCTACCAAATAAAAATTTTTATTTAAGTCATGTGAACTGAAAGACACAGAAATCCATTCATTAAACTTATATGTACTCATTTATCTGTAATCCAGTATTGATATAAGGTACATGATATAGACAAAAGCACATATATAGATGTGATGTATTATACACAGGTTAAAATAGAGCCTGTCACAGATTTTCATAGTATGATCCAGACCTGAAAAACACCTGTACAGGTGGGGACATTAGAAATAGTCTGTCAGACACTTCTCAGAGGAGGACATACAATCAATCAACAAGTACATGAAAAAATGCTCACCATCTCTAGCAGTCAGAGAAATGCAAATCAAAACCACCCTAAGATACCACCTCATTCCAGTAAGATTGGCAGCCATTCTGAAGTCAAACAACAACAAGTGCTGGCGAGAATGTGGGGAAAAGGGTACACTTGTACATTGCTGGTGGGACTGCAAATTGGTGCTGCCAATTTGGAAAGCAGTATGGAGATTCCTGGAAAAGCTGGGAATGGAATCACCATTTCAGCTATTGCCTTTCTCGGACTATTCCCTGAAGACCTTAAAAGAGCGTACTTTAGGGATACTGCCACATCGATGTTCATAGCATTCACAATAGCTAGACTGTGGAACCAACCCAGATGCCCTTCAATAGATGAATGGATTAAAAAATGTGGCATTTATACACCATGGAGTATTACTCTGCACTAAAAAATGACAAAATCATGGCATTTGCAGGGAAATGGATGGCATTAGAGCAGATTATGCTAAGTGAAGCTAGCCAATCCCTAAAAAACAAATGCCAAATGTCTTCTTTGATATAAGGAGAGCAACTAAGAACAGAGCAGGGAGGAAGAGCATGAGGAAAAGATTAACATTAAACTGGGATAAGAGGTGGGAGGGAAAGGGAGAGAGAAGGGAAATTGCATGGAAATGGAAGGAGACCCTTATTGTTATACAAAATTACATATAAGAGGATATGAGGGGAAAGGGAAAAAAAACAAGGGAGAGAATTGAATTACAGCAGATGGGGTAGAGAGAGAAGATGGGAGGGGAGAGGAGGGGGGATAGTAGAGGATAGGAAAGGTAGCAGAATGCAACAGTCACTAGTATGGCATTATGTAAAAACATGGATGTGTAACCGATGTGATTCTGCAATCTGTATATGGGGTAAAAAATGGGAGTTCATAACCCAATTGAATCATATGTATGAAATATGATATGTCAAGAGCTTTGTAATGTTTTGAACAACCAATAAAAAAAAAGAAATAGTCTGTCAGCCATGGTGGATGCTGAAATCAAAGGACCAGGTGGCCACTTGCCCTCCTTGAGGACAGATTTACTACCACTGTCACTACTGTTTATTTTAGGATTCTTCAAAGGAAAAGAAGGTTTTATATGAGATATTTCCATTATGCTTCCCTATCTCTAGGCCTAGAATTTTTGTTTTGTTTTGTTTTTTTGCCACTACAAAAGGCTCCAGTAATTTAGTTTCTCCCTGTGTACTCAAGTCTCCCCCTTACTTTTGTTTTTGAGATTGCAAATTTGTTCAACCAGCCTGAAAGGTAGTATGGAGATTCCTTACAAAGCTGGGAATGGAACTGCCACATTACCTAGTTATTCCTCTCCTTGTCTCAAAGGTTTAAAATCAGCATGCTATAGGGATACAGGCTATCCGTATAAGCTATGGAACCAGCCCAAGTGCTCGTCAACAGATGAATGGATAAAGTAAATTTGGTATATATATACAAAGGAGTTTTACTTGGTCATAAAGAAGAATGAAATATGGGATTTGCTGGGAAATGGATGGAACTGTAGAATGTCATGCAAAGTGAAATAAGACAGACCCAGAAAGTCAAGAGTTGAATGTTTTCTTTCATTTGTGGAAGGTAGACCAAGATAAGAAAAAAGAAAAAGAGGGAAAGGATCCATCCAAAATAGAAATCAATAGAGTAGGGAAGGGAATTATGGGGGAGGTGGAGGGAGAGGAAAATGGAAGAAACAGTGAAAGGAATCTGGGTCTGACCAAACTTTCCTATGTACATATATGAATATACCAAAGAATTTCACTTTTAAGTGTACCTATAAATCACTATTTTTTTAAATATATAAATAAATAGAAGAGAGATCAGTACAGTAGAGGAAAGGGAATGGGAAGGGAGGGAGAGGGGAAGTACTGGGGACTGAAATGGAGCAAATGCTATGCCATGATTGTATAATTATGAACCCCAATGTTAACTATAATGTGCTAATAAAAATGAATGATTTATTTTATGAATATTATTAATATATCTCTAGAATAGTGCTGTCCAATGCAATTGCCATTAGCCATATGAAATTTAAATAAATTAAAATTGAACATAACGGAAAATTCTGATCCCTGACCTCACTTGTAGCTAGTGGCTACCATATTGAACAGGGGAGTGGACAGTTCTATTCTAGAAGATGGTATAGCTAATAGTATAGTCAAACCACACAGATTAAATAGCTTTAACATCCCTTAATTTCTTTGTATAGTTGAATCAGGAGTATTGCTTTTAATTTCCTAAGGGACATTTAAGGACAAACTTGAAGTGAATTTTGGCTTATGAAATCTTCTCATGATCTACTGTACTGACTTAATTGTAAATAAATAATGAGAACCTTACACACATTTTTACATGCCATTATTTCACATTAGAACCTGTAATAATCTCCATTATTACACATTGTAATCTATAACAATCTTCCAGTAAATGTCAGTTGCCTAGACATTTAAATTCCCATTGTATTTGTGGTAAAACTTCTCTTTTTATTCATTACCAATACAAAATGTGGTTATTTATACTGTTGTGTTAGAATGAAGGACAATGATCAGGTGTACATGGTGACTAGCACAGTGTTTGACACTGTGTTGAATTAATGGAGACAACCTACTCTGTTGTCAGATGGCCTTCTTATGATCTTCAGCCTTTGTTTTTGACTTCTTCCAGTCTAGTTGCTCCATATAGAATTGAACTTTTTTTCTTCATAGTAGTATCCATTCATATTTTTCTTCATAGTAGTATCCATTCAGATACTCAAAGACTGTTTTTAGTTAACTTTTAAGTCTTCTTTCTTCTAAGCTAAATATTCTGTGGTTCAATCAGATATCCTTGCTTTCTTGTGCTTAGCCAAAATAGGCCATAGTGCAACTCTATGGATCTCCATTTGTTTTTGAAACTGTGAAGCACCAACTTGTTTGTTACATAATCTTTCTAGAATTAGTAGAATGTTACCTCCCCCCCCCTTTTTTTTGCTATGATTCTGAATTGAACTAGAGATTCTAGAATGTTTTCCAAGCTAAAGTTAGAATCATATAAGTTGTTTAAGGAAAGCAGGCTCTCAGTTTCAGATATTTTCAAAAACCAAACCAAGTGTTGACCAGTGCCTGTTACCATATTGTGATTGGGCAAGGAATGGGGGGTGGGGGGGAAGAGAGAGAGGGGGGGAGGGAGGGAGGGAGAGGGGGAGGGGGAGGGAGAGGGAAAGTGGGAGGGAAAATCTGTAGTAGGAAACTAAGTAATATTTAGCTATTTCTTGGTTGTCTGGATGTGCAATTGCAAGCTGCTTTGTGTGTTGTGTTCTGGTTAAATCCCAGACCACTGTTCTTATCACTTTCTCATGTAACCCATTTCTGACTTAAGTCTACTCATATCTAATTAGATATACAAGGTGTTTTTGAGAACTATTTAAAATGTTTGCCCCATTATTCTTAGTAATTTTTCATATTATTATTATAATCAACAAATTATATGCTTTATTTTCTGTGAGATACCTTTCCAGCAGATTAATTCAAACTGATTATTTTTAATCAAGCAATAATATATTTATTAGTACCTGCTATATACCAGGTACTATTTTAGGGGTTGAGTATATAGTAGTGAGTAAAACAAAGGGATTCATAATTTAAAATAAATAATTTCATTCTAAAGGGAACCTAAGAAATTAAAAACATTATCAGTTGACTTTTAACTTTAAGCACTTAATATGCTAAGGGCCTAAAATGTCAGATGTTAATTTTTGAGGCACAGGAATGGATAAGCCCTATCTAAAAGAAAAATTTTCACACTGCTTTTGGAAGTGCAAGAATTTGTCTATTGTATTTGATACATAGTAAAAAACCTTATTATACTAAATATTGTTGAGGATATTTTCATACATTATTGGTAGGAATGCAAATTGTTATTTAACTTTTTGGCAATATGATGAAAATGTATTGGCATTCAAAAGTATGTACTTCTTTGTTACACCTGTATATTTTCTACTTCTATAAACAATTTATTTAATAAATATTCTGAAATTATCATAAATGTATATGTACTAGACTCCTCATCACAGTACTATGCATTGCAGCAAAAAATTGGAAACAATTTTAAGTGAACAACAACAAAAATTGGTCAAATAGATTCTGATGCATTGAAAATCCATACTGTATTTAAAATGAATATCACTTTATTCATTGACATGAAATGATGAAAGAAGCAGGTTCTCCAGTATAGCTTAAGAATTAATGAGAATTTTGGAACATAGAGAAAAGTGAAGAAATATGAGAAAATCTTTCTGGAATGTATTTAGTTGATGAATAAGGACTTGGTAATAGGCAGACAACTTGTTATTTTCCTTAAAAGTGAGCCCTTTTAATTTTGAGAAATGTGGAATTGAACCTTCCAATTTTATAGAAATATGTGCTGGGTGATTTGTATAAGCCAGCTCACAATTAAAGGCAAGAGGGCATATGCAGTCTCAAAAGAAAAATCAATCTTTTAAATGTTAGGTGCCTATATCTAGACCTTATATGGAGTTGGGAAGAAGAATGGAAGGTGAATTTGAAGAACTTTGAGACTGTGAGAAGTAGAAGATTTACATTTACAGATTTTCCTTTTTGGCTTACAGTGAAGATTGTTGAAAAACATAAAAATCAAAGTTTATATTAAGAAATGGATGAATTCATAGTAAATACTGTGGATGAATTTCCCCTTTTCTGTTGCTTAAACTCAATAGATTTTATGAAAGTCTAAAAAATAGTCTCTTACTGACACCAATAATGGCTGCAACTACTTTGTGATGCTTTACTTACATTAATCTTTGTAGACTCAATTTTACTGATGAGAAAACTAAACCTAAGAGGTTAAATAATTGACATTTGATCACACAATTAGTAGTTGGCAGAGCTGAGACTGGAATTCTAATTTATCTGATTCCTGAACCTATATTTTTTTAAACTGCTATCTTATATGTTGTCTTATTTTCTAGGAAACATGAGCAGACAAATTCATTTAGGATTAGGAGTGAGCATGTATGGGGTGTTTTAGATTGTTAACTATATTAACTTTGGGAATTGAGTAGCAGAGATTATGGGATATTTCCATATGTTAGATGTCATTTTAGATATGGTGCACAGGTATTACATAAAGTAATAGCTATGAAAATCTAGCATCTCTCTTATTGAGGAAAGAATTTTAATTCTTGTAGATTGTAAATTTGTGCTGAAGTCTAAGGTTATAAGGAAAGGGAGTGAATGCAGTCTATGTTAACATTAAGTGAAGGTTGTAGTAATTTGTTATAGGTCTTTATTTGTGTTTTTTTTTATTGGCCAGAATATTCAATTCTTTAATGATATAGGAAACAAATAGTTAAGAATAATATATTCACTATAAGTTGAAATCAGAAATGAAACTTAATAGAAACAAAGGCAAAATCTTGATATAGATCAAAAACCTATCTTTTTGAGTATAGGATGAATGACATAGTTTGGTTACTGCCTATGGGAACAGTATTTGGGAGAAAAATCGGAAGTTCAGTATGAGTCAGTAGTATGGTATGGCTACAAAACAAAAACAAATGCCCACATAGACTTAGGTTGTTATCTAGACCTGGGGAGGTTTATGTCTCACTGTATTCTAAATATAGCAGAAAATGCCTGAAATAATGTGTCAATTTTCATTTCTCATATATTAAAGTGTGTATAGACAAAGTGGGACCCTTTCAGAACAGAAAATCAGTATTACTAAGGACTTTGAAAGCTTATTTTTGAAAGAATCAAATAGGGGATATTTTTCTAGGGAAGAAAAGATCTATGTATGATTTGATATCTTCAGATATCAAATTACTTATTATATATATATACTTATATTTTTTCTCAAGGGACCAAAAGCTATGTTGTGACTTACTTAATAAACCATAGAAGTCTCTGTTTAGCTTAACGTTAGTAGAAATTTTTAGCAATCAGAATTGTTTAAAAAGGAGTTTGTGAATTTTTCAGTTATTCAACCACACATAGCTAAGATGATCACTTGCTGAGGATGCAGTTAGTATTTCAACAGTGAGAGATATCACATGACAGTTTTGTGAGGCTTATAAATGTTTCATGCAATATTGACTGTGTAAGTGGACTAGATATCTCTTTGAGTTTCTTTGCAACCCTAAAATTTTATCCTTCTATTATACTATAAAGGCAACTACTAAACAGTGTTTCCATCAAAAGAACACTCTCATCCTTGCATTAGTAATATTATCAATACTTTGAATTCTCAAATTTTATGAGCTTTTGTTTTGCTAACCCTAAAATTTGCTCATTTTTCTCTGTGATAATGATAAAGTATATTAGGACACATTAGGATAAATATGTAAGAGATACCATCTTGTAGGTGTGTGAGTGGTGGCAGTGCAAGTTTTTTGCTGTCATATTCCTGTTTCAATTTATGAATGTCAGTTGGGATGGTAGTACTGTCCAGTTTGAAATAGGATCCAAGGGATAAGATCTGTTTTGGCTTAGATATGAGGTATCCCTCAGAAGCTCATGCCTGAGACAATGCAAGAATGTTCAGAGGTAGAATGATTGGGTTATAAAAACCTTAATCAGTGCATTAATCCACTGAGAGGGATTAGCCGAGTGGTAACTCTTGGCATGTAGTGTGTGGCTGGAGAAGGTGGGTTCCCAGAGGTGTGATTTTTGGGTATATATTTTGTCCACAGTGAGCCAAGCTTAGTCTCTTTCTGCTTCCTGGTTGTCATGTTCTAAGCTGCTTTCCAACACCATGCCCTTCTGCCTTCATGTTCTCCATCATCTTGGGCCCAGAGCAATGGAGTTGGCCTTCTGTAGACTTCTAAAACTGTGAGCCCCAGATAAACTTTTCCTCCTCTACGTTGTTCTTGTCAGGTCGTTTGGTCATAGTGGAAAAAAGCTGACTAAAATAGGATCCATCTTCTTGGGTAGGAGTTGATGAAGGCTGTACATATTTGTCTGGGCATCAGGTAGAAGGCTGGTATTAAGAGAAGGGACCTATTCCTTGCAGAGAATTAGAATACAAACCAGAATGCTAGAATAAAACAAGTGTGAATATGGAAGATTGCAGCTACTATGTGCAGGGATGTCAAGGGGAACCACTATATAAGTAATTTTTGGTTTTTAACCATTGCCGAAGAAAACACACCCAAAATGCTGCCAAGGATTTCTGTGACTTAGGAACCAGGATGGGGCTCAGTTTGAAGGTTGTTGGAGATCTATAGGTTATGTAGGGGGCATAAGGATAAGCTGGGAAGAGATTGACCTTGTATATAACATTGAATATGAACTCAAAGTACCAGACTATCTTGATTTTTTCAATTCTGGTGAGAGAACATCTGATGAAATATGAAGTTAGTGAACAGATTTGGAATATGTAACTAAATTTATAATGGAGCCAATCAGGAGGAAAAAACCTACCTATTAAACCTTTGCTTTTGTCATATTCAGTAGCAGAAAAATTGCTACTTGTCCAATTCTAGATATGAGAGGCAATCAGAATATACAGTGAGTGCCTGAGGGTGCCTTTTTGGGGGGTTAAATATAACTTTGCATCATTAGCTTATGTGGGAAAAAATCCCATTATGACAGCAAATCGGATCTAATCTGGCACTCCCTCTGCTACAATTATATAAAATATGGTGGAAACTTGTCAAAGCTTTCAGTGAGAAATGAGGCTACTGATGCTTGGCAGCCCCCTTTTGAGCACACTGAAAAATCATGTTGCTTAGCTACAGCCTTTGGCTGATTTAGAAAGCTTTAACTGACTGTATTATACAAGAGTTAAACTCCATTCCTTGATATCCTTTTCCCACTCAAAGAAGCCTTATTTACCACCATGATTTTTAAAAATATCTTTATGAGGCCATTTATGTGTATTAATCTAGACCAGGTTTGGATTTATCATTGTTTTCCCTCCCCAGGGCTTATACACTTATACACTTGAGGGAACAAGTGGGTGGTTTATAATTCAAGCAGAACATAAAGTATTGAGATAGCTTGAAAATTCTTTGCAATCAAAATAATGTACAATGCCTATATCAGTTTTTATTTTTTGGTCGTTTTAAGTTGTTGTATTTTCCCTTCACCTTTAGCTGATCATAGTTTGAATTGTTATTGTGTGTAGAGTTTGTATTTTGAAATATTAAAATATTATAGATAATCATTAAATCTATAATATTTTAATATTTCAAAATACAAACTCATATACAGGTATATGGAGAGGTATAGAGAACAGTGAATTTAATTGAAGAAACAGGAATAAGAGTAGGGTTGGAACTAGAACAAAAAGCCTTTGAAAATAGAGGGATTGTATGAAAAAACAAAAAGAATAATAAATGGAGAAAATTTACAGTAATTATTTCATGTGAGGTAGAAAAGTATATAAAGAGAAAAATGTTTGATAGACTATTTCAATGGGGTGAAAACACTGAAGGACTCCTAAGAATGGAGCTGGGGGGACTCTAAGAGGCTTTTAATTCATGCCCTGTCTTCAGGAAGGATTATCTTTACACTGTTCTAAATATGTGGATATCCACTTTATTTTTATAGCTCTTCAGGAAAGAGAACTCTCCCTCAGCAATGCTTTCTATTATCTCACCATAATTATTGTAATGAAGTGAAGCCATGACCTAATCTTGATTATGTAATTATTTCAGTAGATTTTACTATTGGCTTGTCAGTACAATCTGTTTTGTGCATGCAAAGCCGTTTTCCTCTGCTGGTGCTTATAATTCCATTATCACCTGGAGGAAATTCTGTAGAGTTGATTTTTATTTACATTGGAAATAGGATAATGGATAATTGTCTCACAGGCTTGGCTTTATTATAATTCTCATTCTGTTGAAGCCCAGAATTCATAGATTTACAAACTAAACAACGCTATTTATAACTGTTCTTTTGCTTGTCTGAAAAATCACCTTCATCTGCTACCTTTTAAAATATATTTGTCTAATGTAGTCATTTTCAAAGCATAGTCCTGGGACCCCTGGGAGTCTTCAAGATGCTGTCAAGTAAATCTGTGAAGTTAAAATGATTTTCACAATAATTCAAAGGTATTTTATTTGCCTTTTGAACTCTTCTATCTCTTCTGGGTGTACAGAGGTTACAAGGTGTGATAGAGAAACAGATTGAATACAGAAAGAGAGAAGAATCTGGCAGTCTTGTAATTACAAGAGACATTAAAGAGATTTGCAGAAATGTAAAACAATGATATTCTTCTTGCTATTTGGTTTTTTGAAAATAGCTTTATTCAAACTAATATTTTTGAAATTTTATATTTTAATACATAAGATGGTAAATATTAGTGGTATGAGTCACATAAATCAAAGCTTTGGAATACTCAATGATTCTTAAGAACCTAAAGGAGTTTCAAGACTAAAATATTTGCAAGATCTGATCTAGTGAGCTCTTCAGCTGTGTTTCTGATATTTATTCTATATCCTGTCTCCTGTGTTTTCTCTCTTTTCCTTACTTTGATTATTCTGCGAAAAGATCTTTACTACCCATCTTCTCTCCCAATCATTCCAATCTCAGACCCCACTGAACTCTGAGGGCAGTGTCATTGGAATTTTTTTCAATGACATAAGAACAATAATCACATTAGTTAAAATAACAATCTAAAGTAAATGTAGTTTGATGTGTCTTTTTACTACAGTGGACCCATTACAGATAAAAATATTCCTGTGTTATTTCAGTTACTATGTAGTTTGAATGAAAAAGATACTTTTTAGTATATTCATTTATTTAATCTGCACTGGGGATTGAACCCAAAGGTGTGTTACTACTTAATCACATCCCCAGGTCTTTTTGATTTTTTGAGACAGGGTCTCATTGAGTTTCCCAGGGTCTTGATAAATTGTTGAAGTTGCCTTGAACTTGAGATCCTTCTGCCCCAGTCTCCCGAGATGCTTGGGATTACAGGTGTATACCAACATATCGAGTTTAGAATTTTTATTTTGACTTCATGTTTTAAATAAATTTGATGAAAATACTAGAGGATGGAATATACTGTATTTTACTCCTCAAATTATTCATATTGTATCTTATATGTATATTAAAAATCTCTTACATTCTAAGGCATGTAAAACTGTATAGAATATTCTGTCATTTTAAATATGTGTAAAGAACAATGTATCTGTTAAGCTAGTGCTGTTTATTAATAACTTCAATATTTGATTACTAGTCAGATGGCCTATTCAGGTAATGCCTCAAAAGTGTTCTGAAGATTGGTCTGAAATTTTATACCTATCATTTGGTAATCTGGTCAGCAGCTAATAAATTTTTGTTTTTAACAAGCAATCGTGAATTTAGTGGGTTTTTTGTTGTTGTAGGTATACAGTCAAGACATTCTTAGGACCAAATGAATACTATGCATATGTGCAGAAAGGAAAATAAGTTTGGTATTTTATTCTTTTGTTGAAATAGTCTACAGATTCAGGCATTTTTTTAAAAAATTAAGTGAAAGATATCACAGTGTTTTCTTTAAATAGTTGTAATAACTGATTGGTAGCTACACACTGATATTTTTGCCCCTGCCAAATGAGGTACATGTTGGAGCTAAGGGTGGGTTAGGTATAGGGATGAGTAGAAATAAAATGCTGCACCTTTTCTCCTTGGTCAGAGTAAATTAGGTCTTGAACCACTGTGTGTGGTAGCACAGTCTCTCTGATGGCAGTGTTAGCTTCCTCCCCGCCCCCCATATCCAGTGTTCTTGTTGAGTTTACCAGTATTTCATGAATCCATTTTCTTCTTATTCTTATTATAGCTGACTTGGTTCTCAACCAAATCATTTTTTTGCTTGGACTTTTTTTTTCTTTCATAACTTTAATGATTTAAAAAATTATGTATAAGTTTTTATAGCATAATGTGTTGACAGAGTTGTATCTTATGAAGTGGTTACTGTAGTCAAACAAAACAACATATTTATTTTTCTTGTGGCAAGAGCACCTACAATCTACTCTTAGATTGTTTGAATTTGTGCAGTATTCTCTGTCTTCAGTTTTATTCCTCTTTAATTCATCACTTGTATTGCTGTCAGTGAAAATTTTTTAAAAACACTGATGATGATTGTATTGTGCTGATTTCTTTCTTGATAAAGTGTTGCTTAATGCAGTCAAAAGTGCTGGTATGTGTTCAGACTGCCCATGTTTTTTAGCCTTTTTGTGCCTCAATTTTCTGTAATTAAGGACAAGTCTATGTTGTACGTAAAATACTTTGTTGGTACATTATTTATAAATGTTAGCTATTCTCCACAGCACATTGTGAGCTTAAAACTAGTACTTATTTATAATTGTTTGTATTGATCTTATATACTGTACTATAATTTCCATAAAGGCAGAAACCACATCTTTGTTTCTACCACTGAATTCAGGTACTATAACAATGTCTATAATAAAGGTGCTTCATAGATATTTGTTTTGGTTTTCTAAATCTAAATTCCAACTCTGTGTATAATACCCAGCTACCTACTTTCAATGATTCTACCTACTCTCCCTTGTCTTTCTGAATTTATTTGAACATGCTCTTCCTTTGGAATAACACATTATTTCCCACTTCAGCCACCTGATAGGGTTCCTGCTTACCCTCTGAAGAAGGGTACACTTCTGTGACCTCTTGGTGGCCAGTTTATTGCTTGAGACAAACAAATGATTGTTTCCACAATCATTTTATTGTTTGCCACAATTATTGCATACATGTTTTATTGTAACACCTATAATACTGTACTAAACTTTTTTATCATAATTAATTACAATAACTTCATTTATTGGGTGTTTTCCCTTTCATTTTGTGTTATGTGTAGGCCTATGTGCACATACTCATGAACACATATATGTGTAGAGTTGTATTTATTCCTCAAACCAGTCCTAGAAAATACCTGTCATTATTCCAGTTTTACATCTGAGGAATCTTGGGTTCATAAAAATTAAGAAATTAATATAGATTACATATCAAATAAGAATTTTGATCAGTTGCTGGTACCAGAGTGCCCAAAGGCAAGGCTGTGACCTAATCATACATCTCATGGGAAAGGCTGTTCTTGTGGTTTAAGTTCTTATGTAATATCATATTAATGCAATAGAATATCTTTTATTCTCATTGGTTTCATCACTATTTCACACCCATCAGAGGTTTAGGTGAATTTGACCTTGGTCTGCCAGGTATTCCCATCTTCTTTCAGGAATGGAAGATTCTAGGTAAAGTCTTTTTACTCTTGAAGATTCCTAGTATCTGAAAACCTTCTTGGATATTTAGATTCTAGGTCTGATTTTAATTTTCTTTGTGTTTTACTTCATTTAAGTCATTGAAAGCAGCTCCAATTAAAGATGAATAGAAGTTCAATTAAAATTAATGGTTATAATTCTTATTAGGAAACTTCTATTATCATAATACTATAATCAACTACTGTTATTTTAGAATCACATAAAAACTCTGAATATGCCATAATGACTTAGTTATATGCTTTAGTTTCTTTTGTTTTGTGAGAGATGCATTTTTGTAAAAAAGGAATAAAGAATTCAGAGTAGGTGGCTATACAAATTAGTGATTATTCTCAATTCATCATTGTCAAGTGTTTTTGTCATTTATCTAGATTTGAAAGAATGAATGAATGATACTTTAAAGTACTGCGTCTCTCTTTTTGACATGTAAATGATGAGCTTTACAAATACTATTTATCTAAATCCATCTAAATCCTCCTCCACAACCAAACTACCAAATTAAAAAAATTAGCTTATGTTCTTGACATCAGGTTTTGAAGTGTATATAAGTGTGTACTTGGAAAACCTTACTTCATTAATTTCAGCCTTCTGTTTCTTTCTCTCCTTTTCTTTACTCCTCTCCCTCCTTTTCTTTCCTTTCCCTTACTTTTTAAAAATTTCCTTGTCTCTTCTATTTTCTTCCTTTCCCTCTCCTCTCTTCTGATTTCTTCCTTTTTTGCTTTTCTATCTTGTTTTTCTTTCCGTTTTTTAAAAAAATCTTTATCTTTACTACTTCCAAGAAAGAGAAATGAAAACTAGATGCTCTAATTTACACTAAGTGCTGAACTGTGAAATGGCACAATTTGGGCCAAGATCCTAGGAATCCCAAGCATTCCTGAAATAATGGTTGAATGTTTTTAAAAGAATGATTGTACTTTTAATATCTGTTAATGGATAGAATAACACAATAAATTCCCAATTGCATATCACTAATCACAGCAGTTTTATATATACTTGAAAAATAGGACATAAATGGTCAAGATTTTAAAATTTGAACTAAAATGATTATATGGTATAGTTTCTTGAGGTTTTTTTTGATAGTTTATGACAGCTGCATGACTCCATGGAGGATTATGAACTGTGATTATGCACTATTTCCAGAGAGTTTGTGATTTACTTTGTGGCTCATCTAGTTCTGCTTTAAAAATGACATGTAAGACTTCAACCAATCAAACAAAATCAAGAATGGATTAGAAAATAGGATTTATTTCCATGGAAGCCATACCAAATGCCAATGCAAAGAATCTTCCTTAAGCCTAGTTATTTGCCCTAATAAAATGATCAAATTTGGTCTGTTCTTCAGTACCCCATGATTAGAATATATTCTACTAAATTTTTGTACACATTTAGCATCACATATTTTATAGGCATTATTTGTATGAAGATTAAAGAAATCTGATAAGTTGTTATGATTAACTTTTCCTGGTTGGTAAATACTGACCTATATTTTCTCAACTAGAGAAGATATAAATGAATAATTTGTAGAGCTCACTCATCTTGCTTATGTCTATGTGCCAATAAATTATAAAATATTTTCTAGAGTTTTAAATACTGGGTATATTATAATCAGCTATAATAAAATTTTGTTTCTAATTGGAGAAAGGAATATTTAAATGTTCTTCCTCTTCCACTTATTTTTGTATTATTTTTCCAACCTCAAGTTTCAGTGGAGTGTGTGATTTGTAAATAAATCTACCAATTCAGTAACTGTACTTTTCATAGTTGATTGCATAACTTAAAATTTTACTTTTACAAAGTTCTCTCAAAATTACAAAATTGACACTAATTCATTATCATTTTTTAAAAAACAAAGATGTAAAGCAAAATAAAATAAAAAGTTATCTTACACATTTTCTGATTTCCTCCATTAGTCTCAAATTTCACCATTTCCACAACCTCTCTAATATTGGATGAGAGTTTTGTTTTTCAATTTGATGGATAAAATATGTACTCATTTATTGATTCAGTTTTGATTTCTCTAATAAATAATAAGATTAAACATGTGTATGTATATATTTACATTATACTAAATAAGCAACTCTGTGAATATAATGAAAGCATATCTGGATAGGATTACAAATATACCTAAAATTTCCCAGTTATGATAGTACCCCTTTTTTAGTACTGGGGATTAAAACCAGGGGCCTTACCCACTGAACAACACTCCCAGCCCTTAAAAAAAATATTTTATTTAGAGATAGGTCCTCACTGAGTTGCTTAGGCCTCACTAAATTGCTGAGCCTGGCTTTAAACTCATGATCCTCTTGCCTCAGCCTCCCAACCTTCTGGGATTGTAGGCATGTGCCAACATTCCCAGGCCCAGTCATGCTGTCTCTAAGTCTGGAAATTAAGTTTGGAGAAACAGAGGAATGGAAATAAAATGGTATGCTAGCAAAATATAAAGCAGGGTTGACTCCTATTTATTTGGATATGTTTTCATTTTTCTATTATCTAAGGCTAATAGAGATCTGTTTTTTTCACTGGTGAACACCATTACTTGAATCTTTGCAGCCAAAGGTGGATATCAAGCGATTTAAATATTTTGGATACTTCTTGTGCCAGTTATAAATTTATAGTTCAAATTTATACCCCTTTGTCCTTTCTTGTGATGTTGGAGCTGAGCCCTGCAAACATTTCCCTTTTGCCAGCTGGGATATGATAAGCTTCTAAGTAGATGATGTTTAAAGAGATACTTCTTGAAGAAGAGGATTTTCCAAAATGTTTTTTCATTTTTTTCTGATGATGAGTTGCAGCCTGTGGCATGTGAGATAGTGACTCACTCTTTCCTATGGGTTTTGAAGGCACTCATGGGCAACTGGGGCAGACAGTGGATTCACATTATAGAGAGTTTCACCAACATTCACAAAGACCTCTTCTCCCTTCTTTGTGTATTTTGTAGTATTTTCATTCTGGAACAGATGAAGTTTTTCTTTGTCATAGCTCATTTAACATTCCCTTCTATGAATTATATCAACTCTGTAATTTCTTGGAATTACAGTGACTTTGGCCTTCCTGAATTCTCAGTTCCATCTTTTCAATTCAGGGAAATTATGTGATTTATATTCCCTGTGCTTAGGCCTCAAAAGTCTCTGCATGCAGTGAACTAGGGAAATCATAGGTCTTCGCCCTTTTCTCCTTCTCCCAGAGATTAGTCTCCTGATTTTCTGCATTCAAATATTTTACATCCCTCCCCTTTCCCCAAGTGTTGTTTATTTAACAAAGTACAGCAAATCTAGTCTTTGTTACTCTGTCAGGGTTGGAGTGGAAGTCTATTTCTGTTCTTTTAAATAACCAATTAAATAGCATTATGTTAATATTTTTTAAAAGTGCTATGCACATTAACATACATGTTTATGCCATTGCATCTGCTTACCACTTTTTTTTCACTATATTAAACTGGAAAAGACTTCTCTGGAAAAGAAGAAGTCAAATTATCACTGCTTGCAGATGCTGTGATACTCTACTTAGAAGATACAAAAAGCTCAACCAGAAGACTGTTAAAGCTAATACAAAATTAAGCCAAGTAGCAAATTACAAAATCATCATATGAAAATTAATAGTTTTCCCTTACATTAGCAATGAATCTCTTGAGAAATCAGAAAAACAATCCCATTCAGAATAGCCTTAAGAATAAATCTAACCAAGGAGGTGAAAGACTGCTACAATGAAAAATATAGGAAATTGAAAAAAAAAATCAAAGAAGACAAAAGAAGATGGAAGGGCCTCTCATGATCATGAATAAGCAGAACTAGTATGTTAAAATGGCCATACTACCAAAGAAATACAAATCAATACAATCTCCATTAAAATACCAAAGACTTTCTTCACAAAACTAGTCAAAACAATTCTAAGCGAAATAAAGCATTGCTAGAAGCATATCTGACTTCAAATTGTACTGCAGTGTTTCAGTAACAAAAACTGCATTGATATTGTCATGAAAACAGACCCACAAACCACTGGTGTAAAATAGAAGATGCAAAGTCAAATCCACATATCTACAGTTACCCAATCTTTGAAGAGGTGCCAAAAACATATAGTGAAAAAAGGCCTCTAATAAATGGTACTGGGAAAACTGGCTATCCATATGTGAAAGAAAGATTCTTATCTCTTAATCCTGCATAAAAATCAACTCCAAGTGGATCAACAATCTAGGAATTAGACCAGAAACTATGAAACTTCTAGAAGAAAATCTAGAGTCAATACTCTAACATATAGGTGCAGGCAATGACCTCCTCAATATGACCCCTAAAGCTCAAGAAATAATGCCAAGAGCTAATAAAAGGAATGGTATCAAATTAAAAAGTCTTTTACATAGCAAAGGAAACAGTGTGAAGAAAGAATTTACAGAATGGGAGAAAATCTTCTGACGGAGGATTAATATCCAGAATAAAGAACTCAAAAATACTTTACACCAAAACAAAAGCAAAAACAAAGAAACAAACCCCAAATAAAACCCACCCAATTAATAAATAGATATTTCTCAAATGAAGAAATACAAATGGCCAACAGATACTTGAAAAAATGTTCAACACCATTAGCAATTAGGGAAATGCAAATCAAAGCTACCTGAGAATTCATCTCACTCCAATCAGAATGGCAGCCATCAAGAATACAAACAATAAATGCTGGAGAGGATGTGGAAGGAAAGGAACACTTTTACACTGTTGGTGGGATTTTAAATTGGTATATCACTATGGGAATTAAGAACTAAGTGTGTTCCTCAAAATGCTAGGAGTTGAATCAGCATATGACTTCGATATACTGATCCTCACTATTTATCATAAAGAATTGAAGCAATCATACTACAGCAATACATGCATACTCATGTTTATAACAGCAAAATTCACAAGAGCCAAACTATGTACTAGCCTACATATCTGTCATGGATGAATTGATAAAGAAAATGTCATATATAGCAGCTTTATTAAAAAATGAAATTATTATCATTGCAGGATAATGGATGCAACTTTATGGTTATGTGAAATAAGCATTATGGTTAAGTGAAATAAGCCAAACTCAGAGAGTCAGGATCATATGATTTCTCTCATATGTGAAACTATAATGCACCAATAAAAAATACTGCAACAAAAAAGAAATTACCAAACTATTTTCCACAGTAGATGTATCATTTAACATTTCCACCAGCCATGTATAAGGGTTCTAGTTGCCTACATTCTCTTCAGTCCTTGCTATTGTCTGTCTTTTACACTCATATTAGTGGATTTGAAGTTATATCTCATTGTGGCTTTAATTTTAAGTGTATCCTTATGAATCTTTGAGAAACTGAAAAATAAAATTTATTTACAATGTTTAGTCTTTTGATCCAGGAACAGGGTTCTCCACATATTTATATACTTTTACATCATTCAGAAAATTATTATAATTTACTTGATTTATTTCAATATTTGGCTATTCTGGTGAATTGGAGGATTTGTTCCAATGCAAAGTAAGTAGATATCCAGTTTCCTAGTTTGTATAGATTCCTTGTTTCTAAGACAGGGACTAAACAGTATAGGAGTAAAAAGGTGTTTGAGCAATCATTTATAGATTGCTGATTGTCATATCCATCGGTTTTGAACTTAGTTGAAATCCCTTCATTGATACTAGCACTAACGTGGTTGTCAGTTCTAGTTTTAGTTGTCTTATTTTCTGTGTCTTCAGGGACACTCTAATAAGAATTTATAAATGGCAACATGGACCTTCACCAAATGTCATTGTGAACTGAATTTATTTTCTTCCATTCTGGGCACAGTATTCCAGACAGATCCAGTCATCCAAGAATACTGTCATACCATGTGTATTTGCTCTATTTTTTATAGTGATGTCTTGACATATTTGATTTTGCTAAATGTTTTCCTCAAGCCAAGAACTGCTAGGTCTTTGTTACTCCCCTGCTTTACCAACTCAGTAAAATGTTTTATGGACTTTTGGGAGATATCCATGATCCAAACTAATACACATAGATTATTATTAATATTCCTCTATCTTTCCACCTATGTATATAATACATAGTATTATCTACTTCATAGTTTTAAGAAGATCATTTATTCAGTGATAGATGTTTATTTATTTTACACTAGTTACATGTGACTAAGTTTAAAATTAATTCAGATAAAATAAAATGAAAGTTTAATTTCTAAGCTGTGGTGGTTTATTTCAAGTGTGTATGGCCACGTATGGTTAGTGAGTCTCTAATGTATGGGACAGAACAGAAATGGACATTTCCTTTATTGGGGAAAGTTCTATTGCACGTGCTGACATATTGGTATTTACTAATTGCTTGATTCTGGTCTGAGACATTAAAAATACTGTGTTAAACAAAAAAAGCCAATAATATATGTCAGGCACTTAAAACTATAATAATTAGCATTTGATATATTTTAAATTTTAATTATCACTATTATCTGTTGAATACTGACTTTTGATAGCATATAAAATACCAGAACTATAGAGATTTAAAAAGTTAGTGTAATACACAGTTTATATCTTCTAAGGTTCACAATCTGGTGGAAATAGAAAATCTATCTTAATAATACAAGATAAAAAGCCAAAAAAAAAATTACTTCAGATTTCCAAGGGCGTCGATTAGTCACTTGGGATTGAAATTACTAATAGAGTATTTTATATCCAAGTCAAGGTTATATCATTCCATTCAAATGAATTGATATCATAAGTGTCAAATAAGTGCTCTCAGTGTTCCAAAGTGTTCACTTTTGACTGAGGTGCTTAGGAAAGACCTCTGGACTTAGTTCTTTAAGAACAGGAAGAATTTTGATTAGAAATGTATGTGTTTTAGTCTGCTTTCTGTTGCTAAAACAAATTATCTGAGGCCGCATAATTTATAAATAACAGAGGCTTACTTAGCGCATACTAAGTTCAAGAACATGGCACTGACATCTTTTGATTTTGGTGAGAGACAAGTATTGTTCCATGCATGATGAAAAAATGGGAAGAAAAGTGTGTGTGTGTGGAAGAAATCACACTGAGAAAGGAAGCAAAAGACCAAGCTGAGAAAGCCAAACTTGCTTCATAACAACCTACTTGAAGTAAATATCACACCCTCACTGTAACTACATTTATTCTTATGTGCTTAGTACCTAGTGTGCCTGGTGCACTGTCTGCTGAAAGAGTGAATGGTTGGTTTATGAAATTAGGGTGAAAGAAATAAGCAGACGTTTATATCTTGTACTTTGTGCTAGGTTTATATGCCATAAGACATAGGAACTTTTCAGATATCCAAACCAAAATTTAGTACAAGAATTGATAAATTGGTAAATATTTACTAATTGTGAGTAGACCTGTCTTTCAGATGAAATTTCTTAAAATTCTTTACTTATGAGCCAACGTTTACATTGATGAAGACACTCAGCCATTTGGACAAACTTTCTCAATGGTTTATTTTCTTATTACTTGTTGCTAGTATGTTGATTAAGTGGACATATTTCCTTAAAATGGATCTTTTTTATTTTTAATAAGAATGTGGAGAAAGTGATGAGTACTGAGAATAATTGGATTATGACTACTTTTGATGTTAAGGACATTTCTAGAGGAGTGTTTGTTTTTCTATATAATTTTTAACTAACCTATTATTCAGAGCTGAATGTTTACTTTTATATTGAATAAAATAATAATACTTTTCTGCTTTTTAAAATCTTGTTATATGGTTTACTGGACTTCAATAAACAGAATGTACAACTAATTTTTTGACTTTGATACTTCTTATGGCACTGGGATAGTTGCTGGCTGATTAAAATAAACTTTTCTGTACCTAGACTCATTGAGACAAACAAACCAAGGGAGGCATTTTTAAGCATTTTGCACTTAATAAATAGTAAAGTATCTATCCTCAGTATATCCTTAACAAATACTGATAAATGAGTAAATGAATGATTTGAATAAATGAAATGTTTATATAGACTACACATGGCATTTTTTTCTGAGTAAATTACCAATTCAAAAGATTTCTCACTGGCCATATGGGTTTGTGGAATTTGAAGGGAAACACACAAAAAAAGTAAGCAGCAGCTGTCGATAACATAAAACAACCTAGGACATACTTAGGGCAATTAATCCACAGATGTAGAGAAACCTGGCAGTAGTAGGTGAATCTTCATTACATTAAATAGTATCAGAAGCTAGATGGATGGAGTGTACCTGATGCTGATATAGAATAAAATTTCAAAATCTGAACAGTAGAAAAGCTGGCCATTAATTTCATGGAAAATATGTAACCATTAATTAGAATCATAGACTTTAAAAACCTTACAAATAGAAATGAATTTATACAAACAAACAAAAGCTTCAGTATTTTCTGAGTGATTGAATTCCTTGGAAAAAACTAATTTGGTTGTAAGGTTTGTCTCTATAGTTCTTGATTTCCTTTTACTCTACTGATAGATGAATGAAAGCAGTATGTGGAAGTCAACTAGGGAAAAAGACATCATTTATTAGAACTGTTAACAGAAACTTTTTTGGATAAACTCTCATGCATTCTCCTTATTAGATATCTTTGTTCACTTGGTTGGAAACATTTTAGATTTAGACTGAATTTTCCTTTACTTAAGATTAATAACACAATAATGTATACAAGAAAAATTATTCTATTAACTTAATAACTTTTGGATGTACTCTCTCCCCTTTTTATTTTGATCATTTTTGTCAATGAAATAAGAGTTATTGGAGTCTTGCTGCTATATTCAGGGAATCTCAGAGAAAATATATTGTGTGGTCTGTTTTAAGACTCATTAAAATAGAAATAAATTCAATAAGTATACATGTTTTCTTCATTGTATTCCCCAGAAATTAGCTAGTATCCAACTTGTTAATCCACTAGATACCTAGTTCTTGGCCACACCAAATCTGGAATTCACTGTCCTGGTAACATGGCAGGTTCCAGGCCATAGTTCATAAAACTGAAGTTGAGACAGAAGACAGAGTATCAATGAGTTCCTGTTACTGTTAGATCAAGTATAATGTTGTTATTATGACCCTCAAGGCCATCCATATTTTTTTATCCAATTTAGCTAATCTCCCTTCCTATACCTTCTTCTCAAGATACACTGTTTCTCCAATATGTTCCACTATTCCTTTTTCTAGCTCTTTTTAGTTATTGGGTTCAACTTGCCTAGAATTTTTACTCATTCTGGTTAAATTTACCAGTTCTTCAAAAACCTATTACCTCAATGATTAATAGGAGCAAACTATATTTTGATCTAAAGTGGAGGGAATATTCTATTTTATGCTGCTCACTTTACTCTTTAATCATGCATTCTTTTTGTAACTTACTGCATGTGTTTCAGAGTCCACCTCAAATGGATATTTTTGGAAGACCTTTCCTAAATTACCTATCCCTTATGTGAAGTTCTTGAGCAAAAGAGTCAAATTTAGTCAAATGCCTATGAATCTATGTCTTTCTCCACTTCTGCTCATTCTTCCAAACTAGTTTAGATATCAACTACTCTGTGAAAACAGTTTGATCCCGAAGGAATATTACTTTAACATAAGTTGTCATAGTACTTCTTAGCACTTTTTCTTTTTCTTTTTTTTTGATGTTCTTTCAGATTTATTGACTTTTTTTTAAATTGGTTGTTCAAAACATTACAAAGCTCTTGACATATCATGTTTCATACATTAGATTCAAGTTGGTTATGAACTCCCATTTTTACCCCAAATACAGATTGCAGAATCACATCTGTTACACGTCCACATTTTTACATAATGCCCTATTAGTAACTGTTGTATTCTGCTACCTTTCCTATCCCCTACTATCCCCTCTCCCCTCCCATCTTCTCTCTCTACCCCATCTACTGTATTTCATTTCTCTCTTTGTTTATTTTCCCATTCCCCTCACAACCTCTTATGTGTAATTTTGTATAACAATGAGGGTCTCCCTCCATTACCATGCAATTTCCCTTTTCTCTCCCATTCCCTCCCACCTAGTGTATCTGTTTAATGTTGATCTTTTCTTCCTGCTCTTCCTCCCTGCTCTGTTCTTAGTTGTTCTCATTATATCAAAGAAGACATTTGGTATTTGTTTTTTAGGGATTGGCTAGCTTCACTAAGCATAATCTGCTCTAGTGCCATCCATTTCCCTGCAAATTCCATGATTTTGTCATTTTTTAGTGCAGAGTAATACTCCATGGTGTATAAATGCCACATTTTTTTATCCATTCATCTATTGAAGGGCATCTGGGTTGGTTCCACAGTCTAGCAATTGTGAATTGTGCTGCTATGAACATCGATGTGGCAGTATCCCTGTAGTAGGCTCTTTTAAGGTCTTCAGGGAATAGTCCCAGAAGGGCAATAGCTGGGTCAAATGGTGGTTCCATTCCCAGCTTTCCCAGGAATCTCCATACTGCTTTCCAAATTGGCTGCACCAGTTTGCAATCCCACCAGCAATGTACAAGAGTACCCTTTTCCCCACATTCTTGCCAGCACTTGTTGTTGTTTGACTTCATAATGGCTGCCAATCTTACTGGAGTGAGATGGTACCTTAGGGTGGTTTGCATTTCTCTGACTGCTAGAGATGGTGAGCATTTTTTCATGTACTTGTTGATTGATTGTATGTCCTCCTCTGAGAAGTGTCTGTTCAGGTCTTTGGCCCATTTGTTGATTGGGTTGTTTGTTTTCTTATTGTTTAATTTTTTGAGTTCTTTGTATACTCTGGATATTAGGGCTGTATCTGAAGTGTGAGAAGTAAAAATTTGTTCCCATGATGTAGGCTCCTTATTTACCTCTCTTATTGTTTCTCTTGCTGAGAAAAAACTTTTCAGTTTAAGTAAGTCCCATTTATTGATTCTTGTTATTAACTCTTGTGCTATGGGTGTCCTATTAAGGAATTTGGAACCCGACCCCACAATATGTAGATCGGAGCCAACTTTTTCTTCTATCAGACGTAGAGTCTCTGATTTGATATCTAGCTCCTTGATCCACTTTGAGTTAACTTTTGTGCATGGCGAGAGGAGGGGATTCAGTTTCATTTTGTTGCAAATGGATTTCCAGTTTTCCCAGCACCATTTGTTGAAGATGCTATCCTTCCTCCATTGCATGCTTTTAGCTCCTTTATCAAATATAAGATAGTTGTAGCTTTGTGGATTAGTCTCTGTGTCCTCTATTCTGTACCATTGGTCCACCCGCCTGTTTTGGTACCAGTATCATGCTGTCTTTTTTACTATTGCTCTGTAATATAGTTTGAAATCTGGTATCCCTATACCGCCTGATTCACGTTTCCTGCTTAGAATTGCTTTTGCTATTCTGGGTCTTTTATTTTTCCATATGAATTTCATGATTGCTTTATCTATTTCTACAAGAAATGCCATTGGGATTTTGATTGGGATTGCATTAAACCTATAGAGAACTTTTGGTAGTATCTCCATTTTGATGATGTTAGTTCTGCCTATCCATGAACAGTTTATATTTTTCCATCTTCTAAGATCTTCTTCTACTTCTCTTTTTAGGGTTTTGTAGTTTTCATTGTATAACTCTTTCACCTCTTTTGTTAGGTTGATTCCCAAGTATTTTATTTTTTTTGAGGATATTGTGAATGGAGTGTTTTTCCTCATTTCCATTTCAGAAGTTTTGTTGCTGATATACAGAAATGCCTTTGATTTATGCGTGTTGATTTTATATCCTGCCACTTTGCTGAATTCATTTATTAGTTCTAGTAGTTTTTTTGTAGACCCTTTTGGGTCTTCTAGGTATAGGATCATATCATCTGCAAATAGTGATAATTTAAGTTCTTCTTTTCCTATTTTTATGCCTTTAATTTCTTTCCTCTGTCTAATTGCTCTGGCCAGTGTTTCGAGAACTATATTGAATAGAAGTGGTGATAGAGGGCATCCCTGTCTTGTTCCAGATTTTAGGGGGAATGCCTTCAATTTTTCTCCATTGAGAATGATGCTAGCCTGAGGCTTGGCATAAATAGCTTTTACAATGTCGAGGTAAGTTCCTGTTATCCCTAGTTTTTCTAGTGTTTTGAACATAAAGGGATGCTGTACTTTGTCGAATGCTTTTTCTGCATCTATTGAGATGATCATATGGTTCTTATCTTTAAGTCTATTGATGTGGTGAATAACATTTATTGATTTCCGTATATTGAACCATCCTTGCATCCCAGGGATGAATCCTACTTGATCATGGTGTACAATTTTTTTGATGTGCCTTTGTATCCGATTCGCCAGAATTTTATTGAGGATTTTTGCATCTAGGTTCATCAGAGATATTGGTCTGTAGTTTTCTTTCTTTGAGGTGTCTTTGTCTAGTTTTGGAATCAGGGTGATGTTGGCCTCATAGAATGAAGTTGTCAGAGCTCCCTCTTTTTCTATTTCCGGAAATAACTTGAAAAGTATTGGTATTAATTCTTCTTTAAAGGTTTTGTAAAACTCTGCTGTATACCCATCCGGTCCTGGGCTTTTCTTGGTTGGAAGTCTTTTGATTGCTTCTTCTATTTCATCTATTGATATTGGTCTGTTTAAGTTGTGGGTATCCTCCTGACTCAGTCTGGGCAAATCATATGACTTAAGGAATTTATCGCTGTCTTCACTATCTTCTATTTTATTGGAATATAGGTTTTCAAAATAATTTCTAATTGTCTTCTGTATTTCTGTAATGTCTGTTGTAATATTGCCTTTTTCATCCCGTATGTTAGTAATTTGAGTTCTCTCTCTTCTTCTCTTCGTTAGCATGGCTAGGGGCCTGTCGATCTTATTTATTTTTTCAAAGAACCAACTTTTAGTTTTGTTAATTTTTTCAATAGTTTCTTTTGTTTCAGTTTCATTGATTTCCGCTCTGATTTTAATTATTTCTTGCCTTCTGCTACAATTGCTGTTGTTTTGCTCTTCCTTTTCTAGGTCTTTGAGATGAAGTGTGAGCTCATTTATTTGTTGGTTTTTTCTTTTTTTGAGGTATGACCTCCAGGCGATGAATTTCCCTCTTAAAACTGCTTTCATTGTGTCCCATAGATTCCGATATGTTGTGTCTATATTTTCATTTATCTCTAGGAATTTTTTGATTTCCTCTTTTATGTCTTCTGTAACCCATTGATCATTCAGTAACATATTGTTAATTTTCCATGTGATGTAGGATTTTTCCTTCCTTCTTTTATCGTTGATTTACAGTTTCATTCCATTATGATCAGATAAAATGCATGGTATTATCTCCACCCCTGTATATTTACTGAGGGATGCCCTATGGCATAATATATGGTCTATTTTTGAGAAAGATCCATGTGCTGTTGAGAAAAAAGTATAGCCACTTGATGTTGGATGATATATTCTATATATGTCAGTTAAGTCTAGGTTGTTGATTGTGATATTGAGTTCTATAGTTTCTTTATTCAACTTTTGTTTGGAAGAATTGTCCAATGGTGAGAGAGGTGTGTTGAAGTCACCCATAATTATTGTGTTGTGGTCTATATGATTCTTGAACTTGAGGAGAATTTCTTTTATGAACGTCGCAGCACCATTATTTGGTACATAAATATTGATAATTGTTATGTCTTGTTGGTGAATGGTTCCTTTTAACAGTATATAATGACCTTCCTTATTCCTTTTGATTAATTTAGTCTTGAAGTCGATTTTATTCGATATGAGGATGGCCACTCCTGCCTGCTTACGAGGACCGTGTGCGTGGTATATTTTTTCCCAACCTTTCACCTTCAGCCTGTGTATGTCTTTTCCAATCAGATGTGTCTCCTGGAGGCAGCATATTGTTGGATTTGTTTTTTTAATCCATGTTACCAGCCTATGTTGCTTTATTAGAGGGTTTAAGCCATTAACGTTTAGAGTTACTATTGATGTATGGTTTGTACTTCCAGCCATGTTTGATTATTTATCTTCTTTTAGTTTATTTCTCCAAGATTAGCTTTCCCCCAGCCCTCTGACTTTATAAAGGCACTTCCCACTGAAGGTTTTGGTCATTGTTTTTCATTTCTTCCTCATGTAATGTTTTGCTCAAAATGCTTTGCAATGCTGGTTTTCTGGCTACAAATTCTTTCAGCTTTTGTTTATCATGAAAGATTTTTATTTCGTTGTCGTACCTGAAGCTTAATTTTGCTGGATACAGAATTCTTGGTTGGCATCCATTGTCTTTCAGTGTTTGAAATACGTTGTTCCAGGATCTTCTCGCTTTCAGCGTCTGTGATTAAAAATCCGTTGTTAACCTTATTGGTTTACCCCTAAATGTAATCTGCCTCTTTTCTCTTGTAGCTTTTAATATTTTCTCTTTGTTCTGTATATTGGATATCTTCATAACAATGTGTCTTGGCGTTGGTCTACTGTGATTTTGTGTGCTCGGTGTCCTGTATGCATCTACAATTTGTATATCAGTTTCCTTTTTTATTTCTGGAAAGTTTTCTGTAATTATTTCATTCAGCAGGTTACTCATTCCCTTGGTATGAATCTCTGTGCCTTCTTCTATCCCAATGACTCGTAAGTTTGTTTTTTTTATGTTATCCCAAATCTCTTGGATGCTTTTCTCGTGATTTTTTACCAGCCTATCTGAGTTGGCTAGACTCTTTTCAAGATGATATATTTTGTCTTCATTATTTGACGTTCTGGCTTCTACTTGCTCCACTCTGTTGGTGATACTCTCGATTGAGTTTTTAATTTGGTTTATCGTTTCCTTCATTTCTAGAATTATTGTTTGATTTTTTTTTATAATATCCATCTCCTGATAAAGATGCTTAACTTCTTCTTTTATCTGTTTATGTTATTCATTTTCAATGTGGTCTTTAAGGTTCCTTTCCATCTGTCTAAGGTGTTCCTTGAGTTCTTTATATGGCCATTTTTCTGATGACTCTAGGTCCTCCTGAATATTTAGGCTGTCCTTCATTGTTTGTACTCCTTTTCTTCCTTGCTTTTTTATGCTCATGTTACTTCTTGTTCTGTTTGACTGCTGATTTACTGTTTACTCTTATAAATTTATTTGATGCTTGGGAGGAGAGATATTAGAAGGGAAGGGAAGAAGTAACTAAAGAGAATGAGTGTAGGCAGGTAGAATTCAAGAAAGGGGAAGTAAGAGAATTGAAAAGAAATGAAAAGACAAAAGAAAAAAGGTGAAAAGAAAGAAAGAAAAAACGAAAAATAAAAATTTAAAACCAATAAAAAAATTATAATGATAATAACAAAATGGAAATTAAAGTTTAAAAAATAATAGTAATAATAATAGAATAAAAAGAATTAAAAAAATTGAAAGCATTAATAAGAAAGTTAAAGAACAACAACTACATCAACAACAAAAAGTGAAATAAAAATAAAAATAAAAAAATACTAATAATAGTCATTAAAAAAAATAATAATAATAAATGCAGTCATAGAGCTCGATTAACTTCTCTTCCAGTAGGTGGAGCTATGCCCACTGGGCCAGGCTTCTCTTCTTGATAGGTGGGAACCAATCACTGTGCCTCAGCTCTTCTTCCCAGACTGTGCAGTTCTCCAATCCTGAGTGTCTAGGGCCTTCTCTTGTGGTTCCTCAATCCAGGCCCCACTCACCTGTGATGCTTACCACAATACTGGCTACACGCTGGGTCTACTGCTCCTGGGAGCCATGTTTCATGGATGCCTGGGCACACCCTTTCTGTTTGCCTCCCTCAGACCCTAAGTTTGTATGTCTTGGGGCTGAGGACCCCCAGCGAATTTGTTTGCCCTCAGGTGGCAACTCCCCTGGTAGCTGGTGCAAGGGACCTCTGATGTCAGCACTGGTGGAAGCGCTAGCCGGGATTTCTGCGCCGCTGGTCCCACGTCACTCCTGATTTCCTGGGTCTAGCTATGGTGCTCAGTTGGCTTTTACCTCTGTGAGTTCAGGTGGGCCAACTAATTATTTCAGTGGGATAATTAGTGCTGAGTCACGGGAAGCAGGCGGACCAGAGCTTGAATGCAGTTGATTCGTGCTCAGTGTGTGTTTTCTGAGGGGCCCAGACTGTACGCCCTAGCTCAACGTCGGCTCAGCATTGCCTAGTGATCCTGCGCAAACAGGCTTTAGATAGTTTACAGCTCCCTATGCCCGCGCAGTTGAAGAGGTCAGAGACTTGATCTCTCTGCGCCTGCCACCATGTTAGACCTCCTCAATGATATTCATGTTACCCTTACAGCTTCCTGGCATAAGCAAGATCTTGGGATTATACAAACTGCTACTTCTGTTTCCAGTCCAGTTTTCTAGAACTGAAACCCTGCTGCCGTCACCTCCACCTCTGGGTCACGCTCAGAGGCGCCATGCTTGTCTGCGTCCTTATCAGCGCCGCCGCGACCTCTGTCGCTCTTCGGCTCGGTGCCTGGCTCCCAGGGCCCAAGCGGCTGCTGCCACGGCTCTCCGGCCCCCTTCTCCAGAGCACGGGTCCCCTCGCAGGGGGATGCCGAACGACCCTAGAACAGGCTCTGCCCAAAGGTGCAGCGGGGAACAGGCGACCTCGGAGCTCGCGGCCGTGGTCCCGCCTTCGGAGGACAGGCCTCGGCATGCAGCCCAGTTCCAATCTCTAGATGCGGCAGCTGGACCATGTAGGCAGAGCCATCAAGACACCATGCAGAAAGCAAATGGCGGCTCCCTCGGAGTGGATTTTCGGCCCCGAAACCACAGCCCAGCCAACAATCCCAAACCACTAAGTCTCCCTGTATAGAAAATATTAAAAAAAAAAAAAAAAGGCGGGGTGTACTGAGCTTTCTTTGTCTCAGGTACTTACAATCTGCTGCTGATTACGCATTCAGCTTCTCTGCTGGGAGAGAAGTGAAAGAGGAAGCCGATGGGCGCAAAGCGCCCGCGGCTCTGAGCAGGAAAGCGTCCAGGAGCAAAGCGTCTCTCTTTCAATCTCTTTGTTTTTTCTGCTGCTTGGCAAGGTGGTCCGCTACAGATTAATGGTGAAAGGAGCTCTAACAAGCTGCGTGAAATCTCGATTAAAGCCGCTGCTCAGAGCACCACGCTCAGCACTTCAGCAACCCCCATACGCAGCGGTCATCTTCCACATCTCTTAGCACTTTTTCATAGCATAACTTTGTGTCTGTAATCCTTTTTTAAAATCATGCTCGTCTAGGTAGACTCTATGACTTGTTTATGATGTGTCCCCAGTGCCAGCCACAGATTTGGTGCCTGACACAAATGGTTAATCAATAAATTGTTTAATGAATGTTCAAAACTGAATCCTTCATCCCCAGTAAGATTAAGTTATATAAAGGTTTCTTTTATGTGGCTTTTATGTTTAGCATAGATTACTATATAAAGAAAATGTAATAATTATATGTTACCTGTTTCTATGTGACTCTAGTTAAATAAGGGAAATAAAAGGAACATTGGAGGAAACTTGATGGGCAGTAAATGTTCATAAGCATTCGGGGGACTGATTTTTCTTCCCCATGTCTAATAATTTTAGTCTCCCCCCACCCATTTAGAACAGGAGTCTTTTTTTCTATTCACATAATCATAGACATTTCTTGGTATAGTTATCTGGGTTTGAAAAAATAAACGCAGTTGCTAATCTCACAAGCAAAGACTCTAATGAATTTCTCCACTCTGCTATTATCACCACTCTCTTATTCATTTGGTAGCTGCTTCATATCTTTCTTTGTTTCTCAGTGATTTCATGGGATTTTGTGCTCCAGTTCTTGAGTAATATCAGAGATCTGTCAGGGCTGGAGCCACTACTTTTTCTTTATGTATTTTCTTTTGCCCATCATATTTTAAGACAGGAGCATCCTACATATGCTAGAATTGAAATTCTATAGTACTACCTATCTGAGTATAATTCATATTTTAGAATAAAATGGTGACATTCAACAAGATCAGGGAAGGTGTGCAGAAATCCAGAGGAATCTAGATGAATCCACTGTTAAATACCTCCTTATTTTATGTCTGCTTTGGGGATTGTACAATCCCCAAAGCAGATCTGAGTCCTTATTCTACATTTCAAGTTCAGCTTTGATATGTTAGACAGCTCTGTCTTCAGTTCTAAAACAGTGAGGCATTTGAGGAGTAGGGATATTAATGATTCCAACACCATCCTGGATGAATGTCGGAAGATCATGGACAAAAAATGATCAGTAGGGGATGGGGCTGTAGCTCAGTGGTAGAGCACTTGCCTCGCAGGTGTGAAGCACTGGATTTGAATCCTCAGCACCACATAAAAATAAAGCTATTGTGTCCATCTACAACTGAAAGGATATTTAAAAAAAAGATCAGTGAAGACAATTTGATGCTCTTCAGAGTGTAAATAGTTGCCATCTTAGGGTTCTTGTCTCTTTTTTTAAAAAATATTTTTTTAGTTGTGGATGGACACAATACTTTTATTTTTATGTGGTGCTGAGGATCAAACGCAGTGCCTCAAACATGCTAGGCAAGCACTCTACAACTGGGATACAACACAAGCCAGTGTCTTTACCTCTGAATACTTGAATGTTTTCTTATCCTAAAACCAATTAATTGATACTTAACCTTAATTATCCTAGATTTCTGGTTTATTTAACCAAACCTGCATATTTCTTTTGGGCCTTCTCTTGTCACTTGATTTTATTATTGCTACAATTTCTCAGAAAAACTGCAGTACACTCTATATTTGTTGGCTTCTTGGGCATTGCCTATCTTAGTCACTGTTTTGTATTTCTTCATCATCCTAAACTATTCTTTGTCCCCAATAGTAGTTCTGTCCATTGTTCCTAGAGAATTTAGAAGTATCTTCAAAAGCATCTTTAGGTGTTGGGGTACTTAAGGAAGTAAGGGAAGATCTCAAGGGGGGATCAGTGTATTGTTTATCAAACAACTTGTCCCCCACACTGAAGGGACCATTATAGGTCTAATTTTCAAGGATGACCCTGGTCATGACTTCTGTGTGTGAATGAATCACGAATTGACCAAAAAAAAATCCAATTAAAATATTAATGTGAAATAAACCCTATTTGCACCTTGGGGAAGAAACAAAATTTCATACCACCAGGCAGGGTGGCATACACATAAAATTCCAGCTACTTGCGAAGGTAAGGAAGGAGGATCATAAATTCAAGGCTAGTTTCAGCAATTTAGCAAGACTCTCAGTAACTTAGTAAGACCCTGTCTCAAAATAATAAAAAAAAAAACTGGGATGTAGCTCAGTGGTAAAGCACCCATGATTTCAAACCAGTACTAAAAAAATAAAATCTCATGAGGATCATGAGATCTGATTATTTCTATTAGCATATGAAATGCAGTGTTCAGTGAAGAAGAGAGGATTTTTTTTTAAAGCTGCATAATCAGTAACTTACAACCTGTTAACCTATTTCTGGAATATGACCCACTCTTCAAATAAAATTGAATTCCAGTTGATTTTTTTCATGTATGTTGGGTGGGATGTGGAGTGTAAGACTGTGATTATCAACCATGGTTTTTGATAGCTTGGGCAATCTCCCAGGTTGTGGTAAATTTTTGTTTTTAAACCTATAAATTTAAAAAAATTGCTTACTAAACACTTGCCACTGAATATTTTATTTTAATTTTTTAGTACTGGGGATTGAAACCATGGGTACTTTACCACTGAGCTATATCCCAGTTCTTTTTATTATTTTGAGACAGGGTCTTACTAAGTTACTGAGGGTCTTGCTAAATTGCTGAAACTAGCCTTGAATTTATGATCCTCCTTCCTTACCTTCCCAAGTAGCTGGAATTTTATGTGTATGCCACCCTGCCTGGTGGCATGAAACTTTGTTTTTTTTTTTTTGCACCCCAAGGTGCAAACAGGGTTTATTTCATTTTAATATTTTAACTGGATTTTTTTTTGGTCAAATAGGGAATTCTCTTTAAATAACCATCTCTCCTCCCTTGGTGTCTGGTCCAGGAACAAATGAGCAAATCTTCACATATCCAGGGGGCATGATGCTTAAAAGGGAGGGGTAGGCTTAGGAGCTGGCAGCAGGCTATGATCAGCACACTGGAGTTGGGGGCCATTCTTTCTAGGCCTACCCTGTAGCCTCCAAATGGCATGATGGGATGGACATGTGCTTTACGGCTCCAGGTGAGAAGCCCTTATAGGGGGAAGAGAGATTAGAAGGAAAAGAAATTCCAGAAATTCTAGCAAGGGAACTGAAGGACTTCTTTTCCAGCCGCAGTGGGCTTCCCCTGAAGCCACAAAACCCTGGAGGCTTATTGTAAAGCTCCTGAAGTCAGAAGTGGCAACAGAATGACCAAGGACAGAGAAGGCAGGCCTGGCTGAGTGGAATGTGGGCTGACAGGTGGGATAGTGGCCTTCCAGCACAGACCAGTGGAAGGAATGTGAGCAGGGTGTGGTAGGGTATTTTGGCCCACTAGGAAGACTGGCTGGTTTGATGGAGCTCACAAAGCTGAATACAGAATGGCTACCAGACGGAGAGGACAGACTGAAATAGGAGAGGTGGCCAGATACTGAAACAGGAACAAAGGGAATATCCCATTCTCCCAAGCACAGCCCCAGAAATGGTAAGAGGGGCACTGTGGGCTGATTTAGCTAGGAACTGGGGGGACACCTCTACAGAAGCCAGGGGCCTTGCCTTCCCACAACACTAGTTCCTGGTAACTTTTTACAATAGGACCTGGGGAAGAACAGGCCTCCCCCAGTCAGATGCAGTCCCATAAGGGAGTAGGAAAGGCCCATGAGGGTCGGGACAGGGAAGTGGGCAGGGTCTACTGAGTCTTCTTGTATTCTGAAGAGTAGTAGGGAGATGGTGGAGGCTAGCTTGTGGGCAGGTAGACATTGTGTGGGTTGCTTGGACTGTAATAGGTGATAGCAGCTGCCTCTGTGGCCTTGGCCTCAGTTGCAAGAGTGGAAGGGACATTAGGGCCTCTGACTAGAGCATGAGTCCCAGATATGGTGGTGGCAGGGACTGCATATATCCCATGGTGCCATGTATCATGGGAGATTTTGGATATAACTCAGGTGGGGGTGGTGGATAGGGGTACATTCCATTTGCAGGGCATACATTCCATTGGCCACTGGTGGGGAAAAGACATAGGCCCCACTGGGAATGTAAGGGTACCCATAAGCTCCATTGGGGGTACCCTCAAGCTATAGAGGCTTGAGATACTACCTGGAACATTCCCTGCTAAACCTGATGTGCCCCCTGCTGTGAAGGTCAACTTGTATAAAGCAGAGCCTTTCCAGCTACCTCCTCCTTCAGCCTCCACTAATTTTTAAACATATTCGCACCAAATACAGGCTGCTTGAGCTCATAGTCCTTCATGAGATAAAATGGCATTATGAAGGATTGCATGGCATCCTTCCCCTTGGATAGAAAGATGACCTGGTAAAGGGGTAAGGTAGATAGTGCACTTCTTGGTTCCTGTGGAGGCCTCTGGAATATTTTTCATGTAATTAAATGGAAGTTCCACACGATTGTAGGACATTAGGATACTCTCAGTATTGTTGACTATCACTCTTCCGTCCTTTGAGTTGTTCTTGTTGAGTGCCATAGCCTCTCCCATGAGACTTTTTTTTTTTTAAGAGTAGGAAAAGGTGCTTTAAATTGGTCCCACCATAGAGAATACTTTTTATTGAGGTATTGGAAATTATGTTTCCAACATAGTCAGCAGACCTGGGTTTTTTTTTTTTTTTTTTTGTAATTTTATTAAGAAAACTGAGAAGGATGGGAAGTGAAGCTAACTGTGAAATCAAGTCTGAATCTTGAAAACATCAAAGAACTATTTCAGATATAGCTAAAATTATGAAATGTTTTATAATAGTTAATTTTACATTAAGTTAGGCATGATTTGATAAGCATTATATAGTTGTTATTATAGAAGAAAGATATTCCAAAGCTAATTAGAACCTGTATTTTAATGTAGATATTTGTTTCTGTTTCAGTTCTTCCCGTTAGAATCAGACAGGGCTATTGTTGGTACAAACCTACTCTAAATTTTTGGAGGATTATTCCTTTAACAGAAATGGTGAATGAGTACCCTTAACCCCATTAAAGGCTTTAACAACCTCTGTCCTTTGGAAAAGCTCATTTACAGTAATTTCTAAGGGCTTGTTCTTTCTGAGTTAGTGGAAATGCCAAGTTTTGTATTGTAGAACACAAATCATAAAAATACAAATGTTATCTTTTAAGTTGATGACACTTTGGCAAAGGGGTGGGGAGAGAGACTTCACTATGTAGTAGAACCCAACAAATAATATTTCATTACCATTTCTTGGGCTGTATAAAATAGTTTTTTAAAAATTGGTTTAGTTCAATTTTTTAAAAGATATTTTTTAATTATTCATGGACGTAGTATCTTTATTTTGTTTATTTACTTTTATGTGGTTGAACCCAGTGCCTCACATGTGGGAGGCAAGCACTTTACCACTGAGCCACACCTCAGCCACCAGTTCAGTTCAAATTTTAAAAAATTTTATATTTTTTAGTTGTCAATGGATTTTTTACTGTATTTATTTTTATGTGGTGCTGAGGATCAAACCCAGGGCCTCATGTATGCCAAGCAAGCGCTCTACTACTGAGCCACAATCCCAACCCCAATTCAATGTACAATTTACTTTTAAAAAATAAAAATTATTTTAAAAACCAAAAAAAATATTTTTTCAAATATTCAATTAGAATTTCTGACTGAGAACCACTAAAGCTCTAATATTTACTGTTAGTTTAACTCAACAAATATGTGAAAGACTATGAGCTAGCTGACCATTATGGTGGATAGAACAATAAAAACATGGAACCTGCCCTTAAGGAGAATAACATCTTGGGTGTGGGGTTAAGGGAATATACACGGAGCAAACAGCACTTAGGCAATTAATGATTAGATACTAGGAGATCTAACTTTTAAAGCAATTAATGGTGACTCCTACATAAACAAAATAATTTTATAGAAATTAAATTGTTACTTCTTCATGCAAATGATTGACAAATGAGGATTTTGGGATGCAACACTTTGGCAAGCATGGGGTACTTTCCATTGTGCCTTCATTATGCTCTTAGATGTTATAGAATAGGCATTCCGGTCAGTATGATGGAATTGTATACATTTGTTAATAAGTGTTGAAGAGTGGCCTCCAAATGAACTGGTTATTCTGAAATCATTCCATTGGAAGACTCAGATATTTTATTGAGAGCTGGTGTTGTCTTTTAGCCAACTTGGAGATTTTGGGGAATGTGCAACAATATTAACAGAAAAGATCTGATTTGTTTTTCTCTAACATTGTTTCTAGCATTAAATGATATCATTATCCTCTTCTTAGGAATGTTATTTGCCCTCTAACTTCAGATGACAATTTGTTTTTTATTGAATTAAAATTTGATGGTATGTCAACTATATTATTAAATTATTGCCTTAAATACCTTTGAACACTGAACTTGGTTTTGAACAAAACTAATTTCTTTAACAAGTTATAGTGAATTTTCTTTTTTAAGAATGTAATTTAATTTCTTCTTTAGAATAGAGAAAGGGTCTCTCTTTGAACCTATTACTTATTGGACCTAATCCTAAGATGTATTGCATTTATGCTTATAAAAGCAATGAAAAATATTTTTCAAATTTATAGAAAGCTTGAATAAGGGGAACCCTAAATCTGGGAATCCACCTTCAACTCTAAAGAGATTGGAAGGAAATTGATTCTCAAGTGATAATTTCGCTCAGAATCTTCTTTGACATAGTTAGAGTATAATTATAGAAATTATATGATTTTTACAAGCCCACTGTGGAAAATATATTTGTAAGGTAATGACATCAGGTGTTCTGTCTCTGGGTTTCTGCTATTCTGGATGCTATTTTCATCAGTCTTTCCAGTTATGTAAATGACTCATATTCATTCTCTCTCTCTGCCCCACTTCTCCCCACCTCTTGTTCTTTTACTGAGAGCAATTTTAGCACTAACTGCTCCAAGTAGATAATTTTGACAAGGATGTCTTTTTTTTCCTCTCATATTCTCTTACAGCTTTCAGTATATCTGAGTTCATCTTTGTCCATCAAATCACCAGGTACCTAATGTATGGAAGATTAGAATGGCTGAGTTTTATTTCTTAAATGCTGTTATTAGTTTTATTTTGCCACATGACAAATTATCTCAAAGTTAATTGCTAAAAAATAATTTTGTTATCTCAGAGTTTATTAGTTCAGATGGAGAGTCTTTGGCTTAAGGTCTCTTGAGATCTAAAGATTTCAGTTAGGGCTATGGTTTTTTCAGGAGCTTGGAGTCCTCCTCAAAGTTCATAGTGGCTATTGGCAGAAATCACTTCCTTGTGGTTATATGACTGAGGTACCAGTTTTCTTGCTGGACATCAGCCAGGAGTTATGCTTAGCTTCTAGAGGCTGTCCTCAGGTCCTACCATGTATTTCTCTTACAACCTAGAGGCTTGCTTCCTCTAAAGTAGTGGGCGAATCTCTTCTCCTTTTGAATAACTCTTCACCAGATTAAGTCAGAACTATCCAGTATTATTTCTCTTTTGACTAAAAAAATCAACTTACTGGGGATTGCATCTAAAAAGTCCTCATCTTAGTCATGTCATATAACTTAATCATGGGAGTAAAATCTATCATTTTCACAGTCCTGTCCACACTCAAGGAGAGGGCATTATAAAGGGTGTTTGAAAAAGGGGGCAGGAATTTTGAGGACCAGCTTAGAATTATTTTTTCTACATATGCCATATCTTTTCAGAATGGGTTTCTGTTTTCAGCATTGGTTCAGAATTGAAGTATTGACTTGCTGGCCTGATTCCTCTGGCTAGAGTTTCAAGAATTATACTGAATAGAGGTGGTGAAAGTGGAAATCCTTATATCCTTGTCCTGTCCCTGATTTTAGAGAAAAATCTTTCAGTTTTTCTCTATGCAGTATGGTATTGGCTTTGAGTCTGTCATATAATGTTTAGGTAAGATGGCTTTATAATGTGTAGGTAAGTTCTTTTAGGCCTAGTTTCTCCATTGTTTTTAACATGAATATTTAACTGTTTTTTTTTAAATCAAAGACTCCTGCATCTTTTGAGATGGCCATATAGTTCTTGTTCTTAATTCTATTTTCGCGGTGAATTGCAATTATTGATTTGTGTATGTTGAACCAACCTTGTTTCACTGGGATGAAGCCCACTTGGTCATGTTTATTATCTTCTTAATATGTTTTTGAATGTGGCTTGCTAATATTTTATTAATGATTTTTTGTATCTATGCTCATCAGAGAGACTATTCTATGTTTTTTTTTCCCTTTAGAAAACTAATTCTATGAGGTACATCTAACTACCAGAACATTTTGTGCTCAGAGTCAGATAGAAAGATATAAGCCATTTAAGAGAAAACTGAGTAAGAAAGTGGCCATTCAGGTCACTTCATCACCCCTAGATAAAGCATTCACTTATTCATTTATGCATCCAACATACATTTAATATAGAACTTAATTGCATTATAGGCACCATAATGATTCTTATAATTTTGTTATTTAGCTTAAAAATAAAAATGCTTCAGTGCAATCAATGTTCATTGAACCAGGGACTTCTTTTAGCCTTTAAATTTGGCTGCTAGAATGATTTATTTCTCCCTTCCTTCATTCCTGTTTTTATCAAGAAGTATAGCATACATACAAATGAATGTATATAATACATGTTAATAGGATAAATAATAATAATAAAATAATAATAAAATGAAGACCTGTGTAAATACAATTCAGCTTCTAAAATAAATATTTTAAGTTTCATGTGGGTCTCTCCCAAAATACATGTTGTCTCTATCTACCAAGAAAACTACTCTAATTTTTAAGAACTTTTATAATCTTTTATTTTTTAAAATTATTTCTTACATACATGACAATAGTGGAGTGCATTACATTCATAATATAATCTTTAAAAAATAATTTCTTTGCCATATTTTATAGTTTTATTATATGTATTTACATCTTTAAATAATAAAAGTTTTAGTTTTGATGTTTCAAATATTTTATAAATGCAAATTTATATTTGTTTTACTTAATGTAAAGTTTTTGATATTGCAGTGGATATTCTTAGCTATTTTTTATTTATTCTATTTCAGTGTTGCATACTATTGTTTGACTATATACACTTTAATTTTTAATTCTGTGGTCAATGAATGCTTAGACTTTTCAGTTTCCATTTTCTGTTTTTTTTTTTTTTGTCAGAGGCATAGATTCAATAAACATCCTTGAAAATGTCTCACTGGTGCATGTATGAAGAATTCTAAGGAATAGAATTTCTTGGCTATAGAAGGTAGATATGATCTACTCTATTACCTAGTTCTAAAGTGTTTCCTAAAGTTTCTATATCAATTTGCACTCCTACCAGTAATTTTATGAGAGTTCCAGCGCTTAACCTTATCTGCAGCCCTTACTTAGCACTAACTATTTGACAAAAAAATGTTAGTCTGTTTGGACCTCTGTATAATTTGCGATAAACTGAGTGGTTTATGACCAACAGAAATGTATTTCTTGAAGTTCTAGAGGCTGAGATACACAAGATCAAGGTTATTAGCAGTTTCCATGTTTGATGAGGGCTCCCTCTTCTGGTTCACAGATGACACCTTCACCTGTGTCTTCATGTGGTAGAAGGCAAACAAATTCCCTTACAAAGGGCCTCTGTTAAAGGCACTAATCTCATTCAAGAGGGCTCCACCTTTATGACTAGTAACCTCCCAAAGGCCTTGTCTCTTGATACAATAACATTGGGAATATAGGTTTCAACATATGAATTTTAGGGAGGCACAAACATTTAGACCATAACAGTGGCGGTTGTAAAATAACATTTTAGGGGGGCTTAAATTTTTATTTGTTGAAATTAAATTGCTAATGAGATAAAGTGTTTATATGTATGATTATTTATCTTTAATGTTTCTGCTATGTGAAATACCTATTTTGTTTTATTTGTTTCTTTTGTGTTGCTTAGCCCATTGATTTGTGAGATTTTATTATATTTGAATTCTTTGATGATTTAATATAATGTAATATAATGAGGTGTTGACTTGCTGGCCTGATTTACTTTTTATTATGACTTATCTTATTTGATTCTTTTTATAGTGTCTTTGAGGAACTAAATTTTGTTATTATAGTCTTATAAAGTATTTCCTTTATGATCTGTGTTTCTTGTATCTTATTTAACAAATCTGTTCTTATCCCAAAATAATAGAAACATTTTCTTTTTAAAATTTTATTATTATTATTATTTTTGGTGGTGCAGGGGATTGAACTCATGGACTTGTGCATGCAAGATAAGAACTCTACCAACTGAGTTATATCCCCAGCCCCAATTGAAACATTTTCATAATTACTTTTATGAATTTGAAGTTTAACTTTCACATTTAAGTTCTTTATCCATTCAGAATTGATTTGTTATAACAGAATAGAGGAATTCAACTAATTTTTGTCAATTAAACTAATGGTAAGAACACTTTTTGTAAAGGACAGGACAAAAATTATTAAAGTAAGGGAGTATCTTTAATCTAATACCCTCTAGAAGAGATGTAGGCTTTGTCTTGTGTTCTCCTATGTAGCTGATTAAAACTCAGGATCTAGGTTTGAAATAATTGCTAGATCCCAAAGCAACTCCTAGTTCCCCTGCTATTTATTATTGTGGATTTGTGCTTAATTCTGGCCTCTAGGGTTCTCTTAATTTATTGTCAACTGAGCAAGGCATAAGAAAAAAATATAAAAATATTTCAATTAACATTTTTTTTGTTGTGGTCTGCCTGGAGATTATGTGATAGCCTTGCTGCACGTTAAAACCACCTGGAAAGTTTCTAAAAATTCTGGTGCTCAGGCTACACTCAAGATTAATTAGATTAGAGTATCTCAGGCATTACTAATTTTTGAAGCTCCCCACAGAATTCCATTGTGCAGCCAAGGTTAAGAACAATTGTTTAAAATTCAGCTGTTCATTTTGATTCATGTCTATTCCAGTTCACTTGCTTTTTTCCCACTTTACTCAGCCAGATAGCTCCCCTCTAAAGCTAGGTGTCCACACTCACATGAAACACCAAGTTCCTGATACTTCTGACCTACTTCTTCACATTAATATGCTTTCTAAGAAACTAAGTCTGCTATACCTATGGTCAATTGAATAGCAATGTATTTGGCTTGTTTTTACTTTACAAAACATTATTTTAACTGTCTTTCACTGTCTACAATGTTTTTCCTTTACAAGAAAGTTTTAGTGCAAAGTATATTAATTTGCTAATTAATTCTGATAGACTATTTTCAGAGTCTTAGAAAATCAGTGTTTGATACGCTTAGGTTATGAATAGCATAGCACAGAAAATGATGTAATTTCAGTGGGACAAATTAGAGCCAATTAACATGGCAGTTAGTTGTCTTTTTGAATAATGCAGATTTGTTTAGAAAAGCTTTCTGTTTTATTTATAAAATGATCCCTGCTTTTAACTATTATGACAGCCATAGCATTTTTCCTTTTGCAGAGCTAGGTCAGATGTAGCGAAACAGAGAGGTAAGGTTCTGCCATCATACTTTGTTCTAGATTACAGTATGCTAATTGACTGTAACACATTATTAAAATACTGTCTTATGACTGTCTTTAATAAAATGCTCAGAGAATCTAAAAGATGTAGCATGATTATAAATTCATAATTATTTCTTCTGAGGAAATAATGACTATTTCTTGAAATTAAAACAAGTCCTTTTTATTTTCTCAAGCTTTCTTTTAGGGCTTGGGACCGAATACAACAAATATAGTTCTAGCTACAATATTAGCAAATACTTAGCTTAACACATTAGTTTTAGTATCTACAAGATAAAAGCTATTTCACAAAGTGAACAGATGGTTTAACCAGGAATGGCAGACTTCTCATGATTTAATAGTGAGAGAAATCACATTCTTTGGGTATGAAATTGGGCAAGTTGATCTTTAGAAGCCTACTATTGCTTTCTGTAGTAATGGATTATTATCATTTTTTCCCTCAGGAAAACATTGTGTGGAATAATTAATTAATGATTACAATGCATTTTGGAAGAGATTCTGAGTAACTTAATATTTTGAATTTGAATAGCTGAAGAGAATGGATATGGAAAAAGGTGGAAAAAGTTTTTATTCCCAAATTTTAATTAATTAAGGTACTGAGGATTGAACCCAGGTGTGCTTAACTACTGAGCCACATCTCCAGCTCTCTTTTTATATTTTATTTAGAGACAGGGTCTTTCTGAGTTGCTTAGGGCTCACCAAGTTGCTGAGGCTAGCTTTGAACTTGAAATCATCCTACTTCAGCTTTCTGAGCCACTGGGATTATAGGTGTGTGCCACCTCGCCTGGCTTATTTCCAAATTTTGTGATATATTTTTTCTGAAATTTTTGGTAATAAGTTTAGTTTCTTTGTAAAGATGCTATTATAATTTTATCTCATGTCTAAAGTTTTTGTTTCTCACTATTGTACAAAAATTCTGCTGTTTTGTGATAACCATAAATGCCGAGAAGTGGCTATAGGTCCAATACATGGCATGGTAAATTTTATAGAGATGCCATCTTTTGGTATTTGGAGACATTTCTACCCTCATGGATACATAGGGCTTGTGTTTCAAAAAAGTCTTTCCTTCTCAGGTGTTTTTGACTATGACCCTTATTTCCCAAATCAGAGGTGTGGTAACTGGTTTTCAATGATATCTTTCTCCTAGTGAATTGCACCTGTTGGTATTTATGCCCCGTCTAGTTTTTTACACATTGAATATACACTTCTCCATGTAACCAACAGAATGTTTCAGATTGATCTAGTACATCTTGCACAGCTAGGCCATAAGATACCCTATAGCTTCAATTATGTTTCCTTGGAATGCTTACTCTGGGAGAAGCCAGTTGATATGTAAAAGTTCCACTCACCTGAGAGTTTCATGCTACATGATGTTCAAACAAAGCATGTAAAGAGGTCATGTGGCAAGAGAGAGAATTGATCAATCCAGAGCTGTTCTAGTTGTCCCAAATAAAGTGCCACATTTGTGAATGAAGAAATATTTTGGTTGTCCAGACCAGACAAGCCATCATATGACTCTAGGCCTTGTTGTCAACTCATTGCAATTGCATTAAATAACCTAAGCAAGAGATGCTTAGGTGAAACCAATGCATAATACCACTGTAAGATAATAAAAATTGTTGTATTAAGCTTCTAGGTTTTGAAATGGTTTGTTACACAGCAAAGAGAACCAGAATAAGGGGACAATGAAGACTTAGACACCAATTGCTAAGTTATCATAGTGTTTCTTCATTTTGATTACCTTTGTTGATAATACTATGCAGATCCTTCATATACCAAGACATTATTATTATTATAATTATTATTTTTGAGACAGGGTCTCACTAAATTGCTGAGACTAGCCTTGAACTTTTGATCCTTTTACGTCAGCCTCACAAATTGCTGGGATTATAGGCATGCACTGCCATGCCCAGCCCAAGTTGATTTCTGTTTTAGTCAGCTTTTTTGCTCCTATGACTAAAAAATCTGACCAGAACAATTGTAGAGGAGGAAAAAGTTTATTTGAGGGCTCACGGTTTCAGAGGTCTTGATGAGGCTAAATATCATGGCAGGACAGTGTAGTAGAGGGAAGCAACTCACATCATGATCAGAAAGCAGAGGGAAAAAAAATCATATATATATGATATAAAATCTATCTATCTATCTATCTATCTATCTATCTATCTATCGAGAGAAAGAAACAGACATACTCCACTCTTCAGATACAAAATATATACCCCAGAGCTATGCCCCCAATTCCCACCTCTTCCAGCCACACCATACCACTTCAGTTACCACTCAGTTAATCCCCATCAGGGGATTAATTACTGATTGCGTTAAGACTCTTACAACCTAATCATTTCTCCTCTCAACCTTCTTGCATTATCTCATACGTGAGCTTTTGGGGGACACCTCACATCCAAACCATGACAATATTCTTCAAACTTGTCACAATGATACCTAAAAGGTATGTACAGAAGCACTGGAGACTGTAAAGGTCTTGCTTGCTTGAAAGTGGAATTGAGACTTGTGTCTTGTTTTTGTTTTTAATATTTCAAGAAGGCTAACCAAGATGGTATGTTAATCAAGATAAGTAAGGCTGCGCAGTTTACTCAGCACATTTCTTTGCTTTTGGCTAGGTGTATATCAACCTGTCAGTGAATCTCACTGAAATGAATTATACTTAAATGCAGACTTTTTTTTATTGTTAGCTGTATTGTTTTTATGGAAGACAGAATATTTTATTTAAAGTGTGGGATTCTTCTAAGGAGAAAAAAAGGGATTTCTTAGTGTATGCTAGACTTTATTAATATTTCCCAATATCTAGTTCTTCTTCCTTTCTAAGCCCATAGCAGATTGCACTTTCTAAGTCCTTTACCCATGGGCTGAGCCATGTGGTCAATGGACAGTGGTCTTTGAACAGATATGTGTTATTTCTGAACCGAAGTATTTTATTGTTGGTGGAAAACATTGCACTCTTCTTCTCTGTTGCAGTAAGCAGGAAGATCATATGTCTCAGTGCAGTTTTAAGGAGGAATGTTGATATCCTGGATCCTTAAGTGGCGATGTAGAGCAGAGCCCACTTTAAGTTGAGCACATAATAATTTTTGTTGTGTAAATCCATTAAGATTTCAGGATGAATTTTCAAAATGTAGCTTAAGATAACCTATTTTAATACAGGAGGCTACTAATTAAGGTATTCCCCTCTCTTAAAATAATGACCTATAGCACCAGTGGGAGTGATGGTATACTTCACTGATTTGTAAGCACCAAGCTCTGATTCATTAATTGTAGAAAGCACACAGCAGGGCACTGAGAAAAATGCAAAAACTTTCACTTGGCTGCAAAGGAGAAGGGGCAGGTTGTAAAACTAGTTTCCTATGGAATGTAATTCTAGATGGAATTATCTGGCAGAGTGTTAGGCTCTGAAAAAAATCCCTTTCCTTTCTGCTTTTTTTTTTCAGAACTGTTCATCTTTTTGTTGTTCTTCAATAATCTAGTTTCCACTTGGATACTTGAATGATATTTTTAAAATGAAAAACTTATCATCACCCCTCTGCTTAAAATGTTTCAGTGGTTTTACATGGCTGATTTGATTAAGATCAACATTCTTTGATTGGTGTGATCCAATTGTAAATTGTGATTTAACACAATTCTCTTTAGTTTCTCTGACTTAGAATACTGGGTTTCTTCTGAAGGCATGTTCTTTCTTTGTTGAAACTTTTTCTTCATTCCCCATTTTTCTAACCTCTTGTCATTCTCCTGGTTGATCCCACTGAGTCTTTAGATCTCAGGTCCACTCTTCACATTCAGGAATCTTACTCTAACCATTAAGTTTCTTTGTGGGGATATTTTCATAGAACTGGGTTTCTTTCCTTCAGTCAGTCATCTTAGGTCTGTAATTTTTGTGTTTAAGTACAATTATTCGATGGATAGTTGTTTTGTTCTTCATTAGGATAGGACCTTGTTTATGTTTCTTCACCATTTTTCCCCCAGTGTCCAGAAGGTGGAATGAATAATTTTTGTGAGCCCTTTACTGTGAAGGACCAAGAAATTCAAGTGGATCTGAAGATCAGAAGGGAAGAAGTGATCTGGAGTACTTTTCTGGCACTCCCATAATCTTATCACTGAATTTTCTTTTATAATGGGATTAGATTCATTTTAATGGAAATAAAACTAACTGGGATTGATGAGTTCACACAAAAATAGAGTGTGGTTTTAATTGTCTATTTTATATATTAAACTTCCAGAGGGCCCTATTTCTTTTTTTGCTATAGAAGTAAAAGAAAAGGGTAGCATGTAGCCTTGCAAATAAACTATAAGTAATAACTTCTTTCAGTAATTATGTGTTGAATAAGTGAATGAAAATATTTTAGAAAATGGTGTGAATAGTTCACAACCTCATAAATATTTTTGGATAATGAGTGTGAGAATGATCCTAGAAAGAATTATGTTGTTAGTGAATTTCTTTTTGTCTCTGAAGATCGTAGTGAAACTTTTAATCTAGCATCTCCTTCAAAGTTTTTAATTCATATTCACTGATTATCTTACTCCAGGTTACTTTATTTACTCAGATGAAATTACAATTGCTATTACCTTTCATTTGGCTATTTAAGAAAGTACACTTAAGAGAGATGTTATTTCTCTTCTGGGCTTAATCTTTGCATTCTTTATTCTTCTTTAAATTTCAATCAAATGTGGCTGATACCTCTATTGTAGACTTGAAATTGGCATTTAGACTTGTAATTTAGCATCAAAGCATGGAACAAAAAGGGATTACATGAAATAATAGGGTCTTAAAAACAATCAAACAAATGATATCTAAATATTTATAAAGACTGTATATTATGATTTCATGAAATTACTTTGGAACTGTATATGAAGAAGTTCATAATTTTATTATATTCTCACTCTCTATAAATGTGCTTTTTAACTTGACAAACTTCTTCCTGGAAAAACCTACCTTTTATTTTGGTACTGTGGTTAAACCAATTGTTGTTTTATTTAGGAGTAACATCTTATTTTTTACATGTTTAATGATAGGCCCAAATTCTTGATTACAACTTTTTCTTTAAATATTTATTTTTTAGTTGTAGTTGGATACAATATCTTTAATTAAATAATTTATTTTTATGTGGTGCTGAGGATTGAACCCAGGGCCTGTGTGTGCTAATCGAACGCTCTACCACTGAGCCACAACCCTAGCCCCTTGATTACAACTTTTTGAAAATGAGTGAGTAGATAATTATTTTTTGTGTCTTCCCAAAATATCCAGCATACTTTGTCCAAGGAAGTTCTAAATAAATATAATTGGAATTAGTTGAAGTACAGAAGGATTACCTAAAAAGGTGAGTATTAAGCAAAAATTAGGTTTTTTATCTGATTTCTCTCAATTTCATTATACCATGCCTTCTATAAATAGAAATATTTACTATAATTTACAATTTGTACACATTTGAATTGTGTGGAGCACTGACCATTACTGACTTTTGTCTTGTTTTATTCTTTGCAAGCAGTAACCTTACATGGAATGCATGTAGCAAGTGTGTCCTATTTATGAATTCTGACGTACATCAACAATTGGTATTTCATATACCAATTTTCTAAATATTGATAGGTTACCATTCATTCAACCTGAAAAGAATGTTTTTATGCATATGATTCTGTTAAGGTGCTTTGCTAGTTTTTGATTTAACTGAGGATCTCTCTCTATACCTGAGTATGCTTTAGGATATCTGGAAAGTGTTTGCAGTTTTATATGAAATATTGTTTATATATGAACTTTTCAAGGGAAGTTTCCTGGATTAGATCAGATCATAAATGAGATGACTACAAGACTCATTGAATTATATATGCAAAAGTGGTGAATTTTACTGTGTAAATTCTACCTCAGTAGAGCTGAGCTGAATCTCCCTCTAAAATCTCTGAGTGAGGATTCTTAATGAAAGGCACTGAAAAATATTAGCAGTAGAAATCAAGAGACTTGGAGGTATGTTCTACATAGAAAGTTTTCCTTTCAGTTCTGCTCTTCCTTCTGAAATGCAAGCACAATAGTTCCTATTTTTATGTGTGAGTTTCTATAATCCCCATGGAAATGGAATCAGAAGATGGAGTAGAATGATAAAATACCAGAAAAATATTTGATAATTGTGTGTTATTAGCCTACAAGGCTGAAAATCCTGTGATTTTTTTTCAGTCCCATCTTCCTTCTACCCTTGTCTCTGTTTTGGTTTTTATGTCTTAGGGCAGAAGAATAAAACCATGGTTTAAATTCCAGTTGCACTTTTATACTAGCTGTGGGACATTTAGCACATCATCATTTTGATTTAGTTTCCTTAATTCAATACCAACATTATCAAACACTTTCTATGACCTTTCATGTAAACTTTACCTGATTGTTAAGCCACTTAGTCCTCAGTACAATCATATAATGAAATTTCAACTGTTTCCCCCATTTTACAGATGAGAACTGAGGAACAAACTTGATGTTTTCAGGCTCTGTCACAAATTGATGAGGCTACTTTTACCAATGCAGTGAAATCCTGATAATCAGAAGTGTTTATATGGGGCTGGGGTTGTGGCTTAGTGGTAGAGCACTTGCCTAGCATGTGTGAGGCACCGGAGTTCAATTCTCAGCACCATATAAAAATAAATGAATAAAATAAAGGTTCATTAATATCTAAAAAATTTTTTTAAAAAGAAGTGATTATATGGCCTTTATTATATTTTATTTAGGGTAACATTCTGTTTACTTAGTTTTAGTATGCTAATGGAAACTATCATTTCTCTTGTTAAGTATTTTGAAGCTGAGCTAGAACCTCAAATTCTATAATCTGAAAGTCCAGACTTTTGGACTTTTACATTGAGAATTCAAGTTCTTTTTGTCACCATTAGATGAAGAAAGAAGTAATTTTGCTGTTCAAGGACAAAGACTGGTAGAGCTGTGCACCTCTTTGCATTGCTGATTGCTGTTGACTTTATATAGAGACACAGAATCTTTATCAGGATGTAAAGTAATAAACAGCACATATCTCATGGTAGCTTCAGAAAGGTAATTTTATTACCCATTGTTACATACTTACAGTAAGAGGGAAGAATTGTTATTTAAAACCATATGAGCCTTTCCAGGAAGGTTATTTTTCCTGAGGAACACCATATATTATTTGTGTTACTACAGAATACATAGTCTTCTGTTCACCCAAGTGGCTTCTTTCTATTTGCAGGGGGAAACTTGGAACTGAATTTGGAAGTAGAGCTAGTACACTTGGAATTTTCTGTAAAATAGAGCAAGGAGGATTTGGAATTCCTGGAAGGCATGCTTGAAATATATGAGGAGGAGGAGAAATGAGAAAAACCAGGCAACAAAGCAAGTGGTTTGTGCCTACAAACTATCTACTTTTGGATATCCCTAAGGCACTCCAGACCCAACACTGCCTACTCTGACCTTTTTGAATGACACTCAGTTCCAACCTAGCTCTCCTCCATGCTCCCTATCCCAGTGAATGACACCATCTTCCATTTCCACAAACTAGAAATCTGCAAGTTGTCTTTGACATCTCCTTTCTCATCACTGTATGCAAATCCTATTGATTTTGTCTTTAAATATTTTTGTCTGCTTTTCTTTTTTGTGGTACTGGAAATTGAACCCATGGCCTCACACATGGTGGACAAGCACTCTACCACTGAGTTAGATCTGTAGCCCTTTTTTCTTTTTAAAGTGTATTTAGAGACAAGTTCTCACTAAGTTTCTTAGGCCATCCTTGAACTTATTATCTTTCTGCTTTTTTAGCCTCCTGATTAGCTGGGATTACAGGTGTGTGCCACCATACCTGGTTCTTACTTTCCTTAATTTCTATCTAATAATACCTCAGTTGAAACTAACTCAAACTCAACTTTCTCATAGATGTTTTCAATTCATTGTTGTCTTCTCTGCTTTGTTTTTCTAACTGCAGTTAAGAGACTGATATGCTTAGTTTTTTTTTTTTAAATCTATATCACTGCCTTTAGGATAAAGTCCTAAGTTTTTATCTTAACCTCTAATGTTCTGCATGCTGTGTCTCTGACCACTCCTCTATCTTTGAGGCAGGACCACCACTTCATATTTAAACCCTAGACTAAAGCTTGTTTCTTTTGTTTGTTTTTGGCTGCCTAACTGAAAGACCCTACTCATGCTTGGACGTCCAGACATTCTTTCGTTGCCCCAGGTTTCCTTGAGTACCCTAACATTAGTCAACCCCATCAAGTTGTTTTGAACCCAAGTAATTCTTTTGTTTTAAGGAACAAATACAAGACAAACTCAGGTTAACAAACACATTAGATAATCCCATTATGGGAAAAAGAAATTTAAATTGTACACTTTCAACTAAGTCAGAGAAAGAGAACAATCAAGGAAGACTCTCCAATGAAAACAACATAAAAACCCTAGACGGAAAGCCTCCAATGGTACGCTCTTTGGAATCCCTACCATGCTGTGGGATCTTTCCTTGTTTTCTTCCAATAAATCTACTTTTTAAATAAATATACTACTGAATTCTGACTTTCCATCATCTGTGTACTTCATTCTTCAGGTGCATGAGACAAGAACCTTCCAGTGCTCACATGATCCCATGTTATATATTCATTCTCTTCTTGCCCTAGTGATAATGGCTTAGTTTTCTTTTAGCTCCTCCAGTGTCCCATGCCTCTTTCAACTTTGAGACATTTGTGTACCCAGTTAACTGCTTGGATATCTCTTTCTCCCATTTTTATGTAGTTAGCTTATTCTCTTTTTCAGTAATCTGCTCAAATAGCATTTCCTTAGAGAAGCTTATTCTGGCTTCAATATAGGTTTTATTTTCCTGTTACTTGTTTTCATGGCATCCTATTTTTTTTGTCATAGCACTTATAATAGTTTCTAATTATGTATTTATTTATTTGTATGATGACTTTATTTATGTCTGCTTCTTCCATTAGACTTAAAACTACGTTTACTCCCAGTTTTTAATTCCTAGTACAATGCTAACATAACAGCAATTCAAATACTGAATGCATGCAAGAATTGATGTTACAGGAAGCCATCTTATTTACACATTGCTTGACGCTTAAAGGGTTGTCTGTTTCAAATTGTGTTTCAGTAAGTAGTGATGGACATACTCTATTCCATCCAGTCTTATCACATATTTATCATATGGCAGGTAAATTTAAGGGCTGAGAAAGTGGCAGCAGATACCAAGGACTTTGTTGTCTGTACACAGGTTTATTTGAGTATATAAGTTAGAAACATAATATTACATTATCATAATAAGTTTCTTTGTGGACAAAAATTCTCAGTAGTGTCCCTGATTGGTTCTGTGGTGATTATGAATTCCTCCTATCATTTTAAACCAGCTTACATCCTTCTTGCCACCAGAGGACTCAGGGTAGCTGTATGAAATCCACGTCAACATCAGTAAGTGAAGGCATCTCATTTTCAGGTCAAAGAAACATTGTTGAGCTTTAGCATAATGTAGCCCTTTAATCCAGTGATATTAATGTAATGTTGTTAAACGGTTAAAATCATTGAGGCTTTAGCTCTAAAATTTTTTGCTAAGCATTTTAAGTATTATTTTTAGGAATATATTTTTTTGTTATTTACTTTTAAAATTCTTTGCCACTTTTTACTGATGAGAATTTTTGATTGAAGATTATTCAGATAATAGAGGTTGTATAATGTACTCTTTGCTCTTAAAGATTATTTAGTTTCCATATTTCTATTTCCCCTCCTCTGCTTTTTTATCCTGCTTTACCCTTCTCTCTCTAGCCCATTTTTTCTTTACCCTCACTCAAGATTCTATCTCTTATTTACATGCTTTCATGTTTAAATGAATCTATAACTATAGAAAGACAGAAATGTCAGCTTTCTATTTTGAGCAGGAAATTACCTTCTTAGAATGTTTATAAAAATGGATTACTTCTCTCAGGATATTCATTCATCAAGGCAGAATTTGGTCCTCCTGTACAAAATGGAATGGAAATAGAAACAGTCAAAATATACTAGGATAAACACAGCAATCAGAGATTGAGTGGGGAAGGGAAGTCTAATTTGGAGGAAAAATGTTGGCTGCTTGTGAGGCAAAGAAATAGAAATAGCAAATGTTCCTTTTAAATGCAGCAAGAGAGAAATGTTTTCCAGGGATGTGCTAGGCTTTTAAAATTTTATCTAAGACTGCTTTGAATCAAGTCTGCACTCCTATAATTATGTGTGAGGTACTTACATATGTCAACATCACATCATTATTTCATGGGATTTTGATCATAAATGCTAGAGAACACTGGGTGCAGTGGCATGTGCCTGTAATACTCAGTATTTGGATGACTGAGGAGTACAAGTTTGACGTCAGCTTGGGCAACTTAGCAAGACACTGTCTTAAAATAAAAAATAGAAAAAAGGGCTGAGAATGTAATTTAGTGGCAGAGTGCTCCTGATTGAATTCTCTGTACCACACACTCATGCATACACACAACAACAACAACACGATGACAAAAAAAGCCCATAAACAAAAACTGGGACTGTAATTCAGATGTTCTGATCCTAATGTAATTACCCCCATAATTTTTTTATGTCACTGCTTATAAAAACTGTAATTGATTTGTGGTCCTTAGAGATTTACCTCTTAATCACCTGTCCTGCCTTACCTCTTGAGTTTGCTGTATGGAATATAGTCATTGGCACCATTCTAGTCTTGTCTCCAGCACTGGCAACCTCATTGTCAATAGCAGTATCTCTTAAAGAATGACAACACAGTTACATTATGCAATTTAACTAGGGTATTGTCATTTTCACTGAGGGAGAAGTTGTTTATTTGAAAAATGGGTTACATTTAAATATTCATCCTAAGAATATTCTAGGACTTTCTTAATTGATACTGTAACTTTTTCCCCCACATATATTAAGCAAGAATTTTGGTTCTATTTTCCTAGTATATATAGAAGATAGCATTTGTCTTACTTTAAACATTTCTGAGATGAAAAGATATTTTTGAGGTAGTGATGTGACTTACCTGATACATCTAAAAATCTATTAATGCAGATGTATTGAAAATTAACTTTGCTTGATGCTACTAAACATCAAAGCCATTTAACTATTAGGCACAGATGAGCTATTATCCAATATTTTAGTCATTATCAAGTGTTATGAAAATGAAACAAATATCTTTATTGTATTCTTTGGTGTAGTGAACCCTTGAGTTCAATCTGGGTACACCCCACACCAAAAAAAGAATCCCATGTGATTAATTCGAATACCCCCAAAGCGTTGAGAACCACTGGTTTATTGAGTAGTAATCCTTTTCCTTTTATAGACCTCTTCCCATTAAACACTTAAAACCTTTTCTCCATCCTTATTCTTTATTAACAAATAAAATTGGGGCTGGGGATGTGGCTCAAGCGGTAGCGCTCTCGCCTGGCATGTGTGCGGCCCGGGTTCGATCCTCAGCACCACATACCAACAAAGATGTTGTGTCCGCCGAGAACTAAAAAATAAAATATTAAAAAAAATTCTCTCTCTCTCTCTCTCTCTCTCCTCTCTCACTCTCTCTTAAAAAAAACAAATAAAATAACTGAAGAGACAAATACTGTCACATTAATAACAATACCCTTTCTTCACATGCTACCAGAAATAAAGATTTTGGAAGATTTTCAAAAAGGAAATTGAGATATGAATACTTGAAACTTGAATGTTTCCAGGTCTTTTTATTCATTTTATTGCTTTAATTCAGACATTGCACCAAAGATTGATCATGATAATGACCTTCTAGTGACAAAGCACTTATGTATTTTTTTCAATCCTTAAAACTAGTTAGAAGGAAATTTGGATTGTGCTGTCCTATTCTGTCATTTTACATGTGAAGAAAATGGTACTTAGTTAGGTTTTACGAATTGATCCAGATCACAATCCTAATTGCTGGCAGAGCTGGTATAGGACCCACCTATCCTGACTCCCATGCCATTGATTTTTGTGGGGACCTGTTGGATCACATTTGAAAAGTGACAAGGTAGTGATACCATAAATTGAATGTGAGAGGTATCACATTCTGTGCATGAAAAATACATAAAGGTGTATGGAATTATTTATTTGAAGAACAATTCATTTTATAGCCAAGACATCATCTTTGTGTTGTTATTCTAATAGTCTCACCATTTCCCTAGTTCTGTTTCTATTTATTATTATGTTGTGGGGAAAACGCTGAAAAACATTTCTATATTGAGTAAACTTTTGTGCAGACTGTACTTTTCAAAAGAATTGGATCCCTGCTGTTTGAGGTTGAATTTGGTAACACTTTATTTGAGGTTTCAAGGAACAGTACATTTAATTAGCATTCCCTGTAATAACACTGATCAGTGTGAATTCTGTTGATTAAATGTGGACAGTAGTATTACTGTACCTGAGCAGAATCCACCCATTTGCTGTTATGCTCACTGGACTTCTCTTTCTTGTTCAGTTTTATTTTTGGTACCAGGAATTGAAGCCAGAGTTGCTTAACCAATAAGCCACATTCCCAGCCCCTTTTTATTTTTATTTTTTATTTTGAGGCAGAGTCTCACTAAGTTGCTTATTTTTAGACAGGGTCTTGCTGAGTTGCTGAGGCTGGCTTTGAATTTGCCTCAGCCTCCTGAGTCACTGGGATTACAGGCCTGTGCCACTGTGCCTGGCCATCAGTTTTGATTTAGAAAACAAAAAAAGTACTTTCTCTTTATTTTTTTGGATTATGTTTAGTTGATAGACATGGTCAAAATATCCAGTGGAACTGGTATAAGAATGTGGTCTTTTGCCTCCCTCATTCTGTAATAACTCAATTGAGGACTTCTTCAAATTTGAATGTAGGCTATTTTCCACAACATACTATGGTGATAAAATCTAGATGGAGGGCCAAGAAACACAAATATTAATTCAAGCAGATCTGTTGAAATTCTTGTATTTGGACCACATCTGGAAAGTGACAAGACAAGAGTAATACCATAAATTGAATGGGAGAGAGATCACATTCTGTGCATGAAAAATAGTAAGCCTAGAGAACAGAATCTGGGGAGCTGATAATTTGATTTTTAATCAAGAGTAATGCTTTGTCTATAGCAAAACTAAGCAAGAAACAACTGAATCAATTCCAGAGATTTTTGAATCAAGAAAATGAAAGGTGCATAGAATGCATTAGGATTAGATTTGTTACAAAAGCAGTAAGGACATAAACACAATAGCAGTGATTTTTTTTAACCCAGAATATTACAAAAGCATTCACTTATTAATTTAATTTTCATTGAGGTTTTGCAGAGAAAACTAAAAAGTGACAGGAGTTTTCAGGTGTGGTTACAATGAATAGGATCGCACTGTTAGCTCCTGTGGGGGATAATAATCCATACAAAAACTTATTTTTCTGGTAGAATGATGGAAATTATATTTTAAAAAACTGAATAAAAAGTCCCACAATTTTAATTGAATAGCTGACTTTGTAAAAATAGAACAAAATATAAAAGTACACCATCCAAAAGAAGAGTTCCTTCCCCCACATAAGGAAATGAAATCAGAGATCTAATTAACTTTGGAAACTTGGACTGCTATGAGAGCAAATGCTAGCATGAGGTGGTCTTGGAGATTATTTTCTTTCTGTCATGGAACTCTGTGGAGACCAAACCTAAGGCTATCATAAAGGGGCTAAGTCTGGACTTTCAAAGTTTCAACACTCTTTAGAGTAAAGTAGCCCAGGAAAAAGACTTCATTTGGCTGGCATATTTGAACAACGAAATCCTTCAGATACTGTGACTGTGGTTTTGAAGAGGGAAGAGCTTTCTTGAGAATTTGCAACTACAGGCTTCAGGCCTGACCACATTTGGATCTGGAGTTTAAATAATTGCTTAGTAGGAGACATTTAAATAAAGATATGATTTAAAAATAATTGTTTGGAGACTCCTCTATGTTGCTTAGCCAAAGCATGTGCAGATAGTTCCTAAAAAAATTCCCACAGACCGAGTTAAACCAAATAGTGCAAAAACATAACATCACATGGAAATTAATAAAAATAACAGATTTGGATTTTTAGATACTTCACATTTTGGGATTACTAATGAAATAATAATAATATGGAAAGGGAAAAGTGAATAATAAATGAGATATTATCAAATATGGCACACATATTTAAAAACAAACATGTAGAAATTAAATGAAATTAATAAATTTAAAAGTCAGATATATTAGACCCAGATGAAGAGAGAACTGAAGAACTGGAAGATTGATTTAGGGAAGTTATGCAGAGTTTAAACATGGAGGAACAGAAGAAAAATAAGAAAGATTGAGACACATGGAAAATTAAATAAGAAACACTAACATATAGCTAGCCAGAGTAGTAGATTAACAGAATAGAATGAAGAAGAGGCAATAGTCAAAGAAATAATACCCTAGAATTTTCCAGGACTAAAGAAAATATAAAAAGGCTTAAACTAAGAAAACTCAAGTGTATCTCACTTATAATAAATGGAAAGAAATTCACAAGGCAACATCCCATGGTAAAACTCTAAAATAATAAAAACAAAGATAAAATATTAAAAGTAGCCTAAGTGAAAAATGACTAAGAATACAAAGGAGTAATATTTAGAAACTTAATATGTTTCAAGTATGGGGAGAAGAATTTCTTTAGAATCAAGTACTCAGCTGATCTATATTTCAAGAATGAGAATTAACTACATAAAAAGCTGAGAGTGCTTACCATTAGCAGACCTTCAACAAAGGCACTTATAAGTGAAAAATAGAAAAAGGAAAATGATCCCAGTTAACATAATTCAGATTTAAAACAATGGTGAATAAATTATGCAATTACATAAGTATGAAACTTTAATTACATCTTTAGAGAAACTACATGATATCATTAAAATAGTGAACAAATTAGTACATAAGCCAGCCTCCTGGCTCATCAGGTCTAAATTCATTGTATAGTTTTGGAGGAGGACAAATAATAATACTACTAGCATATATAAATTTAGTATTTGTGATATGCCAACCATGTTCTGTTACATGTATATTAACCTACATTAGGGGCACAATAACCTTATGATATTAGTAATATAATTACTAATCACATAATAGTACTGTGGTTACTAATGTAACTACTAATTACATGATAGTGTTGTAATTAGTAATTAGTGTTGCTGTATACATTTTACAGATGACAAAACGAAGAGCAACACACATGAGACCAGATTTGAATTTAGATGATCTGGTTTGAACCCATGATCCTCATCACTAGGCTGTATTGATGGCAATTACTTTTATACATTTATTCATGGTAATGTTTAATAGTATTCACTATAAAGAAAATAGTGTGTAACTGTGTATTAGAGGTGAAAAATGGAACAAGGGAAGAAAAACTGTTTGCAATTCTAAAGAAGCATAGAGGTATTAGGACAAGTGAAAAGTACAAAATAAGATGAAAAAGGTTGAATTTCTCTAATCTGAAAATCTAAAATCTGAAAAGCTCCAAAATTTGAACTGACAATATGGCACATCATTAAACTTAGTTTCATGCTTAAAGTTATACTAAACATTGTACAAAATTACCTTAGCACTATGTGTAACATTTGTATAAAATATAAATGACATCCATGTTTACACTTGGATTCCAAAAATCTGGAAATAAAAAAGAATATCCAACATCTGAAACACTTCTGGTCCCAAGAATTTTAAATAAGAGATATTCAACCTGTTGTCAGATAAAATAGACTTGAAGGCAAATGTACTGTTGGTCATAAAGAATGTCACTATATAATAAGTCAGATAAAATAGGTCTATGTATAATTACATAGTATTTAATAAGGTGAAAATATTCTTTCTAATGCTATCACTTAATTCTATTAATTTCCCATTATGCATTACTGTAGCTGAATCCAATAAATTTACATGTATTTTCATTTTTATTTAGTTCAAAATATATTTCAGTTTCTCTTCAAAACTTCTTTGTTTGGGCTATGGGTTATTTATTTCATTTTAAATATTTGGGGATGTTCCCGATATTTTTCTGTTTTTGATTGCTAGTTTAATTTCTTTAAGGTCACAAACCATACTTTGTATGATGTCATCTTTTAAATATATTGAGAAAATTTGTGGCCCAAAGTATGGTCTGTCCTAGTAAATATTCCATGAACACTTGCACATAAGATACATTCTGTTGTTGTTGGGAAGACTTTTCTTTGTCAAGTGGATCAAACTGATTGATAGTGTTTTTCAAATCTGTTATAACCTAATTGCTTTTCTGTATAGTATTTATTCTGTCAGTTTCTTAGTGAGGAATATTAAAGTCACCACTTAACAGTTGTGGATTTGTCTATTCCTTCTTTTATTTCCATAAGTTTTTGTTTCACTTATTTTGAAGCTCTGTTGTTAGTCACATGTATATTTAGAATTTTTAGTCTTCTTGAGGAATATTTTCTTTATCTTTAATTATGTACCTCTGATATTTACCTCTGATGTTATTCCTTATTATGATGTCTGCTTTTTCTGATATTAATATAGCTATTTTAGCTTTGTTTGAATTCATGTTTGAATAATAATATTTAATAATAATTTAATAATAATCTTTCTCTGTCTTTATTTTTATTTATTTATTAAAGAGAGAGAGAGTGAGTGAGAGAATTTTTTTTAATATTTATTTTTTTTTTAGTTTTCGGCGGACATAACATCTTTGTTTGTATGTGGTGCTGAGGATCGAACCCGGGCCGCACAAATGCCAGGCGAGCACGCTACCACTTGAGCCACATCCCCAGCCCCTCTGTGTCTTTATTTTAACCTGTTTTTATTTTTGGATGAGTTTTTTACACAGCATATATTCGAGTCTTGCTATTTAATCAAATTTGACAATCTTTCTTTTAGTTCAGATGTTTATATAATGGACATTTATTATAATTAGTGATGTTTGGAGTAAAATATAATGTTTTGCTATAAATTTTCTATTTGAATTTTTGTATATTAGTATAATATACAAAATTTTATATAAAATAATATAATAGTGAAATTTTATTTCTTTTTTCCCTGTGTTTTTTCTTAGCCTTTGGATATTATTTATGATTCTATTTTATCTCCAATATTGGTTCTTCACTTATACTTTTTTCTTTAAAATATTTTAATAATTGCTATATAGTTTATTCTATATATCTTATTTACAGAGTCTACCTTCATATTAATATATTATTTCTCATGTAGGATAAATACTGTACAACTTTATTTTCTGATTCCTTTCTCTCATTTTCATGTTATTTTTGTGCTATTGTAGTATTTCATTTTTCTACATATCACAAACACGCAATATGTTTCTGTTGTTTTAATTGTCAGTTTTCTTCTAGAATATTTGAAAGTTAAAATTAATATAATATTTTATGTCATTATTTCCATTCCCACCACTTTTCAGTTGTGTGTGTGTGTGTGTGTGTGTGTGCTCAAATTTCTGTCTGGCATATTCTTTCTGCCTGAAGAATTCTTTATTAATATTTCTTTTAGTATAGGCATACTGACAAAAAATTGTTTTGGTTTATGTGAGACAAATAGTTTTTCTTATTTATTCTTGAAAGGTAATTTCACTGGCTATAAAGTTCTGTTTCTTCTCTTAGTCCTTTAAAGATGGCAGTTCATTATAGTTTGACTTACAGAGTATTTTTTTTTTAGATCTACTCTAGGGGCTCCCCAGCTCAGTAGTAGAACACTTGTCTAGCACTGGGTTCAATCCTTGGCACCACATAAAAATAAATAGATAAAATAAAGGTATTGTGTCCATCTGCAACTAAAAAAATTATTTTAAAAAGTCTACTATAATTCTTATCTTTCTTTAGGTCTATGTAATATTTCTTTTTTGTCTGATAGACTTCATTATTTTTTATTTTTTGGTTGTCAGCTATTTGAACCTAATATGTCTAGGTGTGATTATGTGTATGTATGCATGCCCATGCACATGTGTGTTTTCTTTTGTTTTAGAATACATTCTAATTGGATTATCTAAAATTTTTGATCAGTGGTATGGTATTTTTCATTAAATTTATTGTCCTTACAAGTCTTGGATGCTCTATTTTGACTTTTTATTTTATTAGTTTGTGTACTTTTATTGACTTTTCTTTAAGTTCACCAATTCTCTTTGGCTTTGTCAAGTCTACTGAATGTCAAAGACATTCTTAATTTTTGCTACTGTGGTTTTCCAATTTAGCGAGACTCTATATGAAAAAAATGGAAAAAATTGGCTTGGGATATAGCTCTGGTAGAACACTCACCTAGCATGCATGAGGCCCTAGGTTCAGTCCTTAGTGCCACAAAAAGAAAAAAAAGGAAGAAAGCAAGGAAGGAAGGTAGGAAGGACAGATAAATTTAGCTGAATTCTTACTGGTGTATGAGAGTATGTGTTAGGTAAATAAATGCTTGCAGCTGGTCTCTCCTTATAGATACCTGTCTTTCTTTATATTTGGGGTTAGAGTTTGTTGCCTTGGTACCTCAGGTCTCTAATGAGTTCAGGAAAAGTTGGGGGGGGGCTTTCAGATAGTCCAACATTTTCTAAGATACTTTTATTAAGAGTGGGAATGATGGTCTTTCCAACTTTGTCCATCAATAGAAGTTGGCAATATCCATCCATTTTGTTTCTTTTTGTAGTGCTGGGGATCAAACCCTAAGCCTCCCACATGCTAAGGAAGAGCTACATCTCCAGGCCATCCATTCTATTTTAATGAGAAAATATGAAAATTTGAAATACGTATTCCTAGAATATATTCACAAATAACCAAGTTCTTGGATTCATTTTCACTCAAGCAGAACTCCTATTGCAACAATTTTTATATTCCTTTATCTGATTTTGCACCATTAGTGAAAGATGGAATAGCAAAAATAGTAACTAAAGCATATATGGTGTATTCTGTGTACCAAAAATCATGTTAAGCACATTTCACATATTAACTCATTTAATCCTCACAAGTTTTATGATATTTGTAAAGAAAATTCGACATAATGAGGTTAATCACTTGTCAGAGATAACTTCTGAATAGCAGATTTAGAGTTGGAACCCAAGTGTTTTCAAGCACTAAACTTTATTGCTTCTTAAATAAAATTATACAGGGATGATGAATCAGGGAAATTAGCATTCTGAAGAGCATGTAGTCCTGCTTTTTCATTTTACAAATAAGGAATCTTAAGAAGATGAGTTAAATTACTTATCTAGGGCTAACCACACAGTTTGTGACTGATTCAATATAGAACTAAGATTCTCCATTTCTCATCTTATTTTTATTTAATAATAACATCTGATTATGGAGGCAAGTATACTTTCAGTGATCTAAGCCTAGAGATTGATTTTTAAATTATTTTTCATTTGGATTATCATTTATTTATAGGTCTAGCTAGAATGGTGGAGATGTGGGTAATTTTCAGATCACCATTTAATTATATCACATCCATTTATATATGCCCAAGAACAGAACACATCAAAAGTTAAAATATCCATCTTTATTCAGGCAGGGAAAAAATTAAATACTTATAGCTGGAAGTTTTCTATCAAAAGACTCTTTCCTTCCATTGTTTATTCATCAGTATATTTGATTGTAGAAGACATTCATTTCACTCAGGCTTCATCAATGCTAACTGATTTATTTTGTTAGTTCTCTGAAAGACTGCATCTGAAACATATAGTTCATTCATTATCACAACACTATTCTGAGCTCTTACCTTCTATTTAATACAATTCTTATGGAAATTTGTATATTCTTTAAGGACAGAGTCTCTATCTTATATCTTTTTTCTTTGCCTTTATATGATGGTTACCTACATATAGAAGATTGTAGTAGGCCAAGAGTCAGAAAACTTCTGTGACTTACAAGCAATTTGGCCTCTAGGAAATGTTTTATTGATTTTTGAGTGTCTATTTTCACTCCTACACTGAATGTTATATAAGAGTTACATTTGATTATTCATTAATCTCTGGGAATTTTTTGAACTCCTATTACCCCCAGGCCCAATGATGGGTACTGGGGCCACAAATATGAAGAGAAGAACATAGTTGCTACTTCCTAATGAGTGCATAGTTTAGTATGGTGACTGATGTGTTAATAATTATGACATATGGTGAAATATATAAATGTTTAATATAGGAAGGCATATCTGAAAAATTACAGCTATTAATAAATGGTGGATTTAAATTATGAATAAGTTTTCACTAAGAGTAGGTAAGGAGAAGACATTTCAGACAAAGTAAAAAGCACTTACACATTTTCTGTGTGCATCGAGAACTGCTCAAAGGGGAGGTTTCAAGATGGAATAGAGCAAGTTGTTTTCCTGGCTGCTCGGTGGCATGAATCTAAGAAAGTAGACAGGCAGCTTCTCAGCAAGGTGAGTTAAAGAGGAAAAAAAAGGGGGGGGGTACTTTACTGGCATTTAGTACTGGACACTCAAAGCAGACTGGGGACTAAGGAGATTGGATATGATAAAATAAGGAAGAAACTCCAGTACCACAGCAGTGGCCATGGCTGGAGGCACCAGCCAGACTGGTCCCTCTGCAAGCACAGTGGAGTGATAAGGGAATTAAAGGAACCCATATTTTTAGGAGGACTGAGGAATTTCTGAGTATCGAGAGTTTAGAGTTCAAAGACACTGACTGACTAAACTGAAAGGCTCCATGCACAATAGCCTTGTATGGGAAAGAAACTGCATCTCTCCCGGTGGTCTGTGGAGGACAGAGGAAAAAAACATTTTGCAGCTATGGTGTGGGGTCTGACAAACCTGAGTCTGGCCTGAAATACAGGCCTGCAAACCACCATTGCATAACATAAAGTGTGCTTAAGAGACCAGGAGAAAATCAAATGTCAAGAGAGGTTTACACAGGGGACAATTGGTTGTGGAAACCCATCTGACTCTTGCCCTCCCTCTCCAATATGCCTGCTTGAAGGACCAGCTGGGAGAGATGCTCCTGAAAGGGAATTTGAAAGTGTTGGGGTGGAGAGATTGAGTTTGGGGATTGGAAATGAGACCAGGAAATGTGGGGTCTGCAAGTGACCTAGTGGAATAAGAATTGGCTCCTCTACCATACAAGTGGAACCCAGGAGAGATCTCTGGGATGCATTTTTCCAGAATGGACTAGCAATTACTGAGCCCTAAAGGTGTGCTGATTTAAAATCTTCAGACCAGTTGGCATCCAGTGAAGATCCTGGCGCCTACCTAAGACAGGGGTTCTGCCTATGGGATTAGCTCTCTCACTCTAGCAACCCCACTCTGAGGGTGGAGCAAACATCATACTACAGATAACCCCACCTAACTGCTGTGAAGAGAAACTGAGAATCTTTTGAACTTCAACAGAAACAATTTTTTTAACTTTTCATTGCAATTCTTTTTTCTAATTTTTTCCCTCTGCTTAATTTTGACCTTAATGATTCATGGACATTTATACATATTCATATATACATTTTCCTCATTTCTAGCATTTTTGAAATAAGTTACTTTTCATGGATCAGTTTTTTGAGAAGTAGGAAGTTTGATTATTATATTTTAGTTTTGTTTTTTATTCTTCTATTTTAAACATTTTAAAATACTTTATATTTTTTCTATCACCTGTTTCCCTTGAATTTTTCTCTTTTCTTCTGCTAATAGCCAATCTCTATTGCTCTCTTCTACTCTTCATTTATTTTTTTAATTCTGTATTCATTTCATTCCTTTTAGTTGTAGTTGGACACAACTAAAAGGAATGAAATGAATACAGAATTAAAAGAAATTAAATACAGAATTAAAAGAAATTAAATGAATAATTTATTTATTTTTATGTGGTGCTAAGGACCAAACCCAGAACCCTGAACATGCTAGGCGAGCGCTCTACTGCTGAACCACAACCCCAGCTCCTCTTCATTTAATTTTTACTTCTAGAAAAATTTATTCAGTGAAATTTATTCCTTTTATCTATCATAATCATCACATCCTACATCACTTCTCTCCCTGTCCATCATTCAAAATTGTAAACCCTATAATAAACTATAATAATTTTACAGGGTAGAAATTCTACTAGTTAAGATCCATACTGATAGATGGGTAGACACAAAACAACATGAAAATGCAAGGGAACAAACCACCTCAAACAAACCAAGATATGTCAATAAAAAATCTACTGCCACCACAGTGGAAACCACATTAGAGAAGGAGTTTTGAATGTACATAGTTAAACTAATCTGTGAGGTAAAAGATAATGTAAGGAGTTGTATCAGAGAGAAAATCCTGGAAGTTAAAGAGCACTTCAATAAAGAAAGAGATTCTGAAAAAAAATTAAACAAATCTTTGAAATGAAGGAATCAATAAACCAAATTAAAAATTCAATGAAAGCATCACCAACAGACTAGACCTCTGGGAAGACAGAGTTTCAGGCAATGAAAATATACAATCTTAAAAATAAAGTTGACAGTGGAGAAAAGATTTTAAGAGACCAGGAAATATATGATAATCTGAAAAGACCAAATTTAAGATTTATTGGGATAGACAATAAATCTTTGCTCAGAGATACAAACCAAAGAAATGCCCAGTGTTTTCAATGAACTAAAATAGAAAATTTTCCAAACCTAATGATGAATGGAAAATCAAATACAGGCTTACAGGACCCCAAATATACAAAATTACAACAGACTCACACCAAGGCACATTATTACGAAAATGTTTAACATTGGGAATAAGCATAGAATTACAATGGTGGACAGAGAAAAATGACAAGTCACCTTTAGAGGGAAACCAGTTAAGAACTCAATTGATTTCTTAACTCAGACCCTCAAAGCTAGAAGGTCTTAGACTAATACATATGAAGCTTTGAAAAAGAAAATGAATGCCAAACAAGAATACCCAACAAAATAAAGCTTCAAATTTTATGATGAAATTAAACCTTTCATGATAAGCAAAAGTTAAAACAATTTGCAACTAGAAAGCTTGCTCAACAAAACATACTCAATATTACAGGAAGAAGAAATGAAAAGAACACTGAAAACCAGCAAAGGGAGGACTACACTGGAAGAATAGTCAATCAAAGGAAAGACTAATTCAAAGTAACCTAACATTACATTTCAAAGACCTCCCCAAAAGAAGAACAGACCAAAACCAAAAGCAGTAGAAGACAGGAAATAATTAAAATCGAGCTGAAATTAATGAAATTGAAACAAAAGAAACAATCCAAAAAAATGACAAAGCAAAAAGTTGGTTCTTTGAAAAAATTAAATAAAATTGATAAGCCCTAGCCAAGCTAATGAAGAGAAAGAGAGAAAACTCAAATTACTAAAATTCATAATGAAAAAGGAAATCACAATGAACAGTACCTAAATATAGATGATAATCAGAAACTTTTGAAAATTATACTCTAATAAAATACAAAATCTTGATGATATTGACAAATTTCTAGAGACATATGACCTACCCACATTGAATCAGGAAGACATAGAAATTTAAACCAATCAATTTCAAGTAATTAAATTGAAAACACCATCAAAAGCCTACTTTGAAAGAATAGCCAAAAACCATATGGATTCTCAGCTGAGTTCTACCAGACCTTCAAAGAAGAGCTAAAACCAATTCTCTTCAAATTATTCCATGAACTTAAAGAGGAGGGAACCCTTCTAAACTCAGTTCTGTGAAGCTAGTATCACCCTGATACCAAATCCAGACAAAGACACATCAGTGAAAGAAAACTTCAGACAAATATCCCTGATGAGCATAGATGCAAAAATTCTCAATAAAATTTTGGAAAATATCATACAAAAACATACTAAAAAGATAGTGCACCATGATCAATTGGGGTTTGTCCCAGGGATGCAAGGTTGGATTAACATACCAAATCAATGAACTTAAAAGACAAGAATTACATGGTTATCTCACTGTATGTTCAAAAAGCATTTGACAAAATACAGCATCTATTTGTGTTCAAAACACTAGAAAAACTGGGGATAGTAGGAATCTACCTTAATATTGTAAAAAATATATATGCTAAACTGAAGGCTAACATCATTCTAAATGGAGAAAAAATGAAAGCATTTCCCCTAAAAACTGGAACAAGACAAGGATGCCATTTTCACTACTTTTATTCAACATTATCCTTAAAATTCTACTTAGAGCCATTAGACAGAAAAATGTATTGTCTCTTGAATCGATGAGAATAGGAGAACAACTCAAATTATCCCTATTTGCCAACAACATGATTCTATATTTAGAAGACCCCTAAAAAACCGCCACCAGAAACCTTCTAGAACTCATAAATGTATTGAACAAAGTAGCAGGATAATACCCATAACTCAGTTCCATTCCTATACATCAGTAATGAATCAACTTAAAGAGAAATTAGGAAAACTATCCCATTCATAAGAGCCTCAAACAAAACAAAACAAAACAAAACCTTCAGAAGCAGTCTAAGTGGTGTATGATCTCTACATTGAAAACTACAGAACTCTAAAGAATGAAGTTGAAGAAGACCTTAGAAGATGGAAAGATCTCCTATGTTCTTTGATAGATAGAATTAATATTTTCTAAATATTAAAAGCATTATACAGATGTAATGAAATTCTTATTAAAATTCCAAGGATGTTGTTCTTAGAAATAGAAAAGGCAGTCGTGAAATTCATTTGGAAAAGTAAGAGACCCAGAAATAGCCAAAACAATCCTCAGTGAGAAAAATGAAGAAAGAAGCATCACAGTACCAGACTGAATATTATACTTCAGAGCTAAAGTAACAAAAACAGCATGATTTTGGCACCAAAACAGACATGCAGACCAATGGTACAGAATAGAAGACATAGAGACAAACCCACATAAACAGTTATCTCATACTAGACAAAAGTGCCATAAACATACATTGGAGAAAATAGTGCCTCTTTAACAAATGGTGCTGGGAATACTGGAAATTCATACATAGCAAAATGCAAAATGAAATTAGATCCAGATCTCTTACCTTGCACAAAACTCAAAGTGAATCAAGGGCCTACACATTAGACCACAGACAATGCACTTACTAAAAAAAAAAAAGTTGGCCCAGATCTCCATCTTGTTGGCTTAGGAACTGAATTCCTCAACAAGATTCCTAAAGTGCAAGAAGTAAAATAAAAAAAAATCAATAAATGGGATCAAACGAAAAATCTTTTTCACAGAAAAGGAAACAATAACTTGAAGAATAGCCTACAGAATTGGTGAAAATCTTTGCTACCTGTACCTCAGAGTATTAGTCTTCAGGATATATAAAGAAACTTAAAAAAACTTAACACCAAAAACCAAATAACCCAATCAATAATTAGGCTAAGGAACTGAACAGGCACTTCACAGAAGAAGAAATATGATTAATCCACAAGTATGTGAAAAAATGTCCCATATCCCTAGCCATTAGAGAAATGCAAATTAAAACAACCTACTTTATATACAAACAGAGATATGAAAAATTGTGGTATATATGTGTAATAAGAATTGTAATGCAAAAAAGTATATGTATAAAGACATGAATTGGTGTGAACATACTTTATATACAAAATATGAAAAATTGTGCTCTGTATGTTTAATAAGATTATAGTGTATTCTGCTGTCGTGCATTAAAAAAAAAACTACACTGAGATCTCATCTCACTCCAGTCAGAATGGCAATTATCAATAATATAAGTAACAGTAAATGTTGGCGAGAATGTTGGTGAAAAGTTACACTCATACATTGCTGATGGGACTGCAGATTGGTGCAACCACTTTGGAAAGCAGTATGTAGATTCCTCAGAAAAGTTGGAATGGAACCACCATTTGACCCAGTTCTCCCACTCCTCAGCCATGTTTATAGCAGCTTAATTCACAGTAGCTAAGCCTGGGAACCAACCTAGTTGTCCTTCAACAGATAATTGGATAAAGAAATTGTGGTACATACACACAGGTATTATTACTCAGCCATAAAAATAATGAAATTATGGCATTTTCTGGTAAATCGATGGAACTGGAGGTTATGCTAAGTAAAATAAGCCAAGCCCTAAAATCGAATGGCCAGATGTTCTCTCTGATATGTGGAATGCTGACTCGCAATAGGTGGAGGGGAGACTCACTAGATTGGACAGTGGGGAGTGGGTGGAGTAGAGGGGGATGGTCATGAGAAACCGAATCAGACATAACTTTCCTATGTTTATATATGAATATATAGCAAGTAACTTTACATCATGTACAACCACAACAATGGGAAGTTATACTTCATGTATGCCTGCTATTTCAAATACATTCTACTGCCATGTATAACTAAAAAGAACAATTTTTTTTTAAAAAAAACCAGTCAAGGCCTACACACAAGTGATTGTCATAATTTTAAAGAAAATACTTAAGAAGTGATTATGAAAATTATAATGAATTTGAAAACCTTCTCATTCTGTGATATGTCCTGTTGATATTTTAGAAAAATGCTAGTTTTAAATTCTCAAATGCAATATGAAGATAGAGTGACAAGCTAATACTGTACTTAATTATAAGTAATTGTGTTAAAGAAATCTTCTTTACCATGAACCATTAATTAGCATTTTTTAAATCAACTTGACAATAAAATCATCAAACATCTGTTTAACCTATGAGGTCACAATAGAACAGCAAACACAAAGTAATATTGTGGCATAGTCAAAACTTGTACAGTGCAGAAAGAACAACAAACTACAGATTTATTATGGTTATTCTTACCCTTATACCAAAGGCATTTTATAACTTTGCACTTGAAATAATTCCATTTCCTGTATTCTGATTTTCTCATGTGACTGAATTCCTGTTACTCCTACCTTCTTGTATAATGCCATTTGGAATATTCTGGAAAAATTTCCATCCACAGGTTAGAATATAAGATGGAGAATATCAGGTAAATTAGATAATGATGATACATAATACAGTGTATAAATAATACTGACAGTCTAGAATCCATTCATAAGGCAAAAGAGGATAATTCATATAATGGTAAAACCATAAAATAATTTGTCAGGGCAAGGGAAAAGAGAATGATTTCAAAAGGAAAGGCAGATATAGTAGAAAATATCCAAGGAGGAAATACAGCAATACTCAGATAAAGTAATAATCTGAAAGTATAGCTTTTTCCCCCCCAAGATAGAAATACGCTAGGCAATCGGATCATAAATGACTTGTGTTCATGTGTATGAATTGTTCATGCTTATCAGGCAAAGGATTCGATGCAGTATTTCCTTGTATTTATTTATATTATTATATATTCTCCCACTTTGTACTTAAGTGCTAAGGATACTTTGTGTTTAAGTCAGTTCTTCCAAATAACTATATGTTGCACAAAAACTGCTTTTTGAAATGTGTAATTATCACTAAATCTGAATTGGATCAAATGTAACATTTTTTTATTGCCCAAGAAACCCCAAGGTACTATGCATTAAAAACAAAATTGTACTGTAACAAAAATTTAACCAAATTATTTAAAAATTTAATGAGAACAATTGACATAATTAGAAAGTAGAGAGCTTATAATACTACATTTTCAAGCAGTTGTTTTAATATTTGCACATTGTTTTCTGAATGCTATATTTTAACATAAATGGAATCATAATATGCACCTATATATTATTTGTATTGTGAATTGTCATATTTAGCCTGTTAAAAAAGAGATTTAAGTCAGCTTACAAATATATGAACAAATAACAAGGTAATATTAAAAAAATCAGTAGGTAAAGAAAAAATCCAACAGAAAGAAAAAGGTTAGGAAAAAATAAAATGTGTGAAGTAATATTGAAACAATGTCATAAGATGCTAAATGTAGGCCACAAATTGATTTTTTAGCAACATAGTAAGAGGGAAATGGGATCAATGCCTGATTTATAACATTTAGTAGATTAAATCATACCAGTTGTTTAGGAGAAGCACCAAATATTAATTCTGAGTCCATAGAGACATTTCTTTTGTATTTCATCATGAGGAAGCTACAGAGGCTTCAACATCATTCTGGTATCAAATATACCCATGAGTTTCATGTGAGTGCTTCTCATAACATCCATTTTTATGTTCTTAGTTGTTGGTAAATACAACTAAAGTTAACATACCATGAAGCATTTAAAAGAATCATTTAAATTAATAATTCTGTTTTCTTTAGAAGTCAGAAAGTCTCTCTGTAATGAACTTGTTCTTTCTTGTCTTAAAAATAATTTTTCAAGATTACTTTGAATGTACACTTCTTTTTTATTCTTTCCCTTTGGATAAATCTTCCTATGATAAGTAAATTATTAACAATATTTCATTGATCTGGTTAAGGTTTTCAATGCAGCTGTCCAGCCTCTCTCTTTATCTCTCAGTATTAGCTTCTATATAGCAGAATTATTGAGTGAGGGAGTGCAGAATTTGAGAATGGTAAATAAATAGAACTACATTTAGTTAAATGACTTGTGAGAAGAGTGTAAAATTTGAAGCCAATAGATGAAAGAATGGATTTTAAAAATATTAAATTACACAAATACGAGTCCCGTATCATGTAGAATTGCTTTTTATCCACTCACCTCACACATGGTAAGAGAGAAATTTATTCTCTAGATAAAACAGACAAAATTCAGTATGCTTTATGAAATCCAGTATTCTTGGTTAGACTTACTTTCCCAAGGATTTTTGCTTTGCTTAAAGCAAGATACCTATTTGTTTGGAAATAAGTGGTTCATTAAGAAAGCAAACACAGCTGAATGATGTTAAAAACACAAAAGTTATAAGATGATAGGAGGAGAAATCAGTCACTGTGAGTTGTATGTGATTTTCCCTATTATAAAATTATATTATAAAAATATAATTTTTGATCAATTACAAAGAAAGATAGTGCACAAAGGTATCTTTTGCTATTGGTAGAAAGTTTTCTTCAACCCTTTTTTTGATCAAGGACACAAGGTCATTGATTTCTAAATGACCTTTTGAGGTTTCACAGTTTTTCCTTTGTAGATTAACTGTAAAGTATATAACCCTTTCTTACAGAGAACGGAGGAATTTGCACTACATTATTAACTCTCTATTTTAATCCATATTAGTAAAAACGTATAACATTACTACTGTTTGAAGTCAAAAGAGATGTTTGACCATGACCCTTGGTTCCTGACCCTCCTGTGTTCATGGCAGATGTAGTCTTATACACTAGGTAGGCTCAGTATCCTTTAAATAAATGGGAATAATTTTTACACTCAGGTTAATCTTTGTTTAGAAGATAACACAATAGCTAGCAAATATTTGTCTCTCTTAGTGCTGGTATATTTTGGATGCAAATATGCAAGAGTAGTGACTATTTTCTTGCAAGGTTCTTCTTGTAGGCACCATTTTTTTCTAGGTAACTGTTTAGTACTGAAGAGACAGAGGATGCCAGAACATATTTCTTCATAGAAAGTTGTGTACTTGCTCCTATGTCATTCTGTCTCCTTGACCCTGTTTGGGGATTTTTGAAAAGTTTTGAAAGTCTAACTTCATATGCCTTAAATGATGTAGATTTATTTACAAATAAATTAATTTTCTTTCATATTGCCATCGTTAATCAACTGCATTTGTATTGCTATTGTATAATTAATCAACTATTAAAAGATGAATGAGATTCCAGTTATTTGAACCAAGGGAAGGACTGCTAATGAAAAGTAAACGAACATACATCTTAAGAAGGCAGATAATTGGGAAAAACTTTGGGAGTCACCATTATTTAACAGAATTTTTAAGGAATAATAAAATCATATTTTAATAACCTTTAATTAAGAGGAGTAGAAATCCCTTTTTATATCAACTTAGTTTGCTCAGTGAGACACTTTCAGCTTGTAAAGACATCTTCTTGGTCAGTTTTCTGAGTCTTGCTTGTGACTCACTGGACTGGCTTTGATGATGATGAGTCATTTGAGAGTTTCTGAGAATAAGACTATCTGACCACCATGGCTTTGTCTTTGGTTTGTAATCAGTAGAGAAAGTAGATAACTATTAGAGTAGAATATGGAAAGAAAAGAGATAGTAAGCACAATTTGGAAAGAAAAGCCTATGATTTGAATGTAATATTTCTAATTGGTAAAGGGTAAATGATTTGTGCAGTAAAGAGATACTATTCTAGCAGTGTTCTAATATTGCCAAGAACTTCCACTTTGCCTCGGAATATAGAAGCAGAATTCTCCATAGGGATTCACATTTTCTTTGTCATTTAAAACATAAAGTTAAAATGGGGCAAAATATTGTCCTATCTTGATTCATAAGAGGTCATTTTCTTGATCCAGGATATCTAGCTTGTCATGTAAATATCTGGAAGTATACAATGAATAGAAACTGAAAGCAAAATGAGAAGAATCATTAACTACTGACAATATTCTAACTTCTACTGATCAATACTTAGAAGAATACATAAAAATTGACTGCTTTGTCAATATTTCATTTGGAGATATTCTTTTTTCCCTTTCCCAAAATGTTCCTTTCCCTAGTTTTCTTTCTGTTAGTACCTCTGTGTCTCCCTCACCTATAGTCCAAACCCTGAGTTATCCATCACGCTTGTTTCCTATGACCTATGTTAATTCTATTGTTGAATTCTCTGTTCAAAATACATCCTGTATCCATGTACTTCTTACCAATTTCACTGTTAAATCCATAGTTCAAACCATCACAGGGTCTTATGTGTTTCTCTATGATAGTTTCCTACCTGGTAGTTTGACTTACTTGTTTGCCCTCTCTAAAGTCTATTCACCCATTAACCAGAGTAATTGATTAAAAAGACAAATCAGATCATGTCTCTCCCCTGCTCATAATAGGGGAAAGGATGGATTTATTTCCCTTTATCCTTCAAATAAAATCTGAAAAGACTCTCTATGGTCAATTGTGACATTTTTATCCTTTGAATGTACCAAATTGTCTGTAGGCTGAGGGCATTTTCTTTGTCTAACATACTTCCCCCTCTCCACAGACCTTAACAAAGCTCTCTTCTTTAGATCTCTGTTCAAATATCACCTGAACAAAGAGACTTTTCCTTGACTTCCATTTAAAAAAGAGTGTCTTAGGTCAGGGATCTCAGAAGCAGGGGTCATCAATTCTTGTGAAAGTCATTTATTGAAAGAGTAAAATCAGGAGATGAAAAATTAGAAAAAATATTAAAGAGCCAGGGCAGAAAAATAAGTTCAACTGAGCCTGGAACTTACTTCTGACTGGTTGCAGGGGCAATCTAGAACATAAATCACATCATGGGCTTAGTTCCATCTTGAGAGTAGCTTTTTGATACCATAGTCAATCACTGGCATTCCCCTCATATTGTAATGGAATGCAGTCTCCTGGGTAAAGTAGCTTCCATTCAGTTAAGGAAATTTCTCTAGAGAAAAGGGCAGTAGTGGGCCTGTGAGTTACACCTAATGAAGGGGAATCTGTCTGGGGCATTAACACCATTCACTCTAAACAGCCTCCCCAATTATGTACCCTTTTTAACTTTCTATTAGGCATTTATTCTACCTGCCATTGTATTATCTACTTGTCTATCTACTATTTTCCTTTTAAGATTAAAATCAGAAAGGGGATTTTGTCTTGTTTATTGTTATATCCAGAAAAATATCTGATATATTTAAAGTATCAAATAAGTATAATCATGATTAACATTTATTAAGTGCTTGCAACATGCTGGGAAGGATTTTACATGAATTACTTCATCTACTTTTCATAACAGTTTTGTGTGAAAGATACCATGAAATCATCTCCATATTACAGATAATAAACTGAGACAAAAGCTCAGTAACTTGACACGAGTTTCACATTTAGGAAATTGTGGTTTAGAATTTAACTGTAGGCTGAGTCTTCTGCCTCTCCACAAATATTTGTGGAATGTTGAAGGAAAAAGTCAACTGAGTTATATTTATCAAACATAGGTATTTCTAGGTATTTCTACATTTCTGTTATCCTGTTTCAGTAATGAAATGGAAAGTCAGTAAAATTTACCCTTTGGTGTTTTTCTGGGCCTGTGTCTTGAACAGAGACTTAGGTAGCAAAAGGCTGGCACTCTCCTCTTTCTCCCCATTGCTTGTGACCTTGACCTCTATATTAATTAGTTCTCCATCACTTAGTCATTATTGTATTATGCACTCTATATGACACAAACTTTATCAAATTTAGGTTCTATTCCAGGTCTGACACCGTTATCTTTGTGGACTAGGGCAATATTCTTAGTGTCTCTAAGACTCAGTGTCTTGAATTTCAAAGTGAAACACTTGGAGTAGATGAATAAACTTATGGGCTTGAGATGTAGAAATGTTTGGTATCAGTTCTAAAGGAATATTGTATGAATGAATCGATATATAAGTAAATGAGTGAAACAAATGTACAAGCATCACTCAGGATTCTAAGGAATTGTGTTGTGTTGCTTTAACTGTTTGGTCCAGGAAGCTAGAAAGCATAGAGAAATTTAGGTCTAGCCAGAAGCATATGGTATTTTACATTTTGTTCAATACATGCCATCTGTTTCAGTCTGTTTCAGTCCTATCACCTGGGTGTCATCATTTCAGAAACCAGGAAAAGTGCTGTTTTTTTCCCAGACCCCCAGATTCCATATACATTTAAGCTTATTTAAATTCAGATGGAGATTAAAGATGCTGGGGTTAATCAGTTTAATCATCAATTAATATAGATATCAGTTACTTTTAAACCATAATATGTATTTGTAGACTACACACACACACAAATACACACACACGTGCGCACACAAACATACATATAAATATATTAACACACCTAGAGTTAAATTTCTCCTTGTATTAGTAGATATGAATTGTTTTGAGATTCTGTCTGATGAGCTGGAATATCCCTGCAATAACAAGTAAAATCTGAGAAGTTTTTATATAATATTTGCTGTGTTGTAAATTGAAAGAGCATGCTTAGTCTTGGGAGTCAGTGACGTCTGGGTTAGGCATGTAACAATTCTGAGCTTCAGGTTACTTCTGTGTAAAAGGAGTAAACATTGTGAGGCTTATTCTTAACAGAATGCTTGATGAGACTATAGACATTCAGTAAATACAAGCTAATAATAATAATTAGACTATGTTCTATAATGTTAATAGGTTACTTCTGTATGGACGTGTTCCTATACCTTGGCTATGTTGTATGATAAGGCTAAATGCTAATGTTCCAAATATTATAGTCTTTGCTTCAATTTATTTGCTTTGATTTTATTTTTCCTATCTTATTACTAATTATTTGGTTTTTTAATTTTTTCAAAATCTGACATTAAATAATACTACCCAATAAAATAGAAAAAATTCAGAGCAATCTTTTTTCATGATACTGAGGATTGAACCCAGGAGCCGTCTACCACTGAGCTACATCCCCATTACTTTTGAATTTTTATTTTGAGTTAGGCCTTGCTAAGTTGCACTTACTGACTTTGATCTTGAGATATTCCTGTCTCAGCCTCTGAGTCCCTGAGTCACTGACTCAGAACGATCTTTTAAAACATGTCTTAATAAAACAGATTTAGGATACCTCCAGGAAATAATGCCAAATGTTAATAAACAGGATGGCATCAAATGAAAAAGCTTCTTCATAACAAGGGAAACAATTAGGAATATGATGAGAGAATTTACAGAATGCGAGAAAATTTTTGCTATTTACTCTTCTGAAAGAGGATTAATATCTAGAATATATAAAGAACTCAAAAAACTGAACACCAAAAAACCAAATAAACCAATTAATAAATAGGAAAATGAGTTAAACAGACTCTTCTCAAAAGAAGAAATATAAATGGCCAACAAATAAATGAAAAAAATGTTTAACATCGTTAGCAATTAGGAAAATGCAAATCAATACAACACTGAGATTTCATCTCACACTAGTTAGAATAGTGGTCATCAATAATACAAACAATAATAAATGCCAGAGAGGATATGGAGGAAAGGGAACGTTTTCACACTGGTTGTAGGATTATAAATTAGTACAACCACTGTAGAAATCAGAATGAAGGTGCCTCAAAAAATTAGGCATGGAACCACCATAAGATCCAGCTATACCACCCCTTGGTATTTATCCTAAAGAATTAAAGTCATCATACTATAGTGATATGTGTATACTCATGTAGCAGCACAATTCACAATAGCAAAACTATGGAACCACCCATGTGTCCATCAGCAGATGAATGAATTAAGAAAATGTGAAATACACACACACACACACACACACACAATGGAGTATTTTTAGCTATAAGGAAAAATCAAATTATGTCATTTTCAAGAAAATGGGTGGAACTTCAAACCATTATGTTAAGCAAAATAAATCAAACTCAGAAGGTCAGGGGTCCTGTTAAGGGCCACAGCCAAGTTGGAATGATGCCTGGCATTTTGCCAGAGGGAATGGTTGAAAGGTGACACCAGCTAGTCATTGAGATGAAGATGGTTAGTTAAGCTGTGTGTTCAGTTGTATATTGCGGGGGGGGGGGGGAGGGGGGAGTGTGCCTGGAGTGCTGGTGGAGTTCCAGCAATAAAGCTTCCTGTTTGAACACACAAGAGTAGCGGCTAGGTGATTTGTGCCCAGCCAGACTGTGGCAGGGTCCTTTGTTTTCTCTCATTGGAAGCTAGAGAGGAAAAAAAGAAAAGAAAGGTGCAAGGGGTGGGGGATCTAATGAAAATCAAAGAAAAATTAGTAAAGGGATTGGGGTGGGAGGAGGGAAGGAGGGGGAGGTGGTGGGAGCACTATTGGTCAAATCATATTGTTACATTGTGTGCATATATGAATGTGTAACAACAAATTCCATCATTATGTGCAAATATAATGTACCAATAAAAATGTAGAAATAAAAAAAACAGATATAAAGTTCCCTTATTATTTTATAAGGAATGGATTTTGACATTAAACTAACAAACTACCTTTTAGAAAATTTATTAAAGAAAAAGTAAAGAAATTTACTGTAAATTAACATACCAATGTTGAATTTAAATCTAAAATGGTCCTTCTAATTCTCTCAAGGATACAGTATAAGTTTTTTTTTAAGCAGCTTAAGATCCATTTTTATCTTTCCATTAATTTTTTTTCCTTTTTAAAAATTTTATTAGCTCAGCAAGAATCCTTGCTTTGAATTAAGAGGGGGTTTCACTTCTGGATGAATCATAATCTTTTTTTTTTTACATTTTTTTTATTGGTTGTTCAAAACATTACAAAGCTCTTGACATATCATATTTCATACATTTGATTCAAGTGGGTTATGAACTCCCATTTTTACCCCGTATACAGATTGCAGAATCACATCGGTTACACATCCACGTTTTTACATATTGCCATACTAGTGGCTGTTGTATTCTGCTATATTTCCTATCCTCTACTATCTCCCCTCACCTCCTCTCCCCTCCCATCTTCTCTCTCTACCTCATCTACTGTAATTCATTTCTCTCCCTTGATATTTTTTCCCCTTTCCCCTCACATACTCTTTTATGTAATTTTGTATAACAATGAGGGTCACCTTCCATTTCCATGCAATTTCCCTTCTCTCTCCCTTTCCCTCCCACCTCTCATCCCTGTTTAATGTTAATCTTTTTCTCATGTTCTTCCTCCCTGCTCTGTTTTTAGTTGCTCTCCTTATATCAGAGAAGACATTTGGCATTTGTTTTTTAGGGATTGGCTAGCTTCACTTAGCATAATCTGCTCTAATGCCATCCATTTCCCTGCAAATTCCATGATTTTGTCATTTTTTAGTGCTGAGTAATATTCCATGGTGTATAAATGCCACATTTTTTAATCCATCTATTGAAGGGCATCTAAGTTGGTTCCACAGTCTAGCTATTGTGAATTGTGCTGCTATGAACATCAATGTAGCAGTATCCCTATAGTACGCACTTTTAAGGACTTCAGGGAATAGTCCGAGAAGGGCAATAGCTGGGTCAAATGGTGGTTCCATTCCCAGCTTTCCCAGGAATCTCCATACTGCTTTCCAAATTGGCCACACCAATTTGCAGTCCCACCAGCAATGTACAAGTGTACCCTTTTCCCCACATCCTCGCCAGCATTTGTTGTTGTTTGACTTCATGATGGCTGCCAATCTTACTGGAGTGAGATGGTATCTTAGGGTGGTTTTGATTTGCATTTCTCTGACTGCTAGAGATGGTGAGCATTTTTTCATGTACTTGTTGATTGGTTGTATATCCTCCTCTGAGAAGTGTCTGTT